>NC_091275.1:312945-625891 GCF_042100115.1 Alternaria dauci
CCGCATCGTTTTGCGCAAAGTAGAGCGACGTGGTCTCGGCGATGTGGTCGACCAGAGAGCTTGAATTTGGTGGCTGATGGTCTCAAAGATGCTTCGCAGCGAAGGAACCTTGAGGAGCAGCGTGCGCATGTGTCCCACCAACGACACCAGACCAAGCTGGCATTCCTCCAGAGTTGCCATCGCCGTGAGTCCATGGACAACCGTTCGCGCCCACCATGATGAAGCTCGCAGAGGTGGTATTCCGTCGTGCCTGCATCTGCCACGTTCGTGGTCTCAGACCAACCGCGCCGCAGAGGCCTGGGCTGCTCCAGGGCTGAGCTCCACGAGTGTGCAAAGTCGCTTTTTAGTCACCTGGTGGGGGCGTACCGTACCGCGGTTATCACTAGGCTGTGCTTTGGAGGACGGTTGATCGTACGACTTTGGTGTTGAGTCGCTAGGTCTGCTTCGCCTGGGATTGTGGTTCTCGGCGTGGTACCGTGCCATCTGATGACTGTGGAGGAGGTTCTTGGTCGAGCGATGAGTCGAAATGTTCGTGTACGAGAGTACATAAAGCTGCTGCTGCTGCTGCTGGCTTCCCGCTCACGCACACCAATATGAAGCCCCCAACGACAACCCAGGCTCACGGCTTTGCTCTTGACAAGGCCACACCTGAGCCCAGGCAAGGATACAAGGCTAGCGACGCGCGACCAGCGAACAAGGCCCTCTTCATTCCAAACATCATGTCGCTGAGGAGGAGAAGCTAGCAGCATGCGCAGTGCTGAGCCTCAAACACGCATTTGTCATGACCGAGGGCTGACATTGCCCGCCCCCGCTCTCTTGTATCTCCTGTTCGTGTCGATGTGTATGCGTATGCGTATGCGGTCGATTGCACGTAGTGCGGGTCTCATCGTGGAGGTAGGGGCGGGGCGGGGCGGAGCGGGGGGCAGACGTGTTGTTCGGTGGAATATGGCGAAATGAATCTGGAGTCATCAGCAAGAATCCTTGGCAGTTCCTTGTCGGCCTTACAGTCTTTACGCAAGACGTGCCAGCTGCTCAGAGCCACGAGTGTGTAGACTTCGCTTTTCGGTCTTGGTGGAGCCTACTGCATCGCGATGATCATTGGGGTTGAGCTTGGCTGCTTAGAGCCTCGCTTCAGCCCCCCAGAGGCGTGCATGAGCCGCCTGGAGTCCATCGCAATCGCTATCGTCCAAGCGCGCATAGCAGTCGCGCCCGCATCTCTCGACCTCAGATGTGTGAGTCGCTCTGGTCGACTTGGGGTAGGCGCTGTAGAGCCCTCACCGCCGACAAGTCCCGTCAAGTCGTCCAAGACGATGCTGCCATGCGAACCGGTCCCACGCAGTCGCTGCCGGTGTGGACGTGTGCCTCATGTGCACCTTTAGATGCGGGATGCTGCCATGGCTTTGGCGAGAGGTGTGCGCGAGGGTGTGAAGTCGCTTTTTCGGCGGTAGAGGCCTACTGTATCGCGATATACAGTGGGCGAGAGGTGTGCGCAGACACTGAGCACGTGAGATGCCGTTGTCGGCGTCGCTTTCCTGGAGCGAGGCGAATTTCGGCACCTTCCGAGCACAAGGGGCTTGTCAAAAATCATCTACTGGCTTAATAAGCGTGACCATCACTTACACCACAGCTCGTGACGTCAGACATGACCCAGAGTGAACCAGCACCTCCGCAAATGGAAAACTTCACAATGCTTGCTTTTTGCTGGTAGCAAAAACTTTGCGAAAGTGCAGCATGCAAGTGCTGCTTTCGTCGACGGCATTGAATTGCGGATTCCGGACGTCGTAAAGATATCGCTCGGTCACGGACGCATCTTGTTTCCGATTCGGAACCTAGGTCCCCTTCTACGATCACAGCAACGAGCAGCCGGTAAATCATAACAGTCAAGGCTGCGCGGAGGAAATGCGCCAATCACACGACAGCGCGATAGAGGTTCGACAAGCCGGTATAGAACAGTCTTTGGATGTAGATGAATTGAAGACGCGTCTCTACTCAAATCGCAGCGTCGCGGTCCAACCTCTATCACTTTTACTTCCGACCACCGGATGCACGTTCCACAGGAAAGTATGTTTGTCAACACATCGGTAGCCTACGAGAGTGTAAAGTCGCCTTTTCGGCGGCAGAGGCTTACTGTATCGCGATAATCACAGTTCCACAGCAATACTGCTGCGCAGTGGAGGGCGTCAACACTTGAGTACGACTTCTAAAAATCGCTGTGGATGGATTTGGGTATTAAATGGACGGTACTATCATGATACAGGAATACCCCCTCCTACCGGCCAGGCTAAACGCCATCTATACAAGTAATTCTCTACGCGAGATCATCCAAGACAAAGCTCTCGCTTGCTTCGCTCAAGTCACTTTTCCCTTGCGAAGATCTTCCCTTTGCCAACACAGGAAAGCAATACCCAGGATGGAACACCGTCAGCAATGCTACCGCAGTGACAATCATCGCACCCTCAAGAATGATAAATTCCACTTCGTCCCTCATAATCTCGCTCCGCCACCCCCCAGCAAGCTCAGGAATCCGGTATGCGCAGCGAATCAGGATAGTGATATACGCTGTAACGATGGCGAAGAGGAATAGGTGGAACTTGGTGTCGCGAAAGATCGCCATTCCCTCCGATCCAATCTCGTCTCGATGGCGATAGGTGCGGAAGAGGTATTCCCCCAGGAAGTAGCCGAAGAAAGACAAGCAAACTACCTGGAAGATAACACCTACAAGCATGAGGTCGGTGCCAACGTCTTGCAAGTCACTGCCAAACTTGGCAGATGCAGCGATACCGCCGCCGGCGCCTTGTAAGATCAAGGATAACAGATCGCAGCCAACAAAGATCCAAGTATACCAGCCCGGCCGCACTCTGGACCAGCTATCACCGAAGCTGCGCACAATGTGCTTCAGCGTAAGATAGATGGCAGCAGAGATGAATGCTGGTGCAATAATCAGACAGCAGATCTGCATCTGAAAGCCAGCTTCGTCGAATGGATTGTTCCACATCAGTATGCGGCCGATATATCCAACCGTTTCTCCTAAACATCCAAGCGCCACAGCGAGTGCGTAGCTCCAAGTTTTGTACCGGATGCCGAGGATAACGTGGACAACAAGGCTGAGACCAAAGAAACCTGCAAATGCAGCGTTCCATCCAAGCGAAGGATAGTATCCATATATGGTTCCTTCAACAGGACACTCTGGCGTGACCTGTGTGCAGAAGTCGGGGGCCGGAGGTGGGACTGTCATTCTTGCCGCTAAAGTCCCTCGTATGCGAAAGAAGGTACGACGTAAGTTGGGATTCGTGTGATGATAAGAGCCTGGGATCTCCGGAAAGACGAGTATGGTAGAGAGTTGCGGTATGTCCAGCAGCAGAGTCGTGTGAGTGCCAACAACGCAGCAATATAGGTCTAGCTGTCGGGCTGCATTTCTGCACTGCCACTCAATTTACAATTGCACGTGCCTGTGCACACTGAAAAACTTCATCCTCGGACGAATTGAAGAGCGATACCTGCCAGAACTAGTGCTCAAGTTGCGCCGAGTCAAGCTGCATGTAGTCCTACTACGCAATGTTGCCGCATTCGTCGCACATGGCTGCGGACACACAGTGGATCCTACAGAAATTCGGCTCCATAGTCATCAGATTGTTGCTGGCATACCCAGTCTTTCGCAGGACGGAGTTGCTGTCGCCCGTTGCACTCGGATATCTTGGACTTCCGAGCAGCACGGTCCAGGCCCGAAACTCATCCACGAGAGTGAAAGTCGCTTTTTTTGGCGGCAGAGGCCTACTGTATCGCGATAATCATTGCGTTTGAGCTTTGGGGAACGGTATATCGTATGGCTTTGGTTTTGGTTCGCTGGGTTAACATCTACAGATCTGATCAGGAGGTATGAGCGATCTCGCTCTCACTTTCGTGCATTCAATGCAATGCGAGTCGGAGTGGGTACACAATCGGCGCAGTGGGTGTCGTGGGCGAATATTGTAAACCTGCAGATCGATCGGAAGGTTCGTCACCTAGCTTTCAAGGTTCTCTCGGACTTCAGCAACCCCAACTCGCCACTAGCCCCTTCTTCTATTTCCAGCATGTTGCAGCATAGCTTAACAATACGGATCCGACGTAATTACCGAACACACTCAAACGTTCCCCAAAGCTTAAGCCCAATAATCATTGCAGGCCTCTCAGGAGACTGAAAAAGCGACTTTACACTCTCGTAATTACCGTACTAGCGGAGCCGGTCTCCTTGGCGCAGCTAGGTCGTAACTCAGTGAGAACAATCAGCACTGGGACAAGCCTGCGCTTCGCGTCCAGGTCAGCATACCGTGGGCAACACGTAATGCGCAGCATATTGAGACCTATGGCGCATTTAAAAGTTCCGAGAAGGTTTTGGCAGCTAGCATGTATAGGGCGTATATAAGCACTCTGGGCGAGAGTCTTTTCAGGTATCTCACCAACCAACGCGACCGTATCTGTTTGCCAAATATGATCTTCTCTGTCAGCACCCTCTCAGCTCTTGTCACCTCCATGGTGGCAAGTTCTAGTCCTCATGATGGATATATAGCTGCCTCAACGCAAAGCCTGCAAGCTTGTCTCGAAAGCAAGAGCGTCCCGACTAGCTTCAACTCATCTTCGGACTGGGCCTCGTTGATCGATCCGTACAACCTCCGTCTCAAATACGTTCCTACTGCCGTCACGCTACCGAAAACTTCTCAGCAGGTCTCTGATGCTGTTGTGTGTGCTGCGGCAGCCGGTGTGAAAGTGCAGGCAAGATCGGGGGGACATTCGTACGGCAGCTTCTCGCTCGGCGGAAAAAACGGCAGTCTGGTGGTAGACTTGCGCAACTTCAACACCATTTCTCTGGATAACTGTGAGTTTTCATGTTTCTTCCGTATCTACTGCCACGGCACTGCTGACAACCACCAAGCGACTGGCATTGTAACCGTTGGAGGAGGTGCTCGTCTCGGCAATCTTGGCTTGGGGATATACAATCAGGGCCAGAGAGCGCTCCCACATGGAACTTTTCCAGGCGTCGGGATCGGTGGACATTACACTCATGGAGGCTTCGGCTATTCATCTCGTCGTTGGGGTATGTATCTCGCATCTGTCGACCCTTCCCTCCCGCAAGGCCTTTATTTCGGGCGCACGCTGCAACTCAACGCCGGCTACACTTGACCTCGTGACATCATGGCTGACTAGTAGCTCTAACAGGCCTCGCGCTCGACACAATCGTAGCCATGGATGTCGTCTTGGCAGACGGTCGTTTTGTGCATGTCACGCCAGCAAGCTATCCCGACTTGTACTACGCCCTGAGAGGTGCGGCAGACAGCATTGGCATCATCACAACATTCCATCTCCAAACGCATCCGGCACCGGCTCAAGTCGTGAGTTACTCGTCCAACTTCTCGACAGCTCTCAAGACAGCCGATGCGGCGGCTGATATTGTTTTGAAGCTTCAGACCTTCGTCACCACATCGCCATACGTCAATCACAATCTTACTCTCGAGGTCTACACCAGCGGTTTTGGCGAGTTCAGTGTCCGCGGATGGTATTTTGGCGATCAGGCGTACTTTACTCAAACCGTGTTTCCAGCGATGCTCAGCGGAATGCCGACGCCTGATAAAACTACTGTCCAGGAGTACGGCTGGCTTACGGCACTGGAGGACATAGCTGAGGGCGAGCCGCTCGTCGAGCCACTGAGCGGCTACAACAACCACCAGACCTTTTACACCAAGTCTGTCGTGACAAGGGAGGCTGAGCCGTTGACTAAAGTGGCTCTGGCGAGCTATTTCCAGTACATTAACGACAAGGGGCTGACGGCGACCTTTCCCTGGAACACCTTCATCTCGCTTTACGGTGGCAAGGACAGCCAGATCAATACGCCTGCGGCCGACTCTGCCGCATACTCTCATCGAGACTCTCTGTGGGTATTCCAGGTAAGCAAAGAGCGCCTTCTGATATGCACACTGAGGCTAACACCTTTCGAGAACGTCGGCTCCAGCGCGGATCGCTTACCACCCTTCCCGCCAGAAATCACGACTTTTGTCAACGGCCTTAACGCAGCACTCACTGCCGCGCAACCCGACGGCGACTTCTTAGCCTATCCAAACTACCTCGATCCAGCACTGACACCTGAGGAGGCTGCAGACCTGTACTACGGCCCTGCCACCTACGATAAGCTCGTCAAGATCAAGCGTGACGTCGACTCAGAGGCTGTGTTTTGGAATCCTCAGGCGATCGGAAACGCTGTTTTGTAAAAATGAGGATATAAGGCTGCATTTCATGGTATGTAAATATAAGACCTAGACTATTACATCATTCATGACCCCACATATCACAGTGTGTGTCCAGCACAGACAGCGCGTCTCCCACTCCTTACTGCGAGTGACTCGTCTTTGATGTACGAACAAGACCGGCTTTAGCTTTTTCGAAATAGCGTTGGATATTCGTTAGAGCGCCATCTGCATACTTCCAACATTGGCAGGCAACTTTGAAGGAGACGTACAAAATTAGAGAACTAGAGGGTAGGCCTATTCAACTTTGGCGGAGATTTAACTCCACTCGTCATGAGAACAGCCAATACCTCCCTTATCTTCGAATTGAAAGACCACGTCAAAGCGTGTTAACATAGTGACTGGAGACCTGTGAACCATTCTTCGAGGCTGATGGTTCCAGAAACTGATGAAAACCAAATGGATTCAGATGGATCAGATGGAGAACACATGGGTCGATGACGATAGAATTGAGGAGCTCCGGGATAGGCTTTTGCCCCATGGAAAAAGGAAAAAGAAATCCGATCCGAACCCCAACAATTCGTAGGCCTGGTGGAATGTTCGAGTTGTTCCTCAGCACTATTTTAGTGGGTATTTCTTTTGTCTTAATTGTTTTCCGATTAGTCATATAGCCACAGGACAGTAGAGAACTGCTTCGATAAAGTCGACTTCCTGATCAATGCCTCAGTCATTAATGATTTGCCCTACCACCTAGGTACGATGTCGCCCTCGCCTCGTCAGAACCCTACCTTCCAGCGAACGCTCGTCTTTTAATCCAATCATCGCTCAAAAGGGTACTTACTACCTAAGCTACTAGCTGCAGGTATCGACTGTTTAGCTTGCGCCTTAACATCAGCTCGATCTTAGCGGACATTGCGGGGTCAATCTATGCGCGATTAGGTCAATTCCTCCCTGTCTTAGGTTCTAGACGTTCAGCCGCACTGCGCTAATCGATGTTGCGTGTACTACCAGCAACCCCGCTTGTGTGAGACTACCGCACTTTATAGCTGCGCATGCTCTACAGCTTATCTGTAGAAACAACCAGTCTCTGTTTATCACTAAGCTTCAGTCAACAGCAAAAAACATGGAACCTAGCAAGTCGAGGGAGCTTCTAGAAATAGAAGTCAGAAGCAATGGACTTTCACTCCACAACAAGAATGAGGAAGATCTCGAGAAATTATGGGAAGAAGCCGAGGTAGTACTGCTAAGTGACCCCACTTAATTCAGCACCCGTTAACATGTCCGCATAGGAAGACTTCTTCACGAAGACGGGCATCAACCTCAGGGACAGGACCGATCAGCAGAAGGACAAGAACGGGTTTCAAACTCATATCAGCGCCCAGATCAACGAGATTCTAAACGCTAGACCGGAAGGATACGCCGTTACCAATCAAGAAGGGCACCAACGCGTCAGCATAAGGGACACATTAAAGAGCTCGTTCACGATAGCCAAGAAGACCTTCAAGTCGGTGTTCAAGGTGATTTAGAAACTCCAAGAGTTCCTTCTGCCCATAGCTGCTAGTATTCCTTTTGTGGGAGCTGGCGTTACACTGTTGTTGAAGTCTATTAAGTTACTTGTCGAAACGACTAAGAACTACTACAAGATCTTCACGAACGTGGCAGATCTGTTTGAGCAGGTCGGTTTCTTCTCTATGAGATTTGACATAGTGATGGAAGCTCAGAAGGCTGGGGCAACAGTGCATCCCAGACTCGTAAGTGAACAACATGGCCGTATCCTTGCTGTACGAGCCGGTCATCTCGGGTGAACATCTGGACTGATTAAGCGATAGGTGCAACTCCTGAACGTTATCCTCAAGCACATTGTACATTGCGTCGCTCTGTATATCAAATTTACGAAGGATGCGGAGAGGGCGCATGGCTGCAAAAAGGTTGCCGAAGTTACAGACATGTTCTTTAATATAATGGGAGGAGATGACCAGGAAGTGGGCCAGAATTTGACAACATTACGAAAACTTGTAAAAGAAGAAAGAACACTGTCAGCAGCATTGGTTCTGTCAACGGTCCTTCAAACCCACAAGAACGTCATCACGATTCGCGAAAACGTCGACACAATCATGCATACCATGTCGGAACCAAGCAAGGTCAGCAAGTTGAAGGAGTGGCTCCACATCGACAGTGAGCCTTGGACTTCTCGCTATCGCACATGCGCGGACCACCGTGTGCGTGGCACAGGAGAGTGGCTGTTGCAGCATGAATTTCTAACGGCTTGGGCTGCAGCTGGAAAAGAATCGCAAGTCCTTGCACTTGAGGCTGATTTCAGTACTAGGAAGACGTATCTTGCTATTACTGCAATCAAACACCTCCAGGAACATGCTAGAGACTGCCCAACGCGTGCAGCTGTAGCTTACTATCTGTTTGATCGTACTGACATCCCATCGACTACCAGGCACGTCATGCGTGCAGTCTTGTTTCAGCTCTGCATCCAGAATGCCCAGTTCTTCACGCTTGCCCAAGAAACATTAGAGGATCCGAAACAGAAAAACACTCAGTGTAAGGATTTGTAGGACAAGATTGTTCAGGACGTACTACCTAAAATGCCGGAATTGAATTACTACATAGTCCTTGACGGCTTAGACCACATGAAGGAGAAGGAATCTAGAAGTTTGCACGATGTATTGCAACGCTCTAGCCCAGCAAGCTTAGGAATGCGCTTTCTACTCACAGGTAACCGCACCTAGTTAGGCACCGTCACGAAGCACACTAGCATCACAACTGCCACAATCTCTCTCAGCGAAGGGTATCCCACTTCGAAAGATATTGCACTAGTCGCGAAGGATTCACTTTCGAGATGCGATTATTTCACAGAAACACCTAGGAACGACGACTTCCCAGCAAACGTCAGCGAGCAACTCGTCGAGATGGTATCAGGCGATTACTATATTCTGTCCTGGTATACCTCAAGCATTCGCCACGCATCGTCACGGTCAAAAGTTGAGCGAGTCATGAGTAAAAAACATCAGTCTCGTCGTGATGTTGTTCTGCACGATCTATCCCGTCTTGCGAAGCGACTACCAGAAAAAGATTCGTTGGAGCTAAAAGATACCCTTCATTTGCTAGCGGTCCTACATCATCTAGGAGTGACGATGCCGCGTTTAGCGACCGTTCAAGATTTTGTCGCAGGAGATGGTGGCACTTCCACTTTGGTCAGGTCGACCATAGAATCCACCTACTCTTGCTTGTTGACGATAGATTGTCGAAAGTACCTCGATTTTGCCGCAATCGAGATTCCGGAGTATCTGCTGGTTGAACCTCGCGAAACTTTAGCTGCGCCTTGGCTCTTGCAGGATGGCAGCCACGCTCAACTACGAGCCATTCGAGAGTATTTGACCGCAACGTTCACTCCAAAGGCCCTGGATACATATGGATTCAATGAAGAGTTTTTCAAATCCAAGGAAAACCAAATATCTGTGCTGTCGCAATTCATCATTGATTGGGACACTGCGATGGCGACCACAAAGGTACGCCTGATTGGAAGTCTGAGAAATTTGAAGAAAGATGTCGACGGTCATTGGACTAAGGAGTCAACCGCTTTGTCTGCGTTAGCTCGTGATCTGCTTCCAAAGATCCTCTTTCGACTTCGGGCAGTCAGGCTGAGCGACGACGTGGGAGTAAATCTAGGCAAGAGTCTCGCAACACTTTTTCTCGAGAGCGATATGTTGAACGTATTTCTGCCTGTGGAAGCAAAGAAGGAGACAAACGACAGTTGGGGCGTAGATAAGGAATATTTTGAGGCAGCATTTGTTAGAACGCAGCCCCGCACCACTACGCTATACAACTAAAAAGGTACATATAATTAGTAAACTATTAATTATAGTATAGGATAGTATATATTATTAGCTAGGCCTAATAATATCCCCTTTCTTTATAGTGTATACCTTTTAGCGTAGGCTTCTTACGTAGGCTACTAGGCGTAAGCCTATAATAGATAAGTAGGTAATACTAGACCCTCTAGTAGCTTATAATAAGCTAGCTTACACTAAACTAGCCTTATAAGGGATTAAATGATAGACCTTTAGCCCTATTACTTCTATAACCTTATACGCTAGTAGTTTACTAATTATAATATTAGAATATAGCTCTACACTACTACGCTATACAACTAAAAAGGTATATATAATTAGTAAACTACTAATTATAGTGCGGGATAGTATATATTGTTAGCTAGGCCTGACAGCATTTAAGTACATGGAGGTCGGCCTAGATGATTACAAGGATTCAGCATAGGCTTTGGGTTCAACTCGACCAGATATCCGATGTGCTGATGACTTGAAAAAGATCACAAGTCAAATGATAGCCACAAGATGGTTGCAAAGCAAATCTTTCTGGGCAAGAGAAGACTTTAAGCATATGTTCAAATGGTTCACGATCACACGTCAGCTGGGACAGGTAAATAACACTCGGACAAGGGGCTGTGAACCCTACAACGGGGCAGATTGCAACCAATGGTTCCATCCACAAAATTGGTTCAGGATTTTGAGTTGGGTTGAGGCTGGAAATGTTCAAATAACCGACAAAGCCGATCTCGACATTCATACCGCCGCAACATTATGTGCATTTGGCGTCAAGACAAGTCTACCCGCTGATTTACTCTCTGCTCACATTGAGACTGATTGGCGGGCTATAGTGTTGATGGCTGAAGCGACGTCCTTGACGGCTTGGAGGAAACCGGATCAGGACTAACGACTTGGCAAAGCGTACAGCCTTTGCAATCAAGCTCTGAAACTCATGAATCGCAGTAAGGCTGATCGTGAGTTAGTGATGAGGGCGATTGACGACATGCTAAGTTGGCAAGAGCATTGGTTCGACTCTCACATAAATATATTTTTAGAGAGTTAGCGATGGAAATAAACACATGCAATAATGGTGGCTTATTGTCCTATAAGATGGTTTATGGTACCTTGGCAACCGCTATTCGTGTAAAAGACATCGACGGCTGTTTCGAAATCTTCAAGTCCTTCTACAAGTCACACTGGGACCTCCTTCTCGAAACATTCGCCTATCATGCAGACAAGGTGTGCAACAGCTTCATGCATCTTGCATTAAGCTATACTATCGCCAACGACGCGGACGGTGTTTGTTTTTCCACCTTGTGTGAGGTGTATCGGAACTCACGAACCCTCTACGCTAGTACAGACGTACTTTCAGAGCAACAGAAAACCCTTACGGAACTTAAGCTTGAATTCTGGCTTGGCCGGCTGAACTTCCTGCAATCAACACACTCCAAGCTCGATGAGGCGATTGGTGTCTGGGAAAACCTCATCCAAGACCTTCTACGTAGCCCTGCTACTACAGAGATTGTGCTCATGTTGCCAATTGTGACGTATCTGTGCTCTGCGTATGTCCAAAAGGTCCTGAAAAGTCCGGGGAGCCCGAACAGCATTGACATCGTGGCTAGGGTCATCAGATTGGTTGAGATAGGTAAAACCTCCCAGGCCCCTCAGTTCGTCAAGCTCCAATTCCGGACTAGTCTCTGTCTTGCAAGGATACACATGGCGCAAGGAAACAAAGACGAGGCGCACAAAGTTCTCCAAGAACATTCGACCCGTGCCTTTGCGATGATCTTTCAAGGCCACGACGAGTCGTTGTCAAATATTGGGTGGTTCTATTTGGCGTCGATATTGACGGTGCTTGGTCAAGAGGTCGCCGCACGGGTATGGACAAAAGTCCAAATGCCCCAGTGCGGTGAACGGACAATCTATGAGGATTGGGACGTGCATGCGGAAAGGAACGCAAACCTCATTGAAGACCTCCCTCTCGACGAAAAGACTTACGGCCAATTAAAAGCCATTGAGAAAGGTAAGTATTTCACTCCAGACGAATCGCCAGACGATCACCACCTCCCTTCATATGCTTCGATGGCATGCGACGGACGCCAATGCGATTCTGAATCGCTTATTGCAGGTACGGTCTCGAGGACTCATTGCCAGCTGCTGGGGCAATCATGGTACCCCGAAGACTACTGGGTCTGTCGCGACTGTGTGTCGACAATGCTTTGTTTTACGTGTCGTGGTTTCTTAGTAGCAGGGGCGTTGCCACCCATGGGTTGTCAGGCTAGCCATGAGGGAGTTACCGTCGAGGGTTCATCTGAGCTGTCGGAAGACGATTCCGCTACTATCACGAAGCTTCGAAGAGATTGGGAAGCTTGATAGGGCCAGGGTTCCTCAAAGTAGAAATGTAAACAAGTGGGCTCCGTTAGGTAACGAGTGAGGAAGCAAGCTGATCAGCAAGAGAGATGGACGATATTCGTGATCACTTCGGGGAGGCGGTGGTTGGTGAGTGTCGCAGTCAAGGAAAGCACGATGCGACAACGGCATGAGCTGGCATGGCGTCGCGCGGGCGAAGCTGGCGATTGGTGCGTGGCGTGATTGCGTCATCACCAAAGGCAAGAGCGGGTATCAGGGCTTGGAACATGGAAAACATTGCTTCTCGATGGAGGAAATAAATCGGGTGGATTACAGCTGATAGACATGCGGTGAGCGCGACTCTTGCTAAGGTATGGGATTGTCGAGTCCTGCGCATTCGTTTTTTTGGGGAATAGTATTATCATAAGAATACACGAATTGGAGCCGAAGGCTCTGCTGGACACAATGGGGCAATGAGTGGGGGCAGATCCTCGCTATCTGCAATAACGATTGGCTTGAAGCGAGAAGTGTTCGGCCCGATCAGGGCCGATTGGAAGAAGAGTTGGGGTGATATTACAAGTAACAAAAGGGTGAATCCTCCTTATATAAGGAAAGCTATAGATAAAGGAAGGAAGGCTAAGTATAGGGCGTACTAAGTTATATAATATACTATTACACTAAAGACTAATATCTAGAATAGTAGAGTACCTTAGGATAGTAGCGCTATTATAACTATCTACTATAGAAGGGATAGATAGGATAGTAGGACCTAAAGTAATAGGTATAAGAATATATTAGATCTTATTATTATACTTATTATAGTTAACTTAAATAGTTTATCTCTTATATAGATTATTAACTAGTTATTCTATTATTTATAAAATTAGTATTATTATTCTCTTAGTTATAATAATAACTCTTTTCTACCTAATTATTCTATACACTACCTTATAGACTATCACCTAAGCCTATCTCGCCCTAGTACAGACTAAGCTTAGAGAAGTATAGTAAACCCCCGTGTAATAGGTGATTGGCAAATCATTGGCAGCGGAAGTCCGAGTTTTGGCAGTGCCCGAATTTGGGCCTTCCATCGACATGTTTGTTCAGCCACCTTTGAGCGGACTTGGAAGAGGAGCAGGCTTTCCGGACTGCCTTTATAAGTGTATTTTTCGATGGTCACACCCATGAAGGAGTGGTGACAACGAAAAATGGGGTCAAGGGGATGATGCACGCATGTCATCGATTGAGCGAAGTCTTTGCTCAAGAATCCACAGCGCCATATTGAATACAAACAGAGCATACATGCTTGAGATTCCGACACAATCGTTTAGCTGTAAGACCTCACCCCAGCGCTTCACTTCCGCGGTCTTTCCCAATAAAGGGGCGTGCAGTCGCAGAGTATTGGCGGCCGTTTCGGCCTGCCTATCCACTGCAGGCAGGTGTCTCGTCAGGCGACTGAGGATTGTCTTCCGCATGCTCAACTTACGCCTTTGCTTCTCTCATCGCTACATGCAGGACAGCGCCATCTGCGAATGCAGATCGAAGCCAGCATCGGTATAGCAGTAAGGCTTTGTAGAAATGCAACATCAGCCCAGCGTGACATGTCGCAAACCGCAAAGTGACCCCTAATGAACGAGGCTGTTAAGATATCCAGCCACATCGAGATCCGTTATGACCCGCTATGCGGCGATGGTAACAGTGTTGATGATCGTGGGACGAGATTTCTTAGGCAATGGCCTGTGAGCGGGCCCCATACCGTCATGCAGCTCATGGTACGAGATTTTGAACACATTGCTGGCCCAAGGCTGAGATAGCCTAGGAGCAAGTGGAAGCTAGCATTGTGGTACGAATAGAGAAAAATGTATCGGATATACGCATCTGCATCAGCATACGAAGCAGTCTTCGGCTCCTTGCTATATCAAGACGTTGTCAGTATTGGTCATCAGGGGCAGACATCAACAGTCCCATTCACACATAGCTGCAACCAGCGCGACGGCGGCCCGTGTCTTCTGGTGCAAATCGATCTACTCGTCACGCTTGGTTTGTCCCACCCGACAGCGACATGTGCCAAACCAGAAGAGTTGGATGTACGGGCAAAGGTCAAAGCGTGCTGGGAGCCATCCCTTCCCAGACCGGTTTTCCTTCTCGCTCTGGAAGTTATCAAAAGCGACCAGCGGGAAATATCGTCCAGGGAGCTTGACAAGCCTGAGGCGAATGCAATTATAGGCATCGAAACGCTTCACATCAGAAACCACACTCGTCGAGACATGTGCTCAAACTGAATCCCTTCTGAAATATTTTATGCAATTGGATCTTCAACGAACGACCGGGCTCAGGAAGAGCCGGCAAACAGTCGGAGTGGACCTTGAAGCGGCACTGACATCCAACGGGTGAGTGGGCCAAGACGTGGCACGTGGGACATGAAAAAGACTATTTCACAACGTCCAATACGAACTCCACGCTGTGAAGGCGGTCCCATACCCTTAGTATGAAGAGAATCCCCTCAACTATGGTTTGACGATGACCCATAACCAACGAACCACCCACGATTTCCAAAACCTATATGTTCCATACGCAAAGAGGCTATCATCAAGAGACGTACCGGACATTGGAGAAGTCGTATGGCGAGAATTACAACGCGAGAGTTCCACGATAGTGACAGAGAGATACACCCTATTCTATAGCTGTACTTCAAGACGCGGGATATCCTCTACTGGTGTCAAGACTGGCCATAGATTGAGAACGCATTGTCCAGCACGAGAAGGGCGTACGCTTCATGACAGCTACAAACGTCGCTATCGCTGCAACTAAATACAGACTTGTCAACAATCAAGCCAGCTTGATCGCTATCAAGCTAGCGCATCAAGCTAGCTATTTAATCAAGCTAAGCTAGCGTAGAGGTGTAAATTAATTAAGCTAAGCTACTATAAGCTAGCTTAATTGTTTAGCTTAGTTAGCTTAATTAGCTAAGGCCTATACGTAAGGTTATTAGGTTTACTATAGTAGTAATCTTATAATACTTTTTTAGTATTAAGGTTAGTAACTAATAAATAAAAAAAATCCCTAATAATACTATATATATATAAGTATATATAAAAAGATCCTATAATAAAGATATTACTACTATAATTTAAGTTTTATAAAAAAAAAACTAACTCCTATTAGACTAGCTTAATAGGGGGAAAGCTTATATAGCTATATAATATATTACTAGATAAGTCTTCTCTCTTATTAGGTAGGTGTACTAAGAGCTAGCTATAGCTATTATATACCTCTACTAAGCTTACTATACTTAATAGAGTTAAGTATATAAGTAATATTACTATATATATATATATAGTATTAATGTTATTATAAGTAAAAGTAAATATATATAATAAAAAATATATTATTTAGCTACGTAATTATATAACTATAATATAATATTTATAGTATCTTATATTACGTTTCTTACTAATAGATTATAGTAAGTTAATTATTACTATTAAATTTATTTAATTATTACATTATAGTAGTTACTTTAAGTAGTTATAATAGAGGTTACTAAGTAATATATTTTATACTACTTAGGTTCCTATCTTATATTATAATTATTAACTCTATATATATAATACTACCTATATACTACTATATTACTATTAGCTTTCTATAGTTATTACTATATCCTTATTATAGTTATACTATAGAAGAGATATACTAAAAACGCTATTATAGTATTAATAATAAAGTATCCTAAACTTATACCTAGTAGTACTTATAGCTAAGCTATACTTATTAAAAGCCCTTTATTATTACTTTATCTATTACCTTATAAAGCCTTAGTTAAAGTATCTTAAGTATTAAGTTTTAAAGTATAGTTATATAAGTTATAATTAAAGGAGTCTATTAATCTACCTACTAAAGGTAGTAAGGAGGTAATAATAATAACTAGTAAGTCTAATAATATAGCCTTTAATAAGGAGTTAGAAGATAACTTTAATAGTATTAATTAAAATTATCTCTATTAGTTTATAAAGCCTATAGCGTTATAGTATTATAAGAAAAGCTAGATCTATAACTATAGCTAGTGTATTATACTATAAAGTAATCCTTAATATATATATTTTATATACTACTATTAATATAAGTATAAGCTTATTAACCTTAGTATTATAAAAGTATATAAGATAATAAACTTAATATCTTCTACCTATTAATACTTTAGAGAGAAGAGATATAGCTATAGCTACCTACTACCTTATATAATAGCTTATTTTATAATAATAAGTATCCTCTAATAAGTACTTACTAGTAATTAGGTTAGCTAAAGTATTATAAATAAGCTCTCTAGCTTTAACTCCTAGCGCTTTTAGCTTAATATAGTTAACTAGCTTATTAAAGCTAACCTCCTACTATCTATATTTAAATTACTAGCTTTTTAATAATTAATATTATTAGCTAATATTTAAGTAGAAGTAGTACTATAAACGTCTTATAATAGTATCTCTTATTATATTATACGCCTATATAACTACTTATAGCTATAGGTTATTATAGAACTATTATAAGTATAAAGTAAGATATATATAAGTTTTAATAGCTAAATAATAAAAAGTAGTAAGTATAAGTTCTTAGGTATTATTACTTACTATATTAATAAGTAAGATAATATTATAGACCTACCTATTATACTACTATAGTTAATAGGCGCCTATAATAGATATAGGATAGTAAAAGTTATTATCTAAATATTAATAGAGTTTAATATAATAGCTTAATATATTAGCTACTTTATACTTAATAATATAAGTAATAATAATACTATAATAAATATAATTACGTAGATAATAGGCTTTAACCTATACTATTACTACCTTTATTATAGTCCTTATATAATTAACCTTATTAGTTAAATACTCTTTTAAGGAGAAAATAGTACTTTATATAATAATAATCCTACTAAGACTACTACTAAAAGTAAGTATATAAGTAAGTAGAAGTATAATAAGCCTTTAGGTATACTCCTAAATATTATTAACTATATTAAAATACTATAGTAATATACTCTTTTTACTAACTTTTAGTACCTTACCTATTATAAGCTACTAGCTAATATACCTCCTAATAAATATAGGATCCTTAAGCCTATTAAACTTATTATTATATACTAGAACTCTTTCTACTTATACTTTAAGCGCGCTATATAGCTTTAACTAGTAATTAATATATATATTAACTACTATATAAAGTATATATAAGATAAGGATACTTATACTAAGTTATAGTATAATAAACTACTTTATATACTATACTAGATAAGATTAGATAGCCTTATAATATATAATTAGGTAGTAGTTATAAAGTATATAAATACTTTAAAGCTATTAAAAGCTACTATAAAATACCTTAAGGGGTGTAGTAATAGTAAGAGGTTTAGCTATATTACTAAAGTTATCTTAGTATTTAAGTATATACTTAACTACTATAAATTACGTATACTAGCTTATAAGGCTATTAAGTATAATATTTATAATAAGGTACCTAAGGACTACCTTATAATTAATATACGTATAGCGTAGGTAAAAGCTAGTAAGTATTATACTAAATTAGACCTATTACCTACCTACTATATAGCTATAATACTCTACTTATATTACTAATTATATTATAATAAATCCTAGGCTACTAAGAAACCTACCTAGCTTAAGTCTAATAACTTTAGTTTCTATAGCTTATAAGCTTAATATAATACTAGTTAACTAGCTATATAATACTAAAAGGTACTATTAAATAATATAGATAATATAATTAATAGTATTATTAATCCTATAACTATTAGTAATAGTAATAAAGTAGCTAATACTAAGTATACCTAGTAGAAGCTATATAAGTAGTAGGTAGAGAAGGGTAGTAAGTTTACTAATAACCTAATAAAATACTAGTTATTAATATAGGATTACTATCCTTAACTTAGTAAGCTTATACTTAATATACTATCTATCCTAGTATTAAACTATAAGTATAAGTATATATTTAGTAAGTTAGGTAATCTCTTAGAGCCTTACTAATAAGGTATATAACTATAGCTTCTAGTAGTAATATAGTATATATAATAGTAGTATATAGCTAGTCTACGTAATAATAAACTTAATAATAGAAACTCTATAATAGATAATAAGATAGAGGCGTTATATAGTATAAGCGCGTAGGACGTTAGAGATAGTAGTACTAATAGCAATTTAGAAACTTAACTCTAAAAAAAGCTATAATATAGCTAATACTACGTATTTATATAGCCTTAAAAACACTTTAACTATTAAGCTAATTAAGCTAATTAATTAAGCTTATTAATTTTAACCTACTAAGCTAATTAAGCTAACCTAGTGTATAGGTACGATACAATCAAGCTAAGCTAGGGCACCTAGCTTGCTTAGCTTGATTGTTGACAACTCTGCTAAATACAGACTGCAAACTGAGACTATCGCACGGCAAACTTCTACCCGCAGCAAAATAGACCACGTGCGGGATCCTAAACACCTGCGTTAGCTGAGTGTTTTCAGACGAGTCCAATGGTCGTATCAACTTCCTACAAACCCGCTTCTCCCAAGTTTCGCATCCTTCTCCCTGTCGGGACGGAACTGGTTACATGCGTCCGATGCTTCAAACGCCTCACCAGTCTCCTATCCTTGACATAAGTCGAGAACGAGGCCGGCGTTCCTGGATAGCGAAAGAGGGATACATGCTAGTTTACAAGCATACTTCGATATGTAGTGGATTATCCAATTCACTTGCAACAGAGTAAGGGAAGGGAAAGAGCTGCCACGCACGAGAGAGGAAGAAGGGGTACGGCCAGACGCCTATGACAGCTGCAGATGTCGCTGTAACGAGAGACCAACTGCGAAAACCAATCCTTGCAGAGCGAGCTTGTACTAACATTAGGGATCTAGGATGGACCACATGTGCATCAAAAGCACACGTGGTAGTTGGATAATTTGATGGAAGACGAACGACGATATCGCTTTCCTACCACTCAACCTCTGCCACGTCCACATCCTGCACAATATCAGCATGCGACAGTGTAAATGCTACCTACACTGCGTGTATAGCTTTCGTCAAGTTTCGCCATAGCCAGTATCTTTCCAGGCGCGCATTCAGACTTAGGGGAAGAGCATGACCAGCCATCAAGCCGCCGCTGCCAACAACGGTAGTCGATAAGCAGCGATGGGCTTACAGCTTAGCGGGAACGGTTACCCATGGCCTGCTGCGTCGGTTCATTGTTGAACGGAAAAGCCGAAAACCAGCGACAGTGATACAATTGAGCCTGAACATGCTCTAATCCCGTCGGCCAGATGTTTATACAATCAGACATGGAGGCGAGAGAACATGATTATAAGAAGGCTCGAGCAGTGTGCGCGTGCGTGCTCGGGTTGTACCGCGCTGCCTGGCTTTTTCATTTGTCGATCATCAGACAAGGGCCGATGCTGAAGCGGGCGGAGGAATGTCAGGCATCATGCTTGAGACGAAACTACACGCCAGTCCATTTTCCTAATACTCCTCGGTCTCTCGTCAGCATTCCCTTACCATCCTCAATCGCTCGTTCATCATGCGATGCCATGCAAACCCCAGACCACTCACCAGGTCGACCTGCCGATCACACCCTCAGCTGCACCCTCGAGTGAACAAGCGCTCTCGTTGCATGCTGCGTAATCCACGCCGACATGCATACGTCACTACCTTGCTGGTACAGCCTGTGTGGAATTCTCAAATTTCGACAACAACAAGGCCAAGGCGGAAACGACAATAGATATCTTTTGCTCCATGGCAGACGAAGGAACTTCACTGCCAAGGATGGTAGTAAGATCTGTAGGTGATTCGGTCCCCAACGGCATTGTGGAGTTCGATCCTGGTACGAAAGCTCCAGTGGGATAGCATTATGTCTTCACTTCTTCTACACCTCGAGTGCTGATCCAATCTTACTAGACAACCGCCCCAATTGGCAGCAGGCGATAGTAGCGATCTCTTCTGCCGCATCGTGTGATTCCCGAAACCATTGAGCATGAGTTTGGCGAGCGAGTTCACGCCTCTGCTCTTGCTCCTTGACAACAACATGCACCCCAGACAGTGTGGAGACTTGCTTTGAACGAATCTTGACATCACCTACAACTAGAGGCTAGAAGAGTTATCTGTGAAGGACTATACCAACACCGTCGCCCGTATCCAGACACTAAACGAGCGAGACGATAAAGCAACAAAGATTGCGACACGAGACACAAAACGCGCTGGAACGAGCTCTGCACACCATGCAGTGATGTATTGGCGAGCAGAACAGTCGGCAAGCAGGGTGCCTTTGGACCCCAGCCTGACCACAGACTTATTGTCCAAGTTGATGCAGCTAGACCAGACGGATACCCTAAGGATACCTCAAGCCTACGGTAGAGGCTCGCCACAGGTCGATGTCAACTGAAGTCAGTCAGAGCCATCATCCGCTGCCGCTGGCTGGTGTCTTCAAAGATGCGGTGCAGACAGGGATTAATCAAGTTAACAGGGCCGCGATTCCATGCCTCCGTGTTAGCTCTGACCGGCTACTCGATGATTTGCGACAGAGCTTGCTCAGCTTAACAATCGATACTCTGAACAGAGGAGGGCGAAGGAGGTGCTGTAATGAAGCAGATGCGATCCGACGGCGCAATGCGCTGTATTGCTATTGGTGGGGCGAGGAATACGGTTCATACGGTGCATACGGTGAATACGGTACATACGGCGGATACGGCGCACACCGCGCATACAGTGGACCCGGTGCACACGGTACATACGCTGAACACGTGGATATAGTAAACTGCAAAAACGGCCGAAATACGGACGTTCGTCAGATGAGCTCAGGTACTCGCCGAACGACTTGGCAAATTTACCGGATAATGCTTGTGTACATGTGCGTCGTGGTAGGACGGCTAGCGTGATTATCTGTGGCGTCAGAGCCCCACGGCTACCAGGAGTGCTGGCAAACTCCCGGACCTACCGTCGACTAGGTCGCGAGAGGCACGTTTCCGTTACAGGTGCAGACACGGAACACCTCAGGTTCCGGCGGCTCGCTGGCCTTCTCAGGGCGTTGCTTGGACCGAGATGTCGTTGTGGTGCACGAATGAGCCAGCACTGCGGCGACACTATGGCACATGAAGGGGCTGTTCGATTCGCTAATAAACCACGCTGTTGCAGCACTGGATTCGCCACCTAGCAAACCTTCCCTGCTGTTTGAGTCTTGCTTTGTTATCAGGCATGCCTTCTGGACCGCTTGTCTCGAGACGATGCGCGGATGACAACGACCCCAAGTGCCACAAACTTGTTGACGATCACCTCAAGACAGCTGTACCAGCCGCTATTCTTGGAAGGTAATGTTGCACTAGCATACGTTTTTCTCCACCTTCACCTTCTGACGGTTATCAGTGTCCTTCCTGTTGGTGCTATCGTTATCCTATGCTTCCTTAGAAGACACCAGAGACAGGCCAAAGCTGAGGGGAATAAGGCGCGAGAGTCACTAGAGATTGAGATTGACGATCTTGAGCACATTCCTAAGGTGCTACGCGTCACCCATGAGGATGGTTTTGGCAGGGAGTCGATACACAAACCCGGCCGCCCAGGAGCTGCAGGCCCACGAAAGAAGCACGATAACCCAGCTTCTGAAGACTTGGGACGGCGTACATCGCTTGTGAACAGATGAGATGAGGTAGCCATTTTCGTGATAAACGCTCTCCTGTAGCCGAATACAGCACTTTTACCAACTCTATCGGACTCTAAAAAATTGAAATGTAATGTAGTGAAGCGGTGCATTCCCGTGACTAGTAGTGTTCCTCCGCATCTCTGGAGCTGATTGCGGTAGGACCGGAAAAATATTCAAGAGGTGTAGACGTTTGGGTATTCGATTGGAAACGTGATATGATTAAAGTGGGTCCCCGGGCAAATTTATAATACTAAGTCGCGGCACTTATTCGTCCGTTGTAGGCCCAGCCTTGCAGCCGCACAAAACGAGCGGCTTCGCAAAGTCGGACTAATCGAGCCCGGATCGTCCTTCTAACTAAGCAGTACTGTGCTTTGTTCAGACTGGTTTTGATCATAGAAGTCCACTGCTCTTCTAATAGCGCAGTTTACTAGCGCTATCCTGTTTTAACAACCCACGATAGATAATAAGTCTTATTCGCAGGCCATCAATGCAACTCAGTACGATCGTCATCCCTACACAAGGAGAAAGCACACAAGGGTGCATTAATCCGAAACAACTGCTAAAGGATTTTCGCAGCGCAAGCTGCACCTACAAAGAAAAATACGAAGGTGCTTATGTAAAGGCCCGCAATGCTTTCTAGTGCGGCTGAAGTTTGGCCGATTCACGCAAATTGAATAGCCCTTGCACGGCGTCTCGGATCTTTGCCAACATGCAGGTGTTGACCGGACTCTTCTGTAACCGCCTCGAAGTCTTAGCACTGCAGAACATTGCAACGGGCCGAAGCAATCCCGCCTTGGTAGTGTGCTTGGAGCATGCCTCCACGAGAGCGTAGAGTCACTTTCCGGTCTCAGTGAAGGTCTGATGTATCGCGATAATAATTGGATCATGCTTCTACTGACCGAACCTCTGGCCAGGGAAGATGAGCTCCACCTCCCATGTCTCACTATATTGTGGAGCCAACCCCTGTCGCGGACTGAACTGTTTCTCTATAAAGCACTCTTATGTGTGCTCCATCTGTAAGTACACACAAGTGCTACAACGGCCTGGCAAACCAAGGCTTTACTCATTCCTACATTTTCAACTCTTGTGTCTGGCACACGATTGGCTTCAAACCATAGTTCCAATCTCCCAATATCATGTCTGGACTACCTGCCTTCGTCAGCGATGCTCGAATTTCTCTGAATCCATGGGCGTTCGTGGCAATCGGGGTTATCTCCGTTTTGTTAGCAGTCTCATGTATCCGCTACTTGCCCCCGCGCCCTCGCATCGATGCACCAACAGTATTTCCTGAACTCGACACCAAATCCCAAGCAAAAAGCTACTCGAAAGACAGCAAAGCAGCCGTCCAAGCGGCCTATCGACTCTTGCAGCAAGGGCAGGCCATGGTCCGACTCATCGTGGCAGATGGTAGTGAAGTCGTCATGATGAACCATTGCTACTTGAAAGAGCTTCGATCCCTGCCTGATACTGCAATCAGCGCAGAGACAGCAGTGAACAATAGCTTGGTATCGGGGTACTCTCACATCAAGGTGGTCGACGCTGTTGGACAGAACGCGATCCGCTCCGATCTCACACCCGGTCTTCCCCGCCTGATGCCTGTTATTGCATCTGAGGCCCACTCTGCGCTGAGAAGTTTCTTCCCCTGCGAATCTGAGGATTGGGTCCGGATTACGGCCTTTCAAAGCGTCCTGAGGTCCATTACTCAGGTTTCTGCTCGCCTCTTTGTTGGAGGAGACCTGTGTCGAGATGAGGCTTGGTTAAGCGTTGCATCCAAAGCAACTATATCAGCATTCGACACAGCTTACGCAATGAAACAATGGCCAGCTTGGTTGCGACCCATTACTTGCCATTACACGCCAGAGTACAGGGCCCTTATGCAGGCTCGCAAGGAAGGAATTGAGATCTTGAAGAAGCACACAGCCACCGCCTCACAGAAGAATGGGGAGAGAAAGGAGAAAGAGGATTATATCGTGACTTGGATATCCAACAAGAGGCCGCAATGGACCGAAAACTTTGCTGCGCAAGCTGACTTACAACTTGAACTCTCTGTCGCAGCCATTCATACGACAACAATGGCCATGACGCACCTGCTCTACGACTTGGCTGCGAATCCGAAGTATATATCCATCCTTCGAGCGGAGATCAAAGAAGCTCTAGCAGCATCCAACAATCAGTACAACAAGGACTGCATCGTCAGGATGAGCAAGGTTGACAGCTTCATGATGGAATCACAAAGACTCCATCCCCCTGGTCTGACTACCTTCCAACGGTATGTCCTAGAAGATGTTATTCTGGCAGATGGCACGAGACTCCCAAAAGGCGCGACTATGGCTATCGACTCTTCAGCTCGGAATTTCGATCCCGCAATATGGGAGAACCCTGATCAGTTTGATGGCCTGCGCTTCTTCAAATTACGCAAGCAGTCCCAGAATAAAGCGAATCATCAGTTTGTGGCATCCAACCCTGACAATCTCGTTTGGGGTCAAGGAAGACATGCGTGTCCAGGTCAGTGCATCTTTTCTCATCCGTCTATGAGATGCTAACAGGCCATAGGGAGATTCTTTGCTGCGAACGAAATCAAGACCATCTTCGCCATGTTCATACTGGACTTCGATGTATCTTTTCCGGAGGGTGCGACGCGCCCAGACGATGTGGTAAACGGGAACTTTGTACGTCACTCAGCCTCCGCACGAACCGATCAATCACGCTTACCATGTACAGATCACTCCAAGCAACACAGCTGAGATATTGATCAGGAGGGCTCAGGTGTAGCGCCTACGTGTCATTGAAGCCTCTCCTGCATTCCGGGCAGATTAGCATGCACCGAGAGGCGGGCAGAGCGGTGTTAGACTAGAACAGAGTAGTATCTAACAATAGATTCCATAGTCTTCTTCTCTTACGTACTTGTTCTCGCTCGCTTCGTAGGACGCGGAAAGTTCCTTACTCTCTTTGCGCGATCTGGTCGATGTCTACTCTTCTTGCAACCAGGTGCATCCCCTTGCTTGTTGCAGCAATCCCACAAAAAGCCTTCCGGACACTCGTCTCGCACCTCTTCCGTATCGATTGTACCATGAATTTCCTCTTCGTGATCGGCCCAGAAGTCACTGTCCCAATCTACGTCCAGAGAGCCTGAACAAGCTCAGTCAATTGCTACCTCTTCACAAAGGTCCTCTCTCAAGAAGAATATACAACTCACCGCTATACCATACGCAGCTGCTCTTGTGGTTGAGAAGAACGTCGTATTCCTTTTCGCATTGCACACGGATCTCGAAACGCTGCCTGCTTGCTAGTACATCGGATTGGGGTTGGAGTAGTCAGAGTCGTCCTCGGGTCCTGGATCCTCTGGGCTCTCATCGTCGGGATTCTCGCCGTTTCCGCTCGGTAGAAAGCGGATTTTGGTCAAGTGATTGGACACTGCGTCACATATCTTGCTGAATGTAGTATTCTTCCACGATCACGATTTGCTTCTTCTGAGCACGGTTGTAAATACAGCCATCATTTTCGTCTCGAAGCCTGGCTAAACACATGAACCTGATCCAATATGCACGAAACTGTTGATTTTGTTCCAGCCTGGTAGACCCCGACCTGCGCTGAGGATTGTCTGTATGCAATGCTTTGTGTGATCCCAACTCTTGGCATTCTCCTCCACCATGACTCCGAAATCTAGCGTAGCAGCTGACTGAGCCAGGAGATAAACGCAATGAGCAAAATGATGGCGCTCCGTTGTCCACACGACTGTTCCCATCTTGATATCCTTCCAATCTTCGTCTGTGATCTCGCTTTTGCCAGCAGGGTCGTGCCAGAATTGGAACGCCTCGTGGTTGAAAACCTCCATGACAGCTTCCCTGGCCAAGCTTACGTCGCAACGTCCGGGAAGCCAGCGATTACTCAACTCGTTGTATTGGCATTCGCGACTCGTGGCCTCTTCGGTAGAATTTCCACAGGACATGGGCAGGTTCTGAGTTGCAGTCCACGTTGAGCGCTGTATTACTCCGAACGTAGGAAGAATAGTTGCTGCTCCGATAATAGCAATTGTAACCACGAGCAAGCCCGCAGTGAATCGCCAACGCCATATGGATAATTTCTGTTTCGCGAGCTGATGCAGAAGAGACTGTTCGAATGGCTCTTCTGTTTCGTTACTTTCGTCGTTGCTTAACCCAGCATAACGATGCGACGTTCGGAAACGGCCTAATAATAACGAGAAGAAGCCGCCAGAGCTTGTCCTTGTGCTATGGGTGGGCACTTCTCCATCCTTGAACTTGGTTGATGTCATGGAGCTTCCAGAGAGTGAATTTCGCTGCATACTGTTTTGCATTCTCGCACCTGCCAAATGGAGTAAACAAAAGCGTGATCTCGTAGAAGGAAGATATGTTGCAGGAAATCAGGCTGGTCAAAAGCGCTTGTTTCCCTTCATGGCTTTTCCTGACAAACATAACAATTTTAACACAGAGCCGAGGAATTACTTTACGGATAGCTGTGGCTCGATAAGTCCGCTCAGATGAATTCCGGGAGGAGCTGCACTCGATCGGAAATTGTAATGTCGGAATTGGCCATCGGAATGCGAGCCTTTCCCACTTGGTCCGCTCGGAAACAGAAACCCGAATGGCGTAGTCACGCATGTCTTGGAAGACAAACAAAAATCCTGGATAAATTATGATCGAGCAAAATAGTGATGATCAAGATTTCGAATAAATCTGCACATTGCGTGATCTTGGCACACATATTCGACAACTGACGATCTTGGCAACAAGATGCGCTTGTGAGTGACGATTCGGCATACACGGACCTTAACAGGCAAATCTAACGCTTCTAACAGACCATCATTTCTAAAAGATTTGTTTGGGGAGGACCGAACGTATCAGGTTGTTCCCGAAGAAGAATCAAGGATCGCCGAAGATGAAACTCTAATGGAGGTGCCCAAAATGGACGTTCAAAACAGTCGAAAAGAATACCTGGACGGTATTCGAGGTCTCGCGTGCTTCATCGTATACGTTTGGCACTTTTCCTGGCCATATCAGCCCCAGACTTTCTACTCTTACGGATTGGATGACAACAATCGTGGTTTACTCCAGCTACCACTCTTCTCTCTTCTGTACGCCGGGGATGAAATAGTTCGCGTCTTTTTTGTGCTCTCTGGCTTTATCTTGTCGGAACGGCTGATGAACTGTCATCAGAATGGCGATAGTGCCAAGCTTGCTGACCTGGTTTCTTCGATGGCCATTCGTCGTGGCTTCCGGCTCTTCTTACCGCCACTCTTCAGCAGTATCATGACTCTGCTCTGCACCCTGTCCGGGCTCCTGCCAAGTCCAGGCGATGATTCGGTTGCAGACGGACATATCAGGACACCTGTTCGTAGGGCTACATGGTCTGAACAGATCACTGACTGGTTGGAATGGGTTTTCCATCGGCTGCTGAATCCATGGCCTCCGACTCTCTCGCCTGTATCATCGCAATACGGGCCTCAATTTTGGACAATTCCACACGAGTATCGCTGCTCAATGACCGTTTTCCTGATGGTTGTGGCCCTCGCACCGGTCAGACGTCGCCTACGAATTCCGATCCTGTCGTCTCTTTCCATCTATTGTATGTTTCTCAGGCGCCGACAAGAAGAGCTTTCGTTGTTCCTGTTTGGCATGGTGCTCGTCGATCTTGAACATCGTCGTCAAACCCAACCACACCTTTCGGAACTTAGGCGCCTCCGGGGGATTGTAACGGTCTCAGCAATAGTTTCAAGGTGGCTGATTTTTCTATTCGGGCTATATCTTCTGTCCTGGCCTCCCAACCTTGGCTATAAGTCCTCTGCATACAGACTGTTAGGTCGTATTGACAAACAGCATAATCACTGGCATAACGTCGGTGCTTGTCTGACACTTTACGCTGTGCTTCGCATAGAAAGTCTCAAGCGTTTTCTTTCAAAGAGTGTGGTTTTGTACCTTGGGCGCATCTCGTTTGCCCTTTATTGTGTCCACTATATCGTCAACATGGTCTTCGGGCGGATGATGCTCGATCTTGCGTGGAATTTGATCGGAAAGGAGACGGAGCGAAGATATCAGTTGGGATTCTTCATCGCATTTGCATTGACAACGCCGCTAGTCATCTTTGCATCTCATGTCTTCTGCGCTGCTATTGACACGACATCCATTCGCTTCTCGAAGTTTGTCCATCGAAGATTAACTTGTAGGTAGAATGGGTGAGTACAATGGTAAAAGAGGATGTTTCTGCTCTTCACTTCCTAATACGTGATTTTGGTCGTTTAGTGTATCTGGCACGATAGCAGTCTATTGCCCTACCATCGCGATCGATCTTGCTCGAACATGAAACTCTACATCTACTTTGTGTGTTCTGCATCCAAACTTCGTAACGCATGTCACAAACACGGTTCGTTCGAGACTAGGCGATGTGGCAAAGTTTCCGGTCTTTGCTTTAACCTTTGGAGTTTAGGGTGGGCAGGATTGTTCCCACAGCGATTTGCATCTACCAGTAATACCGGCATCTTCGGATAAAACCCTTCATACACGGAAATGGATCCGGTCGGTTTCGCATAGCCGTAGGTAAACTCCAACCTATTATCTCGAGTTCCAATAATGCGAGAGAGCATTTTAGGGAAAGAACCTACATTGATATATACGATTTAGCCTTGTGTTGCCAGAAGCACTCATTCTTCGTAAACATGCCTATCCACGAAGAGAAATTCCGCGACGACAGATCATCACAGACATCGCTTCACGACTTGCAGCATGAATATCTCAAAGAAGCACACTTGTTGCGGTCAGAACCACTCAACTTCAGGAAACACTTTACCTCACAAAAGTCTCCAACCCGAAGGTCACGATGGCAGTCCTTGTTCCATATCCTGCAGGCTGCATTCTTTCTCAGTGCTATAGTTTGCATGTGGATCATAGCTTTACAATCCCTCCGAGCTACATCAGTCTCAAGACCAATCCATGGTTCTTCAAAAGGCGAAGCTAAAGACTCGATCAGTTCAGGCTTCGGAGAAGGAGGCTATACGTTAGCCGAAGACATTTCTGGCCAGGTGCCTAGATGTACGTACATAAGGCTTGACTCTATAGAAACGCAATAAATCGGAACTGACGTCTTCCAGTCGACACCCAGCTTTGGATGTTTTGGAATGACTCCAAGCTCCAGATCGAAGATCCGCGAAAGGCAACCCATGAAGATGAGGTGTCTCTCCGCAAAGCATGGGAAAGCATTGTACCTGGTATGCACACATCCGAGCAATGTCGCCGAAGGATAGAGACTGACAATGTTGTTCAAGAGGGCAACGGATTCATCACCGTAAAAGATCCTGCGTCTCCAGTTTTGCCCCCGCCTATCAATCGACCGGCTGGCTCTGACATGGACCGCTTTTGCCTTACTGTTTTTCATCAACTACATTGTTTGGTAGGTTTCCTATCATCAAAACACGTATATCCCTGTGGAAAAGGTACTGATTTGTCATGCTAGCGTGGGATCCAAGAAGCATTTTACAAATTCGTCAAGGATCCCAACACAGAACCGGAGTTGGGCCACTTCAATCATTGCGTCGACTACCTACGTGAAGGCATCATGTGCTATGGCGACACGGCACTCGAAGGCCAAAGTACCTACACCTCTAAGGAGAGAGCGAATGGCAACGGCTCGAATCATGTTTGTAAGAACTTCAGGACAGTTCTGGATTGGGCAAACATGCGAAGCTCGAAGAGATTGTCCAGACTGCACAATGAGCACACATCCAACGCATAAGCTGCGGATGATACGGATGAGTCGACCAAGAGGACGCTGTGGGTTGCATGTCCCAGCGCTAACGAACAGCCGATTTGAAAGCTCAGGCTGGGGATAGGTTCAGAATACTATCTTGCATATCTTTTGTACGACTCTTGCTTTGATTGAGACGTGTGAAGTCTTCTATCTCCAAATCGGGTCCTTCGCGTTCGCGTCATACACGTTAAAATCATGTAAAGACGGATCGACAGCGTAACCTGGAATGCGCTAAGTAACAAAGTTGAAAATTTCCTTGTGAAGTATATGCTGCGAGTTTTGCGGGCTTCCACGCGCGGATGGAGTTTCTACTTGGACTAAAAGACGCTTTACACTCCAAAATCTAATGTCACGTGTTGAACAAAGACGGAATGCGACAGCCATCAAAACACGGTTACACAAGAGTAGATGATTGTCTATCATATAAGTGTTGGAACAAACAGACTTGATCAAAAGGTTGATTTGACTGTATTGTTGATATAGTGCTGCTCGGCTAAGAGGCCAGAATCAGGAGTATATATATCCGCCTGCTTGATCACGTGATTGATCCATCTCCTCTACCACAACCTACCTGCTCCAACAATGATTTAACCCTAAACCAGCTCGATAATACCTTCTAGGCATGGAGAATTTGGGTCGTAGCCTAGATCAAGAGAAACAGAGTCAGGCTCAGAGCTTGCATAATCTACGAAGAAGGTATCAGTGATTACTATATCTCGATAGTCGCTGATACTGTCGGCATCACCATATAGGCGTAATGGTGAAATCCGAATGCGATACTCCCCAGGAGATGCCCAAGTTCCGTTTGGTAAGATGCCTGTCCAGTGGAAGAAATGTGTCTCGACTCGGCCATACCCGCCTTTCCGATGCGTTACATCAGTGGTGAAGAGTGGCGTTGATTGGTACTCATCTGTTGCAGAGATGAGATCCAATCTGATGACGCGAGAATACATGGACATATCGACCTGGATTGTTGGCAGCACAAGTGAGGGATCTACTTTCCAGTCACTCTGATGCTGAAGTCGAGGCAGTGTGAATATGGTTCCTGTGGGCGCTTTCGCCAGCTGACGACCTTCAAATTTGGCCATGTAGGCATCTTCCCGAGTGACAGCGGCTAGGAAAGTTGTACCTTGATCAGGCAGGGTATGTAGGGATCTGACTTGGCAAGCAATACCTGCGTATGAAACGCTTTGCAACAGGCCGGACGTACTCTGTATGTCGATAAAGCCGCTGTACAGGGGACAGCGGTCTCGAGATGCTTCTAAGGGGGAGGTATCTGGGGTGATGGTAACAGTCACAGACTGGCCCACTGCCAAGGACAGGCCATTCGTATACTCAGAGGCTTCTGAAGTACTTGTTTCCGTGCCACTTCCCGCAACCGAGATAGTAATTCCAGCATGGTCCAATGGCTTCAATGTTTCCAAGAAGTCGGTGGTAGCTTCTGCAATCTTGAGTGCCGGGGTCATTGGTACTGGCCGGCGATGGGTGCTTGGAAATGACAGGACTGTCACAGCGGGCCGGGAGGATATGCTGCACCTAAAAGCTTCCTGCCCATCATTCGTGATCATAAACGACAGTTTCTTGTTCGAAAACTCCGTATCGTTGAAGTGAAGACTGGTCTCGGAAACGTGGACCTTGGTTTGTAAAGCCTTGAACGCATTGTATGCTTGTACGCGACCCGCACCTTGCTGCCATACCGAAGCTAGAAAGTTGTAGGTAGCATTCGTGCCGTCGTTGAAGTTAACTGGCTCTGCTGTACGAACAAGAGTTTCCGCTATTGTCCGAGAGTCGACGTCAGGGAAAGCTTCTTTAAGGAGGGCGATACAACCAATAAAGTATGGAACAGCCATTGAGGTGCCAGATTGGAGACCCCAACTACCTAATTTTCGTGGAATGGTCGATAACACTCGACCACCTGGGCCTAGAAGCGAAGCGACGGTGTAACCCTCACCTGAAGGGCCCCATTCACTGAACGTGCTGACTTCACCAGCGGTTTGTAGGTTAGTCTGCCATGTAATGACCGGTGGCAGGGTCAGATTGGCATCCAGTCGTAGTCGAACCTCGCTGTTTTCCTTGAGCAAGGAAAGCAGCATATTGCCAGTCTCAGAGCTGACACTTCCGCCACCAGTGATGCCGTCGAGCCGGATTTCTAGATCAAAGACGGGGCCAGGTTGATTGTCATAGACCAGGACAAATTGCCCGCCAGCCTGTGCAAGGTTATGCATCTTATTCTTCAAAGAACAGCCTCCACGTCGGATAAGAACCATCTTGTCCCGGTAAAGAGTAGGGTTGGGAGTGATTTCTCCACATCCATCTTGGGAAACGTCCCGGTTCTCGCTCAGCGCCACAATCTCAATGGACTCTGGAATGGAGTTGTTGAACCAGGCCGTCCAGGTCGGTGCGTTCCATGTTAGGTCGACTATTTCAGAGTTCTTGTTGCCGACCACGGCCTGCCCAGGCCGAAGGATCGAGAATGAATATTCGGGTTCAAAGGATCCCACAGCGTAGGTATCAGGCCCACCGCCATCCGGAGCCGCGGCTGACCAAGTGCCGTTTCTTCCGTTGTTTCCAGCCGCGACAGCAATAAAGGTGTGGCGTTGCCTGTTGATTCTCGAAGTCAAGGCTGATAGTGGGTCTTGATTCATGGTCATTATGACAAGGTTCACCAGGTAGTGGGTGAATACTAACCATCAGAGAACGGCCGGGAACCACTGCCGAGGGACAAGTTGATTAGATCGACGTTCCTCTCAACAGCTCTCAACACAGCGTGGAGAACCACGTCCGAGGTGCTCATGCCGTTGCAGTCAAAGACACGATAATGCTCGACAGAGATTCCAGGAGCTACTCCTCGAAAGCCTATCGAGATGTCGTCGCCAAACAAGATGCCCGCAGTGTGGGTTGCGTGGTTGGAACAATCCCCGTATGGGTCGTCATCTGGGGCCTCCACGTTGGGCGGCTTTACGTTGTCTCCTACGAAGTCGTAGCCGTACTGGACTTTGTAGCCTTGCCCGTAGCCTGCCCCTAGGGCTGGATGGAGATAATCCAGGCCGCCATCGATGACTGCAACTGTCACCCCTTTCCACTCAGCGACATGAGCTGTAGGTCTGCGACTTGCGTCAGGTTGTGTACACTGTTGATCATTGTCTTTGCATCCTCCGAAAAAGCAGGATGGGTAGACGAGTCAGGCGCGAGCTCGGGGCTGCCGATGCTTCTCTCGCGGTATGTCAGGGAATCCCAAACGTGAGCGACACCAAGTATGTGATTGAGAGCTTTCTTGACGTTTTCCTGATGGGGAACTGCCCTGACGAACTCGCATTGGATGGAGAAGCCATAGAAGCCGTCGCTCGTATACTCATGAGGCGTAAATATTGCATGAATATCCGGAACACGAGACGCAATGCTAGTGGCGGCGGCCTTGATAGTTGCAAGATCCTGTTCGTTCTTGATTAGCATCCAACCGATGACATCAAAGCGAAAGAAGTGTATCAGATGCTCTTGTTACTCACGTAATTATCATCGACTTCAACAATCAATCTGGACGTAAACAAGTGGGGCTTTGCTGCTACGCTGAGCTGTGCCGACCCCCTGCCTATCGCACCAACAGCCAACAGTTGGAGCATTAGCGCATGCATGCTTGTACTTCTTCGAGACTCCAGGAGTGTTGATGGTCAACCTTTCTTCTGCAACTGTTTTCAAGCAAAGTTCTGGAGCACTCTCGTGTCCTCCATAGCTCTGCAACCCAACACGCTCGAATCGAATGACACTCACTGCAATGATTATTCCCGGACACTCGCCTCTACCACTCGGATGCATGATACCACATGTAGACCCGCGGAGGATGCATCTCGGATAGGTCCGATCACCCATGCTGTTTTCGGCTAGCCCGCCTATAGCGACCGGAAAACAGTACAATGCCATAGGCCCGGAAAAGCCGGATCTGATGGATAGTTGACTGCGTAGGTGCAGGCAGATCACAGACAATTCCACATCTCCCGAAATGGGGTCTCTGCTAGCCTCGCGAACGGCAAGCTGACCGAGAGCCTTACCCCAAAGAAGCGAGTCGATAAGTGTGTAGTAGCCGCCCCCTCCGTGGAACGGCATCATAGCATAAGACTACCGATCAAACTATGATGCAATCGACTGAGAGTATCGCATACTCTCAAGATGATGGCGCTTCGGTCTTCAGAAATATTTCTGCTGGCAATGTAAAGTCCTAGGTAGTGAAGCTCGGTGGACTCCATTACAGCCTTGCCAACATCGAGCGCAACCTCTTCGTCATCTCTGACATCGTGCCGAAAACATCAAATATCAGACAGCCTCAGAGCTCGTTTGGCGATGTGGACGTCATGTTGCGTACGGGTGCTTATTGGTCGTCCTAGGATGATCACCCCGCTTTCCGCTTCGGCGATGTTCACTCGGCCAGAGTGCTGATGAAGCTCGGTGCGCCGAACCACATTCCCATCCACTTTGTGTCTACTCCATGAAGTTTGCACTCGGATGTCTTCGTATCGGCTACAAGTCGAGATTCCCGCCTCGCTGCGGCGTATAAGAATCATTCGATGACTCCGACAACGTTGCATCCAAGTGGGCGGGTGGAGAGCAGGAAAGATGACTTGGGAAGGACACGCAATCAAGACTTCTATGTTGACCACCAGCTGGCAGATTGTGGCTGCGCCATCAAGCCAGTCGACGTAGTGTGTGTGGCTGTTGAAGCTGTAAACCCGTGGCTTTGACTGCCCATAGTAAGCGGACCCGGTTTCGCAACATCTGGTATTTTTCCACATCAGCGACTGGCTTCTTGTGGAATGTGATGACCAGTGTCCTCCTAAATACATCCAAGATCAGTGTCTGAGCCAAGCATGAGACATCCGTTTCATGCTTGGCCCATGACCCTCGCCGCAGAGACATGTATAGGCGACGCGGAGGGTATAAGACGGCATTGGTAACAATGCGCCATCCGCTGCTGCTGCGTCTTGTCCACCATGTATCGTCTGCCAACGGAGTCAACCTCGTCTACGGACCTGGCCGCTGCTCCTCACGCAGATGCAGCGTTCAGTCCGCTAGCCGTCATCCAGGGTATACACAGCGCGCTTATTGAGAAAAGCTACCCGGCGAGGCCAAATGTGTCTCCATCGGTTCTAGAGGGACTTGGAGAGAGGATACTAGAACATGTCCAGCGCCAGGTCACCGCAGTCCCCGTAGAAACCGGTCGCAACCATGGGACAGATTGGGATAGATGTGTTCTTAGACCAATGATCGCCACGTTCGATATCGTCGAGGAGCTCGGGGTTTGTAGAGGGGATTCAGAGTATATACTCTTGCTTGTCACTGTGCTCTCGTTAGCATTTGAACTCTTGCTCTTGGCAGGCAATGATCGAGCAGAAAGGACGCGTACCTTTCTTAGAAGAACGTTTCGTTTCGTCTTTGTAGAGCCGGAGATATGCTGCAAGGTTGTCGATATCCTTGGTGCTGAGCGTGCTCGACTGATACGGCGACATGCCGGGATGGACGTGCTAAAGGCGATACAAGGAATCCGAATGCTGATCCCGGACGCCATAACATGTAACGCAACATGGGATGGATGGATGTTCAACAACCTGCAAGGCAGTGAAGCCACCTATTATTTCCAACAAACAATACTCAGACGCACTCCACCAGAGCAGGAAGGACGTCTCCCCATGTACGGCGAGGACGCGGCCGATAAGTTCCTGCAGGAAGCTGAGACATTTGCGCCTCTACGGCGTCTTGCATCAAGCCTACATGACGTAAAAGTAAAGGTCTTCTTGAAGTATGGACGTCACTGGGAGCTGAACTTTGTGACTTCCATAGACCAGGATGGAAACCGTTCAACGATAAAAACAGCTCAGGGCCTCAAGATAGAGCTAGAGCCTGGTTGTTCAGCCACTCCAACTGCAGTCCCGCAGAGAATGTCGGTAGAGATGCCCGCAGGCTCAGCCGATGGTTTCACTGCTACAATATATATTGCCCCAGGTTATGCGCTGCGCGTGGATGACGTGGAGACAGTCATGGAGAGGACAAGCGAGGTGAATCGGTCGGTCATCGAGAGTGCAATTGGGGTATTCGAGGTTGGTAGAGGCGATTATTGTATCAGACGGGTGAATTGTGGTAGTCGTGTCATCGTCCATAATGGTAGGCGATAGAGCACGCGGCCGTTCTCAGATGTTGCGCGTCCGGCTCATGATCACATTCACGTCGACAGACTGGATACGGAGAGGCATAATAGAACAAATATACTAATGGAATTTATCGCATGATCGATACAGAGATGTGGAGGTAGATGACACCGCTGTCCTTTCGCGGAGTGGTGATGGTTTGGTGGTGTTCGCGACTGACGCGATGACGCGGATGACTGCGCACGGCCCAAGATGACTAACACACATTAGCCTGTTTAGAGACGGTGCACTTATCAAACTCCGCGTCCATCAGCTGCGAGCCCATTTCAACCAAATCGTCGATATCAGAAGCTATGCATATCATGCGCATTTATAGAGGCTGTATGTTTGACCGTCCGAATCTACTGGTGATGAACAATGTGGACCCTCTTTTCACAGTGAGCTTGGGTAGGCACTTCCGGAAGACCCTCAAGCTTCTAGATGGAACAGCAGCGCCGCTGTCCGCTCACCGCGTAGCCATGACCTCAGCTCTGTAGAGTCACGCAGCCAGAAGTCCATTTGTATCGTGACTACTAAAGCCTTTCCCCTAGATGCCAACATTCTACTACAGCCTGGAGTTCTAACCACAACACTACACCGTACCGAACATGTCCACCACTCCAGCCGCAACAACCTCACAAACTGCATGCTGCGACTTGTGCTCTACTTCTCGAACCACCAAAGAGTTCCTAAGGAACCATGTCAAAACCCACGTCACCACTGAACCAGGCCAGCTCTGCTACATCTGCTTGGACGAGTTCGGCAGCATAAAACCCGAGTCAGGCACACATGATGTCGCCTGCCAAATCAATCTACCTAGGTGCTCTCACATCTTTGGCCACGCCTGCTTGCGCAGAATACTCTCGACAGGGGGAAACTGTTGCCCGCTTTGTCGCACACAGTGGTGCCATGCATTCAGGCCAGCAGAACGTAATGTCTATGGTAGATGGATGATCCATCCGGACATGGTGACTGAGTGGGCAGGCATTTTATGTACGCCAATGTCCGCCGCTCGTCTTATCTTGTGCATGAAATGGCATGTTCACATGTGTATGGTTGAAGGAGCGCCAGAAGAACTCTATGCCAGCGACCGGTTGTTTTACATGAACGCACGGGGCCACCACCGTTTCGAGGAGATACTCCATGTCATTTCGCATTCAGAAGATATTCAGACTCATATCAAACATCTGCAAGACACCCAGCCTGATCCTATCGACGCCCGATTGTACGACCCGTATACGAATACCCAGGGACAATTCGATGGTGGTGATATATGGCGATTCCGGAACTGGTTTACACCAGAAAGACCACTCGCGATTATTGTTTTTCGCGCATTGTTATCATACAATGGTCAACGCCTGTTAGAGCGGCTCTTCTTAGTAACCAAACATAATAACCTCAAAAAGGGGATGCAGGAAGGAGTCACGCAACCGAACACCCTGGGACAAGAGCCGACGACTAGTGATATAATTGCGACTCAAGACCCCGAGGCGTCTGCTGAGGGAACAGAGATGAACTTTGCAGAGCAGATTCTCCAGAAACTGGAAGACGACTGGGTGCAGTGGTACGGAGAGGAGGGAGTCAGGGTCTTTTCGAGATTCTTGATCAATGTTGTGATTGCAAGGTTCAAAGAGAGCACGAAGCACCCTACGGGTGCTCCTATGATCGATTAAGCAAGGAGGGAAAGGAAAAGACGTTGAGTTACATATTGCGTATTACATGATACGGAAATAGCATGTAAGCCGTACTTCCCATGAGTGCATAGGTTTTACATCCATGCACGTTCATGCCAAATTCAAGAAAGTATACGTGATAACAGAGAATATCTCATACGAATCCAGCCGTGAAATAGGAGATCGCATGAAGCCTCTCTGGCATTATTCATAACTACGTCAACTACGCCAACACCCATCCTCAAGCGCCCATCCATCCCCGTCATCACACCCCTACGCCAACCCCTTCTCAAGTGTCCAAGTAGCATCAGCAGTAAACGACGCCTGCGCATCAAAATCATGCACACCGCCATTACTCGCAATATCCCCGATATTGTTATAATGCCTGATATACCGCGTCGGATAACCCCAAGCGCGAATCGAACTCCCAGACCCAGTAAACCCCGTCTGAGGACAAAACGTCGCATCCTCTTTGAACGCCTTACTTCCATCATTCGCCTGCAGTTGCAACACAAAATTGTAGTGACGAATATAACTCCCAGCCGTGTCTTTTGATTCGAATGAGAAACAAGCACTATTCGCAAGACCAGCGCGCACCGTCCAGCTAGCCTGTCGCTTCAGCAATGCAGTGCTACTCGAAGACACCACCTGCGTGTTCACTGTCGCGCCAGTATGCGCAAGATACCGGTCCGTGTACCCAGCCGTTGTCGCACGCAGCGAGATGGAAGAACCGACTGTGTATGCCGGACCACTGGTCAAGGACGTTGTCGCATACTTTGCTGCGACAATGTTGGCTTGAACCGCATTCTCCGTTGCATCGGTCGGGTACCCGGATGTCATGACGCCTTCGTAAAAGGTTCCTTGAGCACCGTTGCTGTTGTCGCCGCCGATACCGAGGATGATGGCGCCTTCTTTGCTCATGGGGTTGTAGCCTGAAGCACTGGGGCGCGCGCCGTCGTAGTATGTTGATAGTGCACCAGAGGCAGCATTGCCGCCCTTGATAGCCCACTTATTTGCCCCGCCCTTGAGGATGGTGGTCAAGAAGCGGTAAGATACTGAAGGGTCGGCAGGATTGTTCTTCGGGTTTGCGCCGGAGAAGAGACCGTTTTCGAGATCGGCCATGACCCAAGGTCCGCTGCCAGCACCGGAACCCCAGACGGTGTTGTCGCCAAAGTAGATGGCTTCCATATGTCCGTTTCCTGCGATATTTGTTAGTTGGTGTTGGAGATCTCCTTCTGGGCCATTTACCTGTGTCGAGGTTGTTGGTTTCTGCGTTCCCATAGTCGAAACAACATGCGCCGTTGTAATGCGTGCCATCGAGCACCGCGTACATGCCCTCTGCTGCATCACCAGTCGCTGATCCGCTTACTTTGTTGTTGCGATACCCAGTACCCGGGCTGACAAAGACGCCATACGCCTTTTGACCGTTTAGCGTGACAGGTGCACCAATAGCTCCAGCCAAGTTGTCATAGCCATTAGCTTCGGGGCCATTGAAGCCCCCTGGTGGAGCTTGTGTGAGGTGGTTGCCACGACCAGACTGATCATAAATGATGGTGATAAGGCAAGTAGTGTTAGCGCAAAACTTGTCTTGCGTTGCTGCATTGGCAACACCACCGGCAGACAGAGGTGAGACGTTGGTGGTGGCGCCGTCAGAGTTGCGCTTGACTTGGTAGAGGGAGCCGCTGAAGGAGTTGTACAAGGCGCGAGTGGTGCTGTGAGCAGCAATGCAAGGGGTATTGCCGGTAGCGTAAAGATCGCAGGGTCCAGCGGTAACAACCGAAGCCGAAGCCACAAGGCCTAGAACCAGGGTATTTCTTTGGGAGGGCATGCCGGATTTCTGTTGCGATTGGCAGAAGAGAAGCGATCGTCTGAATCAACCAAAAAGTTTGATCGTAGGAGATATTTAAACAGTTTGCACTGCATCTTTTTGGACATGGTCGTTTAAACCGTCGTAATTCTCCGTCAGTACATTAGGTAAAAATAGAAGCTCAATATCCATGATGTGAAGTTTTCCCTCCAACAGCGACGAAGAATGTGCCTTTACGAGCGCTAACAGGCCACGGGGCTGCGACTCCAGGTTTTCCGCCGTGTGCCTCTCCAAGTTTTCGGTGTATATACTGCGGGGATGACAGGGGTTACGGTCGCAGTACGGGTGTAGTGCCGGAAGAAATAAGCTTTTGCCGAGGAACATTGGTCGAAAGACAAGACCGGAGCTAGCGCTCGTGAACAAGCGGTCCAAGTCCAGGGTAGACTCCGATGCGCTCGACCGCTTGCACGTAACTTCCCAAAAGTAATCGCTCGGTACTTGTTATAGTTCATGGCGCTCACAGTCTAGACTTTGTGCAACTGGCCATTACGCCGATGTGTCGATCGCAACCGTGTCGCCCTATTCCGAGCTTCCTAGCCTGCTCCTATATGTGCAAGTATACGCGAGTGGTGTGATAGGTGGTTTCGAAACGCGACTCCAGTGGGCACTGGACGACATCCCTGTCGCTCCCACGATAGAAGAAGCCCGAGGAGCCAAGAATCGATCGCTTACGTTCTGCTTATTCCTGGCGCCTTCCTGTTTCGAATGATCGATTTTCCCTCGTTGGCGTGGCCGATGTTCGCCGGGGAAAGGCAAAGACAGCATGTCAGTGATTTTGGTACCAGATAAAGACTGCAGAGACCAGAGCTACACTGGTATGGAGATCAGGCGCTTTTAGCATAGATGATGGTATTTGCGAGCGCTTGGGAGACGCCCGCTCCCCTGAAGACGAGTTAGAAATCCAGCATCGGCACCCAACGGAACCCGAACTGACTGCAGGCACGCGCGATCATGGCAACGCATTTCAAGACGCGTACTGGAAGCTTATCGGCGGTGCGCGACCAACCAGACTCGATTTTATTCCTCCAAAGTCTAACGCCGATTCCTCTCAAGGTAGCCGAACATGGTATCATACGCTAAAACGATGCAAAGATCTACCGGAACATGGCGCGCCAGGTATTCCACTCGTGATTTTGCGTATGAGCAAGGTATATGTGCTCTCCATGCGTATCATAACCGATCTATTCCGATCCGAAGCGCCGGCCGCGATCATAAATTCGTCCTGTGTATCCGGTCGCGTATCACCGATCGTGTCCGAAAGATCTTGGCGCTAGCGGAGGTAACGGCATGTGGTTCTCGTGGAGGTCTCCATAAATGGCGTATCGTGAGGAACGCCTTTGCCCAGTCTCAACCTGTAGTTCCACCTCGTTTGTCTTAGTGATTGTCATATCCGAATCCAACTCTTCTGCGGACTCCTTTCTGATCTTGCCCCAAAGACGTGACATGCCCATTTTTGGCGCTTCCTCCTCTTCCCATATCACTCCTTGACTACCTTGCTCCAGATCCCCTTCCATATCAGCCCAATGCCTCATCTCATAGCTCTGGCCTTTGTCGTTTGCGAGCTCTGGAACACCACGGGGTGCTGCGGACCGTCGCTTGGAGCTACGCGTCGCTGACGGATTGGCGGTCAGCGTAGTCGAAGAGTGGCCGGTCGATCGTTTCAAGGATATGCCACCTGCGAGTGATTTGGAAAGACTGAATGGTATTTTTGCGAAGAGTGTTTTGAGCACAGGGACCGAGGCGCATATCTATTCTTTGTGAGTTTCGTTGCAGACTTTTGACGTCACGAACATACCACTCCCAGATCAATCTCCACGGTAGCTGCCAGCCAAAGTAGATATGCGTACCAGGTCTGGTCGTACTCATTGAAGAGGCTTCGGTAGATGTACCATGTACGTACGATTCCGGCACCGGTAACGATCAATCCCATACCAAATAGCGATGCTACAGCTACACGGTCACGGAGCCGCATATTAAGCTGGATACGATTAGCTGAGATTTTTTTGTTTTGGGTGGTCCTGTCAACTAACACCAAGAACCAAGGGTATCGGTGTTATCGTGGTAAGAAGATCTGCGACACAGCTGAGGATGCCGCAAATGAGGGTCATGACTCCTTCGTCCATGCACGTATTCGGGGGTGCGCCGATGGTCCAGTAGTCCTTGACAGGGTTGCACAAGAAAATGCCGATGAACGTGAAAGAAATAAAGAGGCCTATGGTATAGGCCACGTTGACATGGATCGCCCATTTGAACCATCTAAGCGCACGATTGTCAGTATGTCAAGTTTGAAGTTCATTTCAACGGCTACTTACGACTTCCCAGTGTCTGTGATCAGCCGGTAATAGAAACAATGTAAAGAAAGTCTCGTAAAGGTCGCTGCCGTCAAGAAAATGAGCTTGGCCGCCATCGCGATCTTTGCGGTTGGCACGAATACGGAAAAGGGTATGTCCCATACATGTCTGTTGTGTCAAGTCAGCGGTGTCGTACGCAAAGGTAGGATCGTGATGCCTACCTATTCCACGCAAATTTTTGATTCGCAAGGATGACGGTAACAGTGAGACCGATCGTGAAGAGCAGCGCAATCAAGATGAAAACGTCATCAATACCAAACCACCTCTTGATTACTATACGCGTATATATACGAGCAGCCACGGTGAGAATGGCCAGAGACACGAAGACGGAGTTGACGATCACAAGCGCAGGGCCACGCGTAACCGGGTTGTCGTAATTTGGAGTAGGCCAGGCCAAGACGACATCTACAGGCGGCAGCTGCATACTGGATTATCTTGGGCCTGCCCGGGGAGTATGCCAGACATACGGGCGTGAACGATTGACGAGCTGCAGGGCGGCGGGCAAGATCGAAGAGACAAGATCAATGACGAAGATCGAGACTTGCACAGGGCGTCGATGTTATGACCGGCAAGAGCGGGGCTTTGCAGCACATGGCCGTTAGCTCCATCGATGCTGCGAGGCACGCGAAAGAGCTTTGTCTACCGTTACGACGCTGGTGTCGCACTGGCTTAAAAGCTTGGCCAGTACACGGACCGTACGTTAGACTCGATAACCTGGCGTATCAGCGGGGCCCTGCATATAGCGCACAAACTCTTCATGAGGTGCGGAACTGAAAGTCGCAACGAAAGGTTCCGCGCAACCGGATAATTCAGGTATCATCAACGATGATTGGACGCGCTCTTTCCATCAAACTCTGCCCAGGCATTCAGGTCGAATGTGCAAAACCTCGTGGAGCAGTGCTTTGCGATTGTTAGCAAAAGACTCCCGTCGCCATCGCTGGATGACCGGAGGCCAATTTCCGCTTCGCCGCACTATGAGAAATGCGCTACAGCAGCGAAGATGGACATTCCTTGCCTGAGGACGCGGTCACGCCTCAGCGTTTTCGTCCAAGTCGTGCAACATGTCGTGACGGGAACTAGGTCTTGGCCGCGTTGGGAGCGTTCGGCAGGCAGCTACCATGCCAGCCCGGCAGTATCAGGCTCGAGGTGTGTCATCGAGAGTTTCGGGACCCTGGAACCCTGTGATGAATATGGCAATCGGTGCGAAACATGGTGGTTTTCAGAGGTTTGTGAGCGTGAAGGGAAGGTGAGCCACAGACTGCGACTAGATTCCATTAGGCCTCCAGCGCTAGAGGATGCCGTATCGGGCTTAGCGCAGGGTCGTTGCTCACCCTGCAGCGATCCATCGATATCCACCACCCACACTAATCCGCCATCGTGAAACCCAAAACTGCGGAGACACGCCGATGTAATTGCGGTCCGCTAGGTTCGCAGTGACTGTGCGACCGGCACTGCGCTGTTCCAGCAGCTCTTTGTGCGATCGATTCCGGAGACACCGCTACAACGGGTGCCAGGGATCCGTGACAGCGGACGGGCTTTCGTATTGACTTCTGTCATTATCCAACGCTATCGATCGGACGTCCTGGTTTGGTGTCACCAGGTGTTGTGCGTAATACGCCGATACCAGGGCACTGCAGCTGACGCGTGCTGGTGCAGCCCACAGAACTCATGAGCAACTCACCTTTGGGCGGCTGAGCGTGGTATATAACCAGGATATTGACTGGAACTTCTACCTATGACGCCTACATGCGAGTAGGAGGAATCCCTCGCTATATGTCGGTCCCGAAAGCCGTACCGCTGGATCCACAAGCAAAATCCTCCGCATCGGTGAGACATTCGCAATCAGGTCCCTGACTCGACATGAGGTTGACGCTCTCTCTGTGCGCTCCCGAAACCAGGGTGGGCCTGGGAGGCAGCCAGCTGGTCGTGAACCCTGAGCAGCGCGGCGTGGTCTCGAGGCGGGGTACAGCATGGCGCAGTCATCAATTCTCATCAGGTATGCTCGTTTCAACATCGGCTTCCAACTCCCTCGGGTTCAATGCGCTACCATAGCAGATGCGCGCAACGGATCCGCGGAAATGTATTGCAGCGAAAGCACGGTACGCAACGTATCATCGTTGATTGGGATATCTCGTTTATCTCATCTGCAGCAATGATTCAAGCCAGAAACATGATTCGGCCCCGGCTCCCTCGATTCTCGTTGGCCATGTAGATCCTATCGACAAGGCACGCTCGGCAAGATGAAGCAAGAAGACGCCCAACGTACAGGTGACCAAGAAACATCTACATTGAGTTGAAACAATAATGATATTCCCTGATTGGTGCTGACTGTTACACATTTGCGTCTTCGACCACGTGTGGGCTTTCGCCATGGCGCAGCCCTTCTATCTGACGCGCTGCATCGGTCCTTCCGATATATCCATCTTGCAAGGTTACTCCTGGCATGTACACAGACTAAAGAGCCTGAGCGTCAGGCACAATACTCGCCCATGTATTTTGCCGTCCCCATTGCCGGTTGCAGACTACGGGTAATGGAATGCGACCCGCATGTGGTTAGCATATGCAGCCAGCGTATGCAGCCAGCATGTCTTCTTCCGCGTCGCCAATCTTTTCAGCGACAGTGGACGAAACCAGGCTTCTGATAAGTACTAGCAGCACGCTGGTCTTGAAACGAGTCGGGGATGGCCCGTCGCAAGGCGCTTTGGATGCGCAAAGTCAATCGAGGGTGTTCGCGCAACAAGGCATAGCTTCATGGGTAGGTGTCGCGAGGCGCTATTGTAATTCTACACTTTACATCTCCTGCGCTGACATCACCCAGATAGTAATCGCTGAGTATGCTAGATCATATATCAACCTGTCATGAGGGCATTCAGCAATCGGACCGCGTCCCAAATACCAAGAGAAATGTAGACGAACACGATATCTTGCACGAAGAAACACGAGTAACGCAAAGTCTTGCTCGTCTGCAGAAATGCTAGACATTAACCGCGGCGTCTTCATAAAACCACTTCAGATGGCGGCCGCCGCCTCAAGGCTCCACCTGGTGCCCGCGCTGATCTCCCGACAAATCTCCCTTCTCGTGACACCACTGCTAGGAAAAGAAGGCTCTTGCGCAAAAGACTAGGGGTATAATATTATCGCTTACATCAAACCATCATCATGTATCCAGGGCCATACAATGGCTCCACTTCCTCTCCACCATGTCCCATTCGCCCATCACCAACCACCACAAATCGTCCCATCGCCCCTCAAATCGGCGGCCTGCTATCATAATCATGCTCCGGCTTCCCCGGCCCATGTTTTGTGTCCTGCTCACACTTCCAAAACAGATGCTTCAAGCGCTTCGGAATCTCCGGATCCCCGACCTTCCTCCTCGCCTCCAACTTGGCATGCAAATCAACATAATCCGCACCTTTACACTCGCCGTTGCGATGGCAGAAGCGCTCCCAGTCCTCAGAGAACATGAGACCAGTGTGGTATAAAAAATCTTCGGTTTCGTCGGCTGCGAGCGTCCAGGACCCGTCGTTCCAGCCGAACTCGCCGCTCATGCAGGCATAGTTGCGGCCGTGCTTGGTCCACACGCTGGATATGGCTTCACCGCCGGGGTTGCGTGAGATTGGGAGGTAGAAGGTGCCAGGAACTTTGCCGTAGTCTTTGCCCATCGCTTTACCGCGTTCGAGAGCCGCGGAGATGGTGTGATGGTCCAGGTTGCGAAGGGCGCCTTGCAGTTTGTTCTCGTGGACGAAGATGGAGGAGCGGATGACGTCTTCCTTGGTGATGCCGTACGGCGTGGGGTTCCGTCCTTGAATGAAATTCCGATACCCCGTGGGGCTGTGGATGAGCGCCATGTCGTTTTTTCCGTGATCGTACTCGCGCGAGACGTCCAGGGCGTACATGTAGTACACGGAGCTTGGACGGTCGTACAAGCACACTCTGCTCTCCTGGGGACCGCGCGCATCGTACTCACAGGACCCGGTTGGTACATCCGCCCAGACAATGTACGACCGCTCCTGTGCCCAGGCGCCGTTGATAACGGTGGAGAACACCATCTTCTCAAAGGACTCGTGGACGACTTGTTGTATGTTCTCGTCTCGCCTGAAGAAGTAGTCTCCCCGCAAGATGTCCATCAGGTCCTGGCCAGGCTTGCTCGGGCCATGTCCCATAATTGCATCCATGCCATACGTGACATTGCCAATCATCGCATGACGAAACTCATTGAGCGAGGACCGCAGATTCTCTTCGACATCCGAACTAATCTTCCCTGGATCGCGACGAACAGCGTTGAACGCCCCGATGACAGATATGTAGGTGCTTGCCATTAGATTTGTCACAGGAAGCACAACCGACGTCGTGAGCCCGAATGCAGGAAGCGCCATTGCGCCGCCGGCCATCAATCCGACTGCTGTGATGAGGGACATGGCCAGCTTCTCATATCGTCTTCGGTCGTTCAGTCGCTCTTGGAGTTGGCTCGCGATGCGCGGCCCAGCGCTATATGTCCGGACAATCTCTGGTATCTTGCCGTCGATATACGATGCAGCTTCGCGCATGGCTTCGCGCTGGCTCTTGAAGAGATGGTCGACTCCGGATATCTGCTCGAAGACAAAGTATGCCATTTGCTTGTCGTGTTGCGCCAGTTCGGGGTTCAGCATTTGACACGATGTGAGCCCGCAATCTCCAACGCTGTCGCAGGATAGTGAGCTTGGCAAGAGATCGCGGGCAAATTGGTCGCGGAGGTACAGGGGGAACGTCGTGTAAGAAGGGTCGCGGCGGAAGCGTTCGACGTGCGTTTGTGAAAATTCGATGATGTCGTCTTTGTAGTCCATCCAGCTTTGGGCTGTGGGGACTACGAGGTTGCAGCTCGGCTCTAACATTGTGGCGGCGAGCGAGGCCGAGGGGATCTCGCTCCGTGGTGGTCGCCGGGGAGGCGGGGGAGAGAAGTCGGGGAGGGCGAGCGGAGTGCTCGCGACGAGGTTGGTGAGTACCAGCCATAGGTACAGGGTGAACTTGATGAATTCCATTGTGCTGTCTTCGTTGTTGTAACGTGCCTTGACGTTGTAGCTGTCTGGAGTATAAGTAAGCTTTGGATGTTTGATAGACTTATTGTGCAGAGCAAGGAAGGCTTTTATACTCTGGAGAGATATTTTTGCGGAAGACGAGGCTTTCGTAACGTATTTCTTGTTCAATCTGTCCTCGAACTCCAGCAATAATTTTGGTTATTCTTGACAAACTGTAGCTTTTTTTCGGATGACCCAGACGTTCAAGGTTGGAACGCGGCCCCGCAGCCCATGATTGTGTGGCATTGCTTTCAACTCTTCCTCGGAAGGCCTAATGTGTGTGGCAGCGGTTCATGTGGTTGGTCTTCAGGAAGGTTTCGATGCCGTAAAGACTTGGTCTTGTTTCGCTGGAGTATGTTGTCCGTGTCACTGATGTGCTGTGCCCAGGTTGTTCTCGGTGTGGTACCATGGTGCTGTTAGAGTGTGAGAGCAATCGATTGGTGAAGGAGGACGCGCTATATAGTCGAGACACTAGAGGTAGGAAAGCACCAATGACAATACGTGGGATAGCTCCTTCATACTGGTTCTATAGTAAAGAACAACTTGGTCGTGTATTCTGGCTTCGCTGGAAAGACACATCGTCTCAAGAAGGGCAAGCAAAGTCGGTAGACGTTTTCGCTTCCAAATTATGGCTTCCACCTACTTCATACCTACTTAGAGTCACTGCGTCTCGTGTTCTCTTCGCCCCGTATCGCGATAATTTACGGTGGTCTCTAACGGTAAAAAAACTACCATGTCGTAGAAACCTGCCAAATTTTTAACCACCAACAACACCGTATTCGTAAGATCTCTACGCCAGCACAAGAAAACCAACTAGTCCACACATTGGCACGCGTATCCGACGACATCCCCGTTATCGGCCCTAGCCCACTTCCCCCCTTCCATCACATCCAGCATCCACCACTTCCTCTCCACACCACTCTTTTTCGCAACAACGCACCAGCACACAGCATCGCTGGAATACGTCACTTCCAACATGACACGTTATGCGCACGACCTAGGTGCTAGCAATATTCAGGAAAGCGCTCGAGGCCTCGCTGATCGATGTGCCAGACGGACTTGTCGACTTGAGGGACGTCGTGCCTGCGAGTATACCGAACTTTGATCATCAGCACAACTAAGCATCAATATTATCGTAGCCATGAATAAGTCAAGAGATATCAAGCCCTTCTATACCTCAAACCTTGTTCCTTCCAGCCGTCAAGTCTAAACATCTAGTTTGTTTCCAAACGAAACACCACACATCTTCTCTGTACATCATCGCCATTCTCATACCATGAACAAAAAGAACACCACAAGATCTTGTCAAAATCATTAATTAAAAAAAAAGCTCAGGTGGCCCCAGTATCTTCTCTTCTCTTCTCATCTTGTAGCAACCAAAAAAGAAAAAAAACATATCCTTACTCCGAATCCCCCCACAAACCAAAAAGGAGCCAATATGTTCCAGAATGAACATGTTGGAAGACACAAGACACTCTCTCTCCAGTAACAGCATACACATGTCGCCACCCCTGTGACACAATCTACACCATCCCACGCATATCGTGATCCCTCTAACAGTTACATCCCCCCGGCCCCTGCGTGCTCCCCGCCTCAGGCCTCAAATTAACCCCCTGCCTCTGCTGTTGGCCGGCCCTCAACCCCCTAGGTCCACTCGCCTGTTCAATCGGCAACTTCTTCGCAATGGCCGTAAACAATTCTTTGACATTCTCCGCCGTCTTGGCCGACGTTTCAAAAAAGAGTAAGCCCGCTTCTTTGGCATATTGCTCTGCGTCGGCCGTGGGGATGGCGCGTTTATCCGGGGATTCGGTGACGAGATCGAGTTTGTTGCCGGCGAGGGCGATGATGATGTTTTCGTTGGCTTGGCGTTGGAGTTCTTTGACCCAGGCTTTTGCCTTGTCGAGGGAGGCCTAACACGTCCTGTTAGCTTTTCATTATTGTTGGCGTGGTGCAAGAGCAGAGGACGCACAGCCTGTGTAATGTCGTAGACGACTACCGCGCAGTTTGCGTTGCGGTAGTACATGGGGGCGAGCGACTTGTAGCGTTCCTGGCCGGCCGTGTCCCAGATTTCAAACTTGACGGTCGTGTTCTCGTCGAGGGCGATGGTCTGGGTGAGGAAGGCGGCGCCGATGGTGGATTCCCGGTAGTCGTCGAATTGGTCCTGGGCGGGTCAGTCTTGGCGTTCTGATGGCAGATATCTCCTCTATGGGATATCTCGTCTTTGCACGAGGAATGCCGTACCTTGACGAAGCGCAACACGAGCGACGACTGCGATGCGGTTAGCGTATGTCATGGCTGCCTTGGTCTGCGGCCTGCGCACCTTTCCGACGGCGGATTCTCCTGCGGTGTGTTAGTCGCATGTTTTTATATATAAAACAGCCGCATCGTACCCAGCAACACGAGCTTGAACTGCGCGAATCGAGAGCCGCCAGGCCGTTGGCCCTGCTGCATCCTGGCCGACATGACGGGGTGACGCGGCGCTACCGGGTCTGCAGTCGGTGTGGTGACGGTGAAGGTGTGAAGGATATTGGTGGAGGCGGTCGTGATATCAAGTCGTGGTGGGATATCAGCTGGCGGTAGGAGGGATATGCGGTCGTGTTGGGGTGAAGGTGAGGTGGTGCTGTGACGAGGTGCAGCGTCCCGGTCGGTGCTTGCTTGCCTGGCCCGAGCGCCTCGTCGGCGGACCCTTTGCCGCCCATGACGAAACGCTCCAACTCGGCCGTTTGAGAAAACACGACGTATCAACTCACCACCACTACCGAATTAATCACCCACCTTAGACGTACATACGCGGATAGAGCCCGCTCCCAGCCATGAGCGTCGCTCTCCCGTACCGCGACATCAACGTCCACTCGTCGCCCTCGCACTACGCCTTCTCGTCGCCCTCGTCGCCCACGGCCCCTACCCTCGTCGTCGACCGCCCGTCAGGTGACATTCGCCTTCACGATGGCAAGCTGCTGGGCTCCAAGCGCGTGTCGAGCATCGCCGGCATCCTCGGCATCATCAAGCTGCGCCTGGGTATGCTCTGCCCTGCCTCTCGTTCGAATACGCCCAGCTGACATGTGAAAGACAAGTACATTATAGTCATTACCAAGGCGCAGCCCATGGGCCGCATCAAGGGCCACATGATGTACAAAGTCGTCACCACCGAGTTCCTGTCTCTGCGCGAAAAGCCGCTGCACGACGCCGACGAAGACAACTACCTCGCCCTCCTCAAGACGCTCATCAAGACCAGCCCCCTCTTCTTCTCCTACTCGTTCGACATTACCAATACGTTCCAGCGGCAGGCGCACCTCGATCCGGCCACGCCCCTGTGGAAGCGCGCAGACGACCGCTTCTTCTGGAACCGCTTCGTCTCAAGCGACCTCATCGATTTCCGCGGCGGCCTCGGCGCTGGCTATGGACGGCACTCGAGCGCACACCAGCCCGGCGCTGATCCGTACATTCTCCCCGTCATGTACGGCATGTTGGAGATCAAGAATACGGCCATCAAGGGCACGCCGCTGACGTTTGTCCTCATCACGCGCCGCTCGCGTCTCAAGGCGGGTACACGCTACTTCTCGCGCGGCATCGACGAGAACGGGAATGTATCCAACTTCAACGAGACGGAGCAGGCCATCATCCTCAACGACAATGCATCAGGCGGCCCCGGCGGCTTCGGGTCAAAGACCGGTCTGAACCAGGCAAACGTGACGGGCAAGGAGACACAGGTGCTCTCGTACGTGCAGACCAGAGGCAGCGTGCCCGTCTACTGGGCCGAAATCAACACACTCAAGTACACGCCCAAACTCCAGATCCGCGGCATCGACAACGCGCTGCCGGCCGCCAAGAAGCATTTCTCGGAGCAAATCCGTTTATATGGCGATAACTGGATGGTCAACCTCGTCAACCAAAAGGGCCGCGAGCAGCGCGTCAAAGAGGCGTACGAACAAATGGTGCAATTACTGCAATCTGCGCCTACCGAAAACGTATCCTCTGACCGTCTCACGAGCGAAAAATTTCATATCATCGACACGCAGAGTGCACAGACGGTGTTCGATCGCCTGCATTACGTATACTTTGACTTTCACAACGAAACAAAGGGCCTCCGGTGGGACCGCGCGAAACTCTTACTGAACCAGCTGGAACCGCATATCCTGCGCCACGGATACTTTTGCGCCATCGACATGCCGGGTGACGCGTCGTCGGGCGTAGAGGTCCGACGCCACCAGACGGCGGTTGTGCGCACGAATTGTATGGATTGTCTGGACCGGACGAACGTTGTGCAGAGTATGTTGGGTCGCTTCGTGCTCTCGCGTATGCTCATTGATCTTGGTCTCTTGCGCGACGGCGAGTTGGTTGAAGAGGACGCCGAGTTTGAGTTCTTGTTCCGAAACGTATGGGCAGATAACGCGGATGTAGTGTCGAAATCGTATTCTGGTACGGGTGCGCTCAAGACTGATTTCACGAGGTTGGGGGTCCGCACGAAAGCTGGTGCGGCGCAGGATTTGAGGAATAGTGTGACGAGGTATTGGCGCAACAATTTTGCGGATGGTCCCAGGCAGGATGCGTTTGATTTGTTTTTGGGCACGTATTTGCCGAGTGATGGTGGTACTGGGGGTGGACAGTTGTTGTTTGTGGATCGACGGCCGTTGTTTGTCCAGTCTGTGCCGTATCTTTTTGCGGCGGCGATATTTTTTATTCTCGTGGGTAGTCTGACGAGGAGGGCGGATGATGCGGCCGTTTGGCCGTTGAGACTGTTACTTCTCTTGTCGTTGTTGATGGCGGCGGCGTGTGGGAACTTTATGTGGGGGTATGGGACGTTATATGTAAGTTTCTTTCTTTTCATCTACACCACCGCATGGGAAGGTTTTACAAAGATGGTCTGGCTAACGTTTCTTGATAGGTCAACTGGCCCAAACTCAATCGCCAACCACCGCAGATCGAAGCATTTCAGGACACGCTGCAGAAAGTACGGAGTCATCCTGTTGTTGGCCCGTTGGTTGGGGGTGCGGCGAAGCATGAGAGGGGCAAGAGTGACGCGAGGTTGTTGGGGCTCGAGGAGGGGAAGAAGAGGATTGAGTAGGTGGTTGTATTGTGTGAGTGTGGAGATTAGGAGAGGGGAAGAGAAGGAGTGAGGGGATAATGGTTCTTTCGGATGTACAAATAGTTTTTTTGTTCTTTTCTTTCTTGTTATTGGTAGAGAGGGTGGGCAGAGGGAGGGCGGATGGGACAATGGTGGATGGATAGAGGTAGTAGACTTTTTAATAGATGTCGTGGGGACAAGCAATCTTTGTTCCTTTCTAAGGTTCGTCTTTTGGTATTTTCAAGAGTCGTAGAACGCGTCCAAGCCTTCTCCGGATACTTGAGGAGGCGAGCCACGGAGTCGTCCAACAGACATAGATTCGCAGAAACGCGGCTACCCCAACCCTCCACAGAAAGCGCACCAAGCACCTACCCATCCCAACCTCACACATACGCCACCCCCTCCAAATCAACTTCCTCCTTCCTCCGCCTAAACCTCACCCGATTCCCTTTACTCAACGCCTCCGTCTCCCCAAACAGTATCTTCGCATCTAATTCCGTCTGCCCCTGCACAGCCTCCCAATCGTATTTCATCAGCAAATGACACAACGCAATCTTCATCTCGTTGGACGCAAAGAAGCGTCCGGGACAGCTCTGGATGCCGTGCCCGAAAGATAGGTTCTCGGGCCCGTGGACACGAGGTGTGCTTGGCTGGCGCGTGTGGGGTCCGAGCGGAGACGTTGGTACCGGTAGATGTCGAATTTTTTGGGGGAAGAGTAGAGGGTGGGGGAGGACATGAGGTGTCCGTCGACGGCGATGTGGGTGTGTTTTGGGATGAGGGTGCCGTTGGGGATGAGGACGGTGTGTTTGGCTTTGCGGCGCATGGTTACTGTGTTTGTTATGTTAGTTCACTTCTCATTTCCTCTTTGACCCTTTTTTCTTTCTTTCTTTCTTTCTCTCTTTCTTTCTTTCTTTCTTTCTTTCTTTCTTTCTTTCTTTCTTTCTTTCTTTCTTTCTTTCTTTCTTTCTTTCTTTCTTTCTTTCTTTCTTTCTTTCTTTCTTTCTTTCTTTCTTTCTTTCTCTCTCTCTCACGACCCGCTGCCATCGCCGTTATAGAAAGGTGTAAACGGAAGGAAGGAGACTTACAAAACGCAGCAGGTCGAAACCTCTGCACCTCCTTCAAACAACTATCCATCAACGTCAAATTCATCAATCCCGTCTTGGTCAGCCCATCTCTCCCCACCACCCTCACAATCTCTTCCCGCAACGCATCCACATACCCCTTCTCACTCGCCAACAACGTAATCGCATGCGTCAACAGCTCGCTCGTCGTGTGAATCGCGACGAAACTCAACGCCGTCTGGAACAGCGCTGGATCGTAATTTGTGCCCCCGCTCTCTTGCTCGTACCAGTCTATCATGTCGTTGAATACAGGTTCTGGTTTGCCGGCCTTGCGGGCCTCGGCTTTGAGCGCTTGTCGGGAAGTGAACAAGGGGGTTAAGATGTCGCGACATTTTTGGCCATGCTCTCGGACGGTTTTGGCGTCGGACAGGAGGTATGGGACGAGGGGTTTGAGGAGCGGGGGTAGTGCGGCCATCTTGAGGGACATGACGAAACAGGTGGCCTATGAGGGGTTGATGTCAGTGTACTTTGGTTGGGTCTGCGGTCTGCGGTCTGCTGGAAGAGAGAGGGACTGACGGTGTAGGCTTTGGAAGCGGACAGCCAGGCTTCGTTGCGGCACATGGTGTCGCCGAGGAAGATTTTGGTGGAGAGACGGGCGGTGAGTTGGAGGATTGAGTCTGCGATGACGGTTTCTTTCCATTCTGATGGTGTGGTTAGTGGGTGGGTGGGAGTATGGGGGGATAAATCGTACCAGGATCACTGCCAAAGATCACGTCGCAGGCATAAGTGGCTTCCTCTGAGAGGGGCTTTGTCAGTGTGTCTTGAGCGCCCCGTTAGCATCTGTCCTACAATTGGCTACTTGGTCTGCTTACACAAGTACTTTGTGAGTCGTTTCGTAACAACCGTCTGCACAAGTCTCTTCTCATGCAGCAGCACAGCAAACATTTCGAAGCCGTGTACATTTCCAGAAAACATCTAACACCACAATAAGCTCAGGATCATGATCCCCTGCACCAATCAACATACATCCACGACTGCTTCCGCAAAGCTAAGATCCATCGAGTTGCGAATCATGCCCGCATACTCGGGCGGCAGAATAAGACACTCGCCTGTATCAGTAATCAGCCTGTAAAGCTGCTTGCCATAGCGCTTCCTAGCTTCGTTCAGGATAGCCCTTCCGTTTCGTTGGAACTCCAGGCGCTTGAATAGCGCGGGCTGGTACCAGCGTGGGGGGTTGGCTAGCGGTGGTTTCGATCTACTGCTGGTCGTGACCACAAACGAGAGGACGATCATGACGCCCAGCGAGATTGTCAACACCGCTGGGAGAGACTGCATGATTGCATCGAGAGACGGCTCCGATGGAACGAGGGGGATTCGCGATGGTCCGGGAAGCGACATGCTGAGGAAGTTGTTGGACAGATGAGTGATGCCGCGATATCCAATGCGTACAACAAGACCAATTCTTATACCACCATGTTGATTATATGAACACCAACATCGCATTCCTATCTAGGCTCCTCTTCCGTGCTAAGCGCATCGATATTCCTTCTGCAGTCTGTATCCAGTCGTGCGACTGCAGTCGACGTTGTACCGACCCACTCCTTGCATCCTCCACGGATAGCAAAAGTTCCTCCCACCCGACGCAACCCCCTGTCTTGAGACTCTCGTGAAACCCTAGCACCGTATACAAGGCGGACGCAATACCCATCTTTTCTCACGCAGAAGCCGGATATCCAAGCTCGAGCCACCACAGTCCTCACAGTCCCCGACATCCTAACCAACAGGCCCTTCTCGAATAATAGAAGAATCCCAAGCACAAGAATAAGCATTCCCAGATACCCGTAGCCTCTAGGACCTCCCTTGCAACAAAGTTCTTCCTACTACCCACATCCCACTATTCCTCGTGCGAGCGGGCCATTCTTTTTCTCCTGATCCCTCATCAAAAAAACCGCCGAGTACCACTTTGCCATCTCTCAAAAACTCCCCGGGGTGACGACAGAAGACCCATAATCTTGTCATCTACAACATTCCTGATTCGCAAGGAAGACACAAGGCCCGGAGAGCCGACAGCTTGGGGAGATGCTTGATCAAGGCCAAGTCTAGCTATACCTTTGAGTACATTAGTAGAAGGGTTTCCATCAACCTCGTCGTTTCTCATCTAGAATCTCATCACTCTACCACTATTGCATGACCGTTGTTCGTACCAGAGACTCGTGATACATTCATCCATTCATTAGCCCCTTTTCCTGCCATCGCAACCATCTAATACCATGTAGCAAAGGAGAAACCGCCCAGGGGGTATCGTGTGTGCAAAACAACCTCGCTTTTGTGTAAAAACCCGGAAAGAAATTCTCGTCGTTGTAGCCGTGTCGAAAAAAGAATGGTCATCAAAATCGGACTTGGTCCATCCGCGCCTCGGGGTGCTTTTTTTCACCATCGGTACTCGGATTCCCCATCCCATGTACTCCTCTTTCACCACCAACATCCCATTACATCCCACATCCCACATCCCATCTACGCCCCACTCACATCCCCCACAACAACCACATCAAACTCCTCATCATCCACACTCTCCTCGCCCTCACCCCCCCTCTTCCCCTCGCCCCCCAAAAACTCCCACCCCTCGCCCTCCATCCTCATCCTCAACCTCTCTAGATTACTCTTGGCCGCGCGGCGAAACAGGACGCCAGCCCACTTATTCTGGTTCCGGGCTTGGCCCGTGACTGCCACTTCCATGATGCTCTCGTTGGTCGAAACAGATGACTGCGACGACGACGGTGATAGCGTGGCTTGAGAACTACTGCTCTCTTCAGTCTCGTCGCCTTCTTCCCAGTCGTCGAGTTCGGGGAGGATCCAGAGATCTGATTCCGAGGGCTGGCCACCGGCGGATGTCGAGGCCGACATGTTGAGGTTGAGGCAGGTGCTTTGGTGGATGGACATGGTGTGTTTTCTCTGTGGGAAGTGCTGGTGCTGGTGTGGAAGCCAGGACGCAGGTGTATTTTGGTGCGCGGCAGTGGTGGTATTAGATTTCCGATTCTTGTTAGAGCTCGGAGAAGTGGCGCGTGAGCGGCGGGGTGAGACGGGGAAGTGACCGTATATAGCGTTGCTAAGATCATAAGTATATTCTTCCTCTTCATCGTGGTCATGCGCCGCGGGGATTCGTCGCGCGTTCATGTCCATTTTCTCGTTTTTGTTGAGAGGGTGGGGACAGGTGTTCAGATTTGTGCTCAGCTGACAGCCGCGCAGACTTGGTGTTGGCGTTGGGAGATGGCCACTTTGTAGCCGAGGACGAAAGCCACAGTGGAAATTTTTTCTCGCTGCAGACGGATGTGGTCGGATGACGTTGCAAGCTGGTGACGCCGAGGGCTGTGCTGGCTCGTCTGTTTCAGTGGTGTCTGTTCTGGGCTTGTGAGGAGCAGCAGAGAGAGACGGAAATGGGTCGAGACAGACGGAAATGTGGGGAAGCGAGAAAGGGCAGAGTGTGAAATATTATATAGTACGAAATCACGAGAGAGAGGAAAAACGTGGGAGATGAGTAAGGCGAGCGAGTGCTCCACAGCTGGATGAAAGGGACGCTGCAGTTAGTACCTATGGAACCGCCGTAAGCGACCAAGCAGCGAGATCAAATATAGCCTCGACACGCATTCTCAGTGTCGTGTCAACTATGGGTGGTGATGGCGGAGCCGTGGTTGAGTGTGGGCGGTGCCGAGAAAGCGAGGTAGGCCCCTGGTCCGTGCACCCTGACGTGTGTGTGTCGGTTGAGCTCCAAATCTTCAAGGCCCATCTCACCACCAAACAATCCGCCCGTCGTCCATCACCATCGCCCGGCCCAGCCCACCATGCTGCGTGCCTCGATCCTCAGGGCCCGTCCCGCTGCCCGGCCATTGGCCCGCGCCGCCGCCCGCCCGCAGTGGCACGCCGCCCAGCGCTTCTACGCCGACGACAAGAAGAGCCTGGGCGAGACGGCCGTCCCCAACCCGGCGCCCACGACTTCGCCCTCGTCCAGCCCTGCACCCGTCGGCGAGGGCACCATCCCCGCTTCAGACGTGCCCAGAGCACCGCCTGCCCCTGATAGTTCGGTGCTGGCGGCAGTGTCCCGCGATGCGCCCGCCATCTCGCCCACGACGACACCACCGACCGGCCCCGGGTCAGCGAGCATCGCCCCGGACCCCGTGCAGCCCAAGCCCAAGAAGAAGAGGCGCATCCTCCGCAAGCTGCTGCTGTGGCTGACGGTGCTGTCGGGCCTGGGCTATGCCGGCGGCGTGTGGTACTCGCTCGTGTCGGACAACTTCCACGACTTCTTCACCGAGTACATTCCGTACGGCGAGGATGCGGTTGCGTACTTTGAGGAGCGCGAGTTTAGGCGACGCTTCCCCGGCCGCGCGGGCGACGCGAGACTGCACCCCCAGATCTCGGGCGAGAACAAGGTCACGATTCCCGGCCGCAGCGGCTTGACGGCGCGCCCCGTGCAGGAGAACAAGAGCGACCTCGGCTCCAAGGGGCCCCATCTGAGCGCCGTCGACGCAAACACGAAGCCGGATAGCACCGAGTCGAGCGGCCAGCAGCCCAAGGTGTCGTCCGGCACACCAGCCCAGGCCGAGGAGAAGAAGACGGCCGCCGTCAACGAGGTCGTCAAGGAGAAGCCAGCCACGCCCATTGCCCAGCTCGACCACCTCAGCGTCCCCTCCGCCACGGAGCCCGTCGTCCAGGACGTCGTCAAGATTGTCAACGACATCATCACTGTCATCAACGCCGACAACGCCCACGACGGCCGCTACAACTCGGCCCTCGACAAGGCCAAGAGCGAGCTCGCAAAGGTCGTGTCCGACATCAACCTGATGAAGGAGACGCTGCACAAGCAGACGGAAGACAAGGTCGCCGCCGCCCACGCCGAGTTCGACCAAGCGGCCAAGGAACTTATCACGCGTCTCGACCACCAGATGCAGGCCCAGGAAGCGCAGTTCAAGGAAGAATTCGAGAATGAGCGCGAACGCCTCTCGCAGTCATACAAGCAGCGTCTGCAGTCTGAACTCGACGCCGCACAAAAGGTCTACGAACAGAAACTCAAGAACCAGCTCCTAGAACAGAGCATCGCCATGCAAAAATCCTTCACCGCAAACGTCCGCGAGCGCGTCGAAGCAGAACGCGACGGCCGCCTCGGCAAACTCAACAAACTATCCTCGTCCGTCCACGAACTCGAAAAGCTGACCGCGGAATGGAACGCTGTCGTCGACGCAAACCTGCAAACACAACACCTCGTCGTCGCCGTCGAAGCAGTCAAATCCGCACTCGAAACACAAGCCATCCCCAAGCCCTTTGTCACCGAACTCGCGGCCCTGAAAGAGATTGCGAATGATGATCCCGTTGTTGCGGCCGCGATTGCGTCCATCAACCCCGTCGCGTACCAGCGCGGTATCCCCAGTTCCGCACTGCTAATCGATCGCTTCCGCCGCGTTGCGGCCGAAGTACGCAAAGCTGCTTTACTCCCGGAAGACGCGGGCGTGGCGTCGCATCTCGCGTCGCTGGCCATGTCCAAGGTGCTGTTTAAGAAGTCGGGGCTAGCGGTCGGTGGCGATGTAGAAGCTGTGCTGGCGAGAACAGAGGTTTTGCTGGAAGAAGGGGATTTGGATGCTGCGGCCAGGGAAATGAATGGCTTGCAGGGGTGGGCTAAGGTGTTGAGTCGGGATTGGTTGGCGGAAGCGAGGAGGGTGTTGGAGGTCAGGCAGGCGTTGGATGTCGTGGCGACGGAGGCGAGGTTGAATAGTCTGCTTGTTGAGTAGACGAGGTTTGAGAGGAAGGAGGGTGGTGGACATGGCTTTTTTTATCAAGTGTGTATTTTCTGTAGGTGGTACTGCGGTAGGGTTTGTAACAATACGAGTATTGGTCTATAGAAGGCTTGTTTTCTTCTTTTCTGATTGTTCGCTGTCTTGCTGCGCCTCGTTGGGAATGATGGGGATCCAGTAGGATAGAGCGAGTCTAATGAATAGGACAGTTCTGCAGTCTAGTAGATCCTGCAACCCTGCGCTTTTTCATGTACACTTGTTCTTTCATCCGGAGCCATCAGTCTCATAGTATTCACGGCATTTGCTCGGGGGAGAAGTTGTTTCACTCTGACTGCTAGGTATGTACAACTCAGCTCGACACAAGAACCCAACACTAAACAGCCTCTTAACACCAATCGTTGATGAAACAGAATCAAGACTCGGCTTTTGCAAGAGCGTAATACACGACTACGAGTCTAGGTAGCAAATGATCAGAGAGCGTTGCGTGTAAGTACAAAATGTAACAGAAATGCGAATCTATATGTAGATTAATATACTGGCGAGAAGACTGCGCGGAACGGGGTGCGCGATATGAGCGGGATGGGTGGTAGAGTGAGCAACGACGTTGGTGATGGCAGGTCCTGCTATTGGCATCTGTGGACACGGTTTTGGGATGCTACAGTAGTCGGGCTTCTACCGACTATTAACGGGTATCGCATCGCTAGCACGTGGATAATTTTATATTTCGCAACGGGCGTGTAATAGTGAGGTTGAGATGAGGGTATTGGTAGACAGCGGTCGGAGGAATTACTCTGAACACGATGCTTGTTAGGTGTCTCTTCACTAGTATCTCGGTTGCGTCAGACAGCCTAATGAGCATCATGTCTAGCAGTTGTCTTGGCACTCGTTGTGGAATATCAGATGTGAGAAAAGCGAAAGAGGAATTTAGGTAAGAACTACCGCACTGCAACACCTCTCCCTCCCAAGTCCCGCTAACCTACCACGCTGCACCAAAGTCTACTGCTAATCTACACATGGCAAAACACGGCTTGATATGAGCACCTTAATGTCCGACCTACTAACGCAACGCTCAAAACACGCTCTTGCATCGTTAAGCCGCCAACCAGGTCAGCGGCGGCGTCATGACCAGTCGTCCATCGAGCCCGCAACACGCTCCACTTAATCACCTTCCAAGACCGACACAAGCTCTACCAAGACCAGCTTAACTGTCGTTAGACCCACCGCCTAGCGGCTTGACTTTGCTTGTTTATCGGGCAAAAACGTTATGTAGCTTCCTAATCTGTGTTAGCGTGGTTGCGTCCGAAGACATCCCGTTGCGCAACATAGCATCTTACAAGCCTTGCACTAGGCCGGCCACTGCGGACATCGTCATCGTGTCGCTACACCACGAATGCAGCACGCGATTCGTACGCCGAATGTCGTGTGTGCTGTCTTGGTAATATGACGCCTGCCGCGATACAGGGTGCGCACGCTCAGACGACAGGAACGCAATCGCGTTTGCGCCGATGATACAACGATCGACATGCAAGCACTATGCACGTTACTATCAACCTTCCACATGCGGCAGCACGCCCTGGCATGCGCCAAGCACACCAGAGAGCTTAAGTAGCGATCAAGACTGCTTGGTGCGACTGGGCGCGTCTGCCATCTGCTCTCGAGACCAGTATCCATTATGCACATCCTCGCGACGGTGGTGTTGGCTGCTGTTGCCGCGCAAGAAGCGCTGGCATCTCCTATCCAGGCCCGCAGCCCATATGTTATCAAGGAAACGCATCATGTGCCGCGGGAGTGGACGAAGCTCGAGCGGGCACACGGTAGCAAGACGATTCAGTTACAGATTGGGCTCAAGCAAGGACGTTTCGAGGAGCTTGATCGCCATCTGCGTGAAGGTATGTTGTTGCATATCAGACTTGCGATATCGCAGATAGCTAACGGGCGTAGTCTCTGACCCAGACCACATGCGCTACGGCCAGCATCTGAGCGCCGACGAGGTCGACGAGCTCGTTGCGCCTAGCTCCGAGACGCACGACCTAGTCCACGAATGGCTCCGCGAGAGCGGCATCGATAGTGATGCCGTAGGCTACAGCTCGGCCAAGGACTGGGTCATTGTGCATCTCCCGATTGAAACGGTCGAGAGCCTGCTCGACACAGAGTACCACACGTACAAGCACAGAGATGGCTCCATCGTTGCGCGTACAACCGCCTGGTCGCTGCCCCGCCACCTGCATGCGCACATCGACACCATCCAGCCCACGACCTCCTTCTTCCACATTGCGACCAACGAGGCCACGTTTGTCGACGACGCTGTCGAGGTCCCCGCGAGCTACCGCGCACCACAGAATTCCTCCATCGCCGCTGTCTGCAACGTGACGTCCGTGACACCAGAATGCTTCCAGACGCTGTACAAGACGAAATGGTACCACACCAAAGCCAGCCGCAAGAACAGTGTCGCCTTTACAAACTACCTCGGCGAGATCCCCATCCGCCCAGACACTAAGCTCTTCCTAGAGAAATACCGCCCGGAAGCTGTATCGCAAGCATACGCATTCAAACAAATCTCCATCGCCAACGGACCAACCCAGGACGGTCCGCTGACATACAATCAATCCACCGTTGAAGGCATCAGCCGCGAAGCGAATCTCGACGTGCAAGCCATCTCCGGCATAAGCTGGAAAACACCCATTACCTCTTTTTCCACCGCGGGTTCTCCCCCGTTCACCCCGGACGTATCGACGCCGACAAACACCAATGAACCGTACCTTGTGTGGGTAAACTGGCTGCTGTCACAACGCGCGATTCCACGCATCATTTCCACCTCGTACGGCGACTCTGAGCAAACGGTTCCAAAGAGCTACGCGGAGCGCGTGTGTCGCCAGTTCGCGCAGGTCGGTGCGCGAGGCACCTCTCTCTTCTTTTCGTCGGGTGACCGCGGGCTCGGCGGGACGAATACGTGCTATACCAACGACGGGGCCAATAAATACCAATTCAATCCTAATTTCCCGGCATCGTGTCCGTACGTCACGACCGTGGGCGCGACCATGAACTTTGAACCCGAAGAAGCAGCGTACAGACCGAGTTCCAACACGTCAACCGGATTCCGGGATCTGTATGCCAGCGGGAGTGGTTTCAGTAACTACTTCTCACGGCCCTGGTACCAAGACGCTGTCGTGCCCGCCTACATCGACGCCCTGAACAACACCTACGCAGGCCTATACAACGCGTCTGGCCGCGGGTACCCCGATCTTGCAGCCCAAGGTCTATATTTCGCGTATTTCTGGAACGGCACAGAGGGTGTCATCTCCGGTACATCGGCGTCGTGTCCGCTCACAGCGGGTATCTTTGCGCTGGTGAATGATGCATTGTTGGCGGCTGGGAAACCCGCGTTGGGATTCGTGAATCCGTGGTTGTATAAGAAGGGATTTAGGGGCTTGACGGATGTTACAAAGGGGTACAGTCGGGGGTGTAATGTGCAAGGGTTTCCGGTGACGGAGGGGTGGGATCCGGTGACTGGGTTTGGGACGCCGGATTTCTTGAAGCTGGTGGAGTTGGCGGGGGCGAGGGGGCATTGAGTGATGGGTGGGAGGTGAGAGGGCGGCGGGTGATGGTAGATGGCAGGGGTTATTGTTGAGAATAGGTTCATGTAATGTTGTAATGATCATGACTCGTTGCAACATGCATTGAAAGAATACCCGAGTCGTCATCGTATAGTTCCCCTTCTCGTTTGCCAACATGCAGGTCACCAGCGGCATCCAGCATATCCAAGCCATACCACGTTAGCGCTAGATGACTCGGCCGCCAACTTGACAAAGTCAACGTCCCTCGTCACAACTCCGCGAGACCACCTCCACCTCCACACATCCCACCCTGTCTCCTCCGCTACTCCGCGCCGTTCGACGTAGCAACATCCGGGTTAGGATAATACCACGCCGCCACCGCCACGATAACATAAACAATAATGAGCATCGCACCCTCGAGGTAATTCGACTCGCCATCCCTCAAAAAGTTACCCACCACCACAATCGCCAGCACCAACAACACAATCATAAAGATCTCAAAGTTAAGATCCATATCCTTGCCCATGACCCACCCCACAACCACCACCAACGGCGCATTAAACAACGCCGTCTGAATCGAGGGCCCAATGCAGTGGAAAAGCGCAAAATTGATCTGGCCATCCCACGCCTCGTCAATCGCGGTAAGATGCTCTGCCGCTTTCTCAACAAGCGGCAGCATAATGAGACCAAGGAACTGATCTGGGATCCCAGACTCGACTACGTCCTCGATGCGCTCAACCAGGAACACAGCGAGCATCGTCACAATAGCAAGCGACAGCACCAGCGCAACCATGCACTCTGTAAACGTAAACTTTGGCTTCGCCAGATCCTCGTGGTGGTCCAGATCAGCGTGTTCATCCGCCTCCAGCACCTCGTCGAACAGCGAGTGCTGCGAGCGCGCATTGTACCAGATGAATATAACAAACGCGATGATGAGGAGGATAGACGTGACCTGGCTGATGCGCAGGACATTGTGCTGCAGGATCTTTTCCGTAAACTCGTGGTGCTTGGAGGCGTGGGCGACGGCGGAGCCTTTGAGCGCCGAGTAGTACGCGGAGGGGATGAGGAGGCCGAAACCGGCGACGAGGAGCAGGCCGGAGCCGACTTCGCTGACGGAGGCGTGGAACTTTTGGCTCATTTGGCGGAGGCCGCCGACGAAGAAACAGCTAAAGCATCGAGTCAGTGTCATGTGCATATATAGAGATGTTTAGCGGGGCTAACTCACAGTCCCAGACAGAGCAGCAAGTTTGTCAGAATGGAGCCCAGAATCGCGGCCTGGATAACCGGAATCAGGTTCCCATGCTCACTCGACCCATCCCTTGAATGATGCTTCGCAATCAGAATCATAAACAGAATAATCTCCACAATGCTCCCAAACGCAGTCTCAATCAGTATCCCGCTAACCTTGGGCATCTTGCGCGCAAACTCCTGGCCCGCGAACCCAAGCAAATTGGCCACCGGCACCATGGCAATATAGCTCGTCGCGAAGATAGCAATCGGCAGCGACGGCGCAGCAAAGTGTAGCACAATGGCTACAATGACAAAGGGCCAGAGGAGGTTCGTGTACTTTGCCGCATTGCTGCCGGAGCGCCAGGCGACGTTGAGGAAGTGCGCGGCGTGGAAGCCTTTGCGGCCGGACTCGCCATCGGGGTGGATGTGCGAGGGGATGATGTTGTGGAGGAGGGGTGTAGATTCATTGTTGTTGTTGTTGTTGTTGTTTTGCCCGTTCACGTGCTCGTACAGGACGCGCGAGACGTTGTGGGAATTGTCGTGGCCGTGGCGGTTGTTGGACGACATGGTGTATGGATGGACTCCTCCGGGTAATCGGGAGTGAAGAGCGCTGTGGTTGGTGGGGGACGATGGGGAGCTACCCTGGAAAGACGCGGATACCTCTCACGCGGCCCGCTGCAGCACTAAAAGGGAAGCAAGGCTTGTTCTTGCTGGGTTAAATTGACGCTCAGAGACGCTGCGAGATGCGATTCGGCTCTGGTTCTGCGCGGAGCAGTTGGGATGGGAGAGCTGAGGTGGGAGCTCGAGGTTTTTGCGGAGGGCGGTGACGCGCTGCGCGACTGCCCAGACGCGGCTGGGGCTGGGCATGGCTGGAAAACAGGGCAGGATCGTCGGGGTGCCAACGAAGCAGTTTTATCGCCGAACACTGTCAGACATCGAAAGAGATGGTCTTGTACGTTGCGATATTGCTGTGCGCTGGGACTTGGATTCTCGCTGATGCTCGCGGTGCATGGTAGAGGGTGTTGGTGATGAATCGCGATGGTCTGGATAGCTCCAGCCGCTGACTTGCCAGCCTTTCATCCCCCCTCCCCAGGCAATGGAATCATCAATGCTAATCTTCGCAAGATTCAGTCTCATTGAGTTACCATTATTCCGGGTGCTTTTGGCCCATCAGAGTTGGTACCGTCGATGAAATGGCGATGGTTCTGGACACGTACGGCTGGCGAAAGAGCTGTGCGCGAGTCCAACCACCATCAGCGACTTTACCTTGGTTACCTGAGCTCGCTCCCCGATTCTCCATGAGTGGCATGTTGTGAGATGTACCAAATATTCGAGAACGGTGGTTTGAACGAGGTCCACCACGGAGCCGAACAGAAGGCGTCTCCACACGAACCAAGCCCACAAAAGACCATATCTCTCAAGGTCGACGCATTCATCTGACCATCAAGAGACGATGGTTTTCGTCTCAAAACTCGCTGGCTCTGCCTTTGCCAGAACTGAGTGACTCTGGTTGGATGCGAGGTGCAAACGAGAACCTCAACCGTAGGACTCTGGTGGGTCGTGCCGCATTTCGATTCAACGTCCAATGGGGGAGATACCTAGACGAAGGACAAAACTTGGTAAAATTGAGGAGTCTATGTTTTTTCACAAGTCTCAAATTTCCTTTAGATTTTCCTCATCGCATCGAAAGATTCAATAAGAACCCGAGTGCTCTTCACAACGTCTCAACGACCTTGCACGAACAATCTAACCATCATGGCCATGTCAGCAGCTCCAACGCTGAGCGCAAGTTACACAGAATTCCTCGAATGCACACTGCTGCCAGTGGAGACACCCCCAGCCGATGCAAATTGCGGCATATGCCGAGAGCACTTCATCAAGAATGAAGAGAAAGACTCCCTGGACTACCTAAACTACTGCACCACGACGCAGTCCAGACTCCTTGCCGCTGCGCTCGCCGCAGCCATGGAGGAAGAAGAAGTCATTCATGGCGAACCTGTGCAGATACGAAACTGTGGCCATCTCTTCCACAAAGACTGCATCTCCCAGTGGGTCACCGGCGACGTTCTTGCCGCCCACAACCTCCGCTCCTGTCCGCTATGTAAGACCGAACTAGTCCGGTACGGCCTGCCCGCTCGCGTCGAATATTTTCTTCTCGAGACCACCAAAGCTCAGGACGAAGTCAACGCTCTAGAAACACAATACATACTCGCATACACCCCGGTGCAACGACTCGAAGAGCTCGCAGAAGACGTAGCCAACATCATGGAAGAATTCAAATACGACACGAACAACTTGTCTCAACCAACCAGGAACTTGTTATTCACGCACGTCCACGAAGTACTCAATAAGCAAAAGATTTGGGGCAGAGACATGGACTACCTCGCACAGCTCCTCCTCGACGGGCACAGCATCCCCGACGCCATAGATATATGGTACACATTTAAACTCGATTTCGCCCGAGAAGACTTTAACACCCAGAGCAAGATGCTCGGCGAGCAAATGAACCCGCTCATCACCCGGCTGCACGACCTCGAATACGCGCTCCGCGACCTATCCGCTGACGTCGTCGGAGCTGGTGGCTTTACCATGACCGCGTTTGAAGTACAATACAACTCTGAGATCAGTGGATGGTACGAGGAGGTTCTAATAGGGATGCAGCAATGGAGATGTTTTTACGATGATACGGCGATGAAGATTGAGTATGCTGTGATGTTTGCAGAATGGATGCTGGCGATTATTGGGCAGGTTCGGAATCAGCTGAGTTGGCTGGATGCGATTGCGCGTGTGGAGCGGGAAGATGGTGCGGAGGAGGCGTGGGGTGCGGTTACGGTTGAGACGCTGGAGGTGGATCTTGATGGAATGGAGGTGGAGGATGCGACATATAGCCAGGAGATGCTGCTTAGCGATGATCGGGAGCCGGATGCGAGGGTGTGGATGTACTAGATACGGCTTGGGGCTGCGGATGTTCTCGGGTATGAGCAAGGTACGGTCGTTGAACGCACCGACATTCTCAAGCTGTGATTGTTATAGGGTTATGTATAGATGGAGTTTATCGAAAGTGACGATGGTAATGCAGTAGAGGTTCCTAGCATTCGCGATTCGGAGGAGAATCTCAAACCAATAACCCTTGTCATAGAATAGACTATCTCCAAGAGAACCAAAAGCTATTTCACACACCCGTGCAAGGAAAACCTTAGTATCACCGACGCTTAGGGATAACCGAACTTGCGATGGCGATACTAGCAGTTAGCCTGCGACAAGGCTGAAAGAAGGCAGATTCATTTCTTTTCCCAAGAATGCCTTACAGTTCAGCGCACGTAACTAGTTGTCGACTAGCGACTTTTTTTGGTGTAGCTGAGCATGTCGTCTAGCAGCTAGCAGAGGGGTAGCTATATGGGGGCTAACAGTGGCCTACCAAGAAGTGGTGCGATTGGGCTAGCGGTGACCGGTGGTGCTCAGCCGCGAACCAGACTTCCTAGGTCGCGCATCGAAAGAAGATAAGTATCATCTTCTATTCGTATTACCAGCCCCTCGATATCGTGGTCCACTGGCAAAATTACACCCTCATCAGCGAAATATTCTATACCATTGCATCATGTGCTTTTTCGATCAGCAGCGGTTCACATGCGGAGACTGTGTATGGGGAGAATTCCAACAGCATTGCGAGAAAGAGTGGAGGGTGGGAGAGACGTGTGGGATAAGATTAACAAAGGATATCATCCAAGTGGATACGCGTTGCGAACCGTGTGAAGAGGTCGATACGAAGACGCAACGTCGTGCTGCTGAAGCTGATAAATTACAACGACGGGTGGAAGAATGGGCTGAGCCTCAGGCACGGGCTGCGCTTGAGGCATCGTCTGAGCTTGTGACAATGGATGTGATTTGGAAATGCGATGGATTCGTTGAATCGGTTCACCCCAAGGCATCGAAAATACCCGACACATGCGAAATTGGAAAATTGGCCGACTCCATCCAAACCCTTGATGATGAGATTTCACATCTCAACCGCGAACGCAAGTTGATATCTGATGGTCATACTCCTGAATCTCCCGTGCAATGGCCTGGAAAGATCACAGAACCTCTGGATTCTTTAGGAACGACTTCACATTTGGCAGTAGCTACTGACAGCTTTGTCAGACCTATCGAACGATTCGCGGTTATCCTGTATGAGCAATCTGGCATGCAACACTGGAGCGATTATACAGAGGGAAACAAGTCTCTAGAATGGGTCAGGAACTACTTTGAGAGCTCTCTTGTGGTCTTCGCAACTCAAATGCTGTCCGTATCAGCAGCCGTGGTCAGCTCTCCAAAACATGCTGGCGAGAAAGATGTCGGCCTCACTTTGTTGGGAGCGGCTCTGATACAACACTACAAGGCTCCGATCGCGGAACACCTTTCTGCGCGTATATTCCGGCAGATCTTCGCGACTGTGCCCTCTGTACGCGTCTTACTGCAACAGATGGGTCCAAAGTACTTTTCTACCGAGCGATTTGATCTGGACACAGAGACCATGATTGCTCTTGAAGAAGCATTGAAATGGAGAACGACAAATGCAGAACTCGAAAACATTCCACATTTGCTAGCCTCAACCAACGAGATGCAGCACTTGGCACTCGGTGTACGACGTGACCTATACCGCGATGACAGTTCGGCAATGCGCACTATCGAGACAACAATGTCAGAGAAAAACGTCGATCGCCTCGCAGACGGGCACTATATGGCCACATTCCAGGCTTACTGGCCAGTCGCAGGATTCATGACTACGGAGTATGGAGAGTACAAACCTCGATTCGGGTCAGTCCTGACTCTTACTGGCTCCAGTCTATATGCGCAAGCCTTGACATGTGCCGACTATATCAAAACGACATGGCCTCATACTGGATCATTCTTCCTAGAGCTTCTCGATCGCCTTTACAATTATCTGGTACTATCGAGTGCATTTAAAACAAGGCAGGTTTCTCTGACGAGTGGTCAGGGCCTCTCAGTCCAGGCAAATGTCTCCAGCAGCTACGCTCTCGCTACCTTCGTCAATTTTGCGGCCTCTGCCGCCGACAAAGATTTGCTCGTACAACTCGCTCAGCAGTTGTGTTGGTTTAGTGCTGCATTCACAACATCACCTCTTATGGGGCTAATGGCTTATTCTAGCCCGTTGTTCGTTCAAAAGAAGCCAGGTGTTTTTGTCATCATTGTCAGACACAAGCCGATTAATGAACGGGAAAAAGCATGCTGGCTGCCTCTATTCGACGGTGCCTGCATTGTAGCTGGGTTCCCTATATCCCAGAGAGGGCAGGAGATCGGTCTTGAAGTGTCTTTGAACCTTCTAGCTGGACTATCGGGCGCTCGACACGTTGTGGAGTATAAAGGCGGCTTGGTGATGAAAGGATTCTCACACTTTTTCGTCCCCGTTCGGCGTGAACACGATCGTGTCCAGTGGCACGGCTTCTCTAGCCGTGATGAAGAGACACCGTTGTCATATAACGAAGGTATTTCGTGTTGCATTTCGCGTGCCATGCTCCACGAAGTCGGTCTACAGGACCTCGCTTCACTACGAGCTATTGTTGGATGGTGCTCAGCAGCAACTATCTGCCTCGGCTCTAGCCAAGCCGATTACGAGAACATTGAATACACGAAATCTAAGGGAGCCAACTCGGGACCTAGATGTACGGGCACATCTTTTGGCTTCCAGCATATTGGAGTGGCTGCGTTGGATGTCAAGTTCGGGTCGAAAGATGGGAAGTGCCACTTCCAACGAGATGGTCCATATAAAAAGATCCTCCAATTCGCGGAAAATACTCCTATAGTACTGCACGACGTAGAAGGAAAGCTTACATGGCTCGTTCCCGCAACTAACGTCATGTTGCACATAGTCCAGCATCGCCATCACTCGATACCCTTCGAGGTGGACGGGAGGCCAATCACACTCATTACAGACATTCGAAAAGGCTCTTCAGCTAAAGATGTCTTGTTGGGCAACCGAATTCGAGTCCTAGACGAACAAGATAATCATACCTTCGAGGACGAAATCCTGAACATTTGGTCGATCCTAGAGTTTCTCCACGACGAGAACATCAGTCGTCAACGTAATACGTCAGGTTTTTCTGTTTCAATGCGATTCGGTGAGAGTTTACACGGCTTCGAGTTCAAGGATGTGGTTCACCAAAATACGCCATTCAAGCTTAAGGAAGCATCTATCAGCGACGACCACGGTGGATGGTTGAGGCTCATCGAGGATATCGACGCCTTGGTTCTGTTCGCTAATGGCTTTGGAGATGTCATCCTACCAGCGGACGAATCTCACAACGTGTTGTGTCATAATTGGAGAAGAGTACCACGTGGAAAGGACTATCTGACAACAACCACAAAGATGCTGCAGATATTATTTGACAAGGCTGGCTGTCGGCGGGATCAGAAATACCTCACCACCAAAACCAAACTCCGGTGGCATCAGGGAAGCATCGAATTGTTCAATACATGCCAGGACGAAGCTCATTGCGATCATACACACCTGCAACAACTCGTTCCAAAATCGAAAATCAAGGACGTTCGACCCCCGAGCTTTATAGGTAGCGAGGGAGCTGTGATCTTCGGACGTCGTTGACACAGCCCACAAGATTCTAGATTTGCAGTGGCCTGTATAGCTAGCTACACTTGCCTATCGCACGAAGCAACATTTGTGTGCACGGCAGCAAGATTGAGGAAGCAGTATAAGAGAATTGAGCTGCGAGTGCTACCTTCGGCTACAAGTCATCCCATCATTCAGCCTTCAAAAGTCTAAGATGTAGTCTTGATAAGTGGTGTATAGGACGGGTCTTAGTGAACTTTGTGTAAGATCGAGAGTGAGATAGAATGCATTCAGATAGAGCATGATACACGATTAGGCGGTCTGTAAGGCTGTTAAATTTGATTTTTAGCCGCATATCAAGACTCTGGTCAGGTACACACAATTGACTCACAGGGAATGTTCATTCCCCACCTTCATTAACGTCCGAATGAACTGGACGTTCAAGCTCACTCGCCCAGCTACCTCACAGAACTTCATCCCAACCATTCGCTCAATAACACCCTCGCCCCACTCCTAGAAGCCTCTCACTGCGTCGTAACTCGCAAACCTCTCCCTCAACTGAGCCTCCCGCTCGTCCTGCGATACCCACTTTGTGTCCTGTGGAAAAACATTCTCAACGCCGTTCAAAGGAACTACCCGGCTCCAAATCTGGATCTCCGAATCCTGAGTACTCCCCGCAGTAAACCCCTGGAAACGAGACATGACCGTGCCAACGCCACCCTCAGACGCCATGACCCAATTCCATACTCCGGGGTCCGAATGACTTAGAACAATCGTATACGTTCCGTTGGCGTTAGGGATGGCTTGGGCGTTGTTGAGAGATTCTACTCGTTCCCCAGGCCTGTCGGTGATCATCCACAAAGATGTAGTGGGAACGACCCAGTACACTGAGTTTCCGGGGTTGAACGTAATGACAATGGCATCTGTTTCGCTGAGATTGTAGTGCGAAAACGAGTTTGCTTGCGTGGCAAGTGTGCCGAAGGATTGCTGCACTGGAGCGTTGATAATGTTCTGAGGTTGCGACAACGTTTGCTGGCCCAACAAGAACTGTCCATAGACTGGAAAAGATTCCTCGAAATTGGTTCTAACCTTCCGGACAATCTCCTCTTCTGATATCGGCTCCGGTAACTCATCGCTCGAGCGGATCTCAACCTCGAGAGCTGAACAGCGGCATCCACACTCTGGATGTGGTTCGGAGAAGAAGAGTTGGTCGAGTTGACGATTATAATAAACGAACCATCCTCCTCCACGACAAGATCTTGTCCTGCCAGTACCGCCAAATTCGTAGGAACATTGACATTCGAGCGCAGAGAAAAGCTGACATCTGCCGGGCCAGCGCCAACCCGGTTCCCGCGAATCTCATAGTCGTACATGCTGCTGATCGGAATGGTGCGATACAGTGCATCGGGGTTGTCGTACGCGTAGCGACCTCCAGGCACCGATCCTCGTGGTGGGTTGAGTAGAGAGTATATCTTTGGATGTGCTGGATCGTCGTTGACGGCCTTTTGCATGCTGCTGAATGCTAGTTCTTCCATGGCTTGGGCAAGGGTGCGCTGTAGAATGGGGGAAGATACGTCGTATCCGTTTTCGGCTGCAATGGACGCGAACAATTGGGAGCCTTCAGAGATGAGATCGTCATACGGATTTTGCTGATGGAGTTTGATCGCAAGCTCGTCCAGAAAGATTTGATCTGCCGTACCCAGTGGGTTGGACGAATGTTGACTGGATGCAACTTCAAACAACAGTATCGTTCCCACAGCAAAGGTTCCTGAGAGATAACGAATTGTGGTGGCTGATAGAGTTGGTATACGCAGAGAATATGTGGTGCAGAACTGATAGACAAAGTAGTTTGCTCTCAACGTAGGACCTACTGCCTTTACATAGTAAATCCAATGATCTGAGCAGTCGGAGGGTCGAACATACAGCCGTGCTATTGGACACACTTTTATGACAAAGTAACGAAAGGGTTCTGCTCCGTTTTGGACCGAATTTTGACGAGACCGCGCACGCTGAATACACTCTCTTAGTTCGTCTGAGCATTCTTGGCACAGGTTACCATGTCCATGACCGTATCGAGCGTATCGGGGATTAGCGCGATACGTCAGCTACAACGAAATGCCTAATTCGGAGACTGAAACACCCCTTCGACTTGACGCTTCAAAGCCTTACACAGTAGCTGTTATCAATATCTTCGAGGTAGAGGATAAGGGGTTAAAGGCTCTTCCCAGGTATAACCGCGAATACAGCCTTGGTCAAGCTCAGTATGGTACAGACATGTAGTGTTGGAGTCGAGGTGCTGCATACACGGATCGGGCGTTCCACGGTATGTGGCGGGCGTTTTGCGGTGATTTCCAGTGTCCAACGCGCGAATCAAGGAAAGTCCTAGTCACTTTCATCGACAAGAGATTGGCAAGCTGGTCGCAACTCTACACCGCTGACGCGAAGTATCTCAACCGGATTTCCAGGCTTGCCTGTTCCGAAGAGGCCTTCACCTGATTGATAAGTCAATTCACCAACGTCTGCTCATTTGCAATTTGTTCCGCCTTTTTTTGTCCGCCGGACCAATACCGATGCAATCACTCAGTGCAACAGACTCTTGCGACTAAGAAATGTCTGGGTTGTTGGACCTGTGTTCGTTGCCTACCAGATTTTGGAAGAGTAAACATTACCGACTCCCTTGGTATATGTATCCATCATACCTATGCATTCCGCAGCCTCCACTCAAGACTAAGCCCATATGTCCATCTACACAAGGACAAAAGACATGACCACTATCCCCGCCAGCAATGTAGCCACTCCCGCCTTCTTGCCCCACTGCATAGCCGCTGCCGCATTCTCATTGTTCACAGACTCGGGCGGCACACGACTTCCCTCCCTCACATCATCCGGCGCAATACAAACGAGCTTCGTGACCCCGCCCATAGGTCCGTCGTCAGATGCGGCAGCAACAAGAACTGGGACAGGCCTTGTCATGTATTCATCGTACCAAGTAAAGTTGTCGACATTGGTATCGTAATCCCAGGGCTGTTGTGTAGGACCAACACCGAAGAGTCCGCGCGTGCTGAAGCCAGCTGGTACGTCGATGCCTGGGGGAGCGGCGTTGCAGGTAGTGTTTGTTAGATTTGCCGTACCGGCTAGAGTTTGCGTTAGTGAATCCACGGTGCATGTGATGTCGTCGTGGATGAGTTAGTAGGGAGAACGAAATGTTGCACTTACTCGTGCTAATTCCGCCCCAGAATCCTTCACCACAAGCCTCGTTCACCTCATCTTTGTCAAGCGACGAGGTAGGGCATCCATAACCGTCCGACGAGCGGTCGACGAGTTCAAGAATATTGAGAGGAAATGCATATGTCTTCTCCAACAGATCCTGGCATTTCTGTGATATTATGCCGTCACAGCCATTCTCACCGCCGCCTTGCCTGTGGTTCTCAACTGCATCGAACATATATACACATGCTTGGGTCGTAGTGTTTTCGAGAGCACTCAGGTACGCGTATGTCCATGGAGAGAAGATGCGACTGTCGGTGCTATTGTGGGGATTGCTGCGGGACTCGCCGAATGTAATGGAGACATAGAGGTCGATTGCACTGTCGCCCGTCGAGACGTTCCACGTTCCCGTGCCATTTACAGGCTGCTCGTAAAATGGAGTACTGCCGCGTGGGTTGCAACTCTCTGGTTGAGTGGCGTTTGTAGAGTTTTGCGCGGTAGACAGGCTTAGGAGGGATACAGCGAAAAGGAAATGCGCGAGAAGGTATGATTGCGGTGCCATGCCAAGGGAATGTGTCTCGATTGTTTGCTGCTAAGGTTTACGGTGTTAAGGGCCGTAAGGACGACGATGGAGGTGATGATTGTACATGCAACGTGCATACCAAGTGATTATGTACGCCGTTAGGCCTACCATAATCACGCCTAGATTACAGTCGACGTACATCGCGCTGCCGGATTGACGTCAGTTGTGACTTGCCCCGTTTCTTTCATGATACAGAATGCACGCGATGGGGCGCCTAGCTAAGTATCGTCGTTTTGCCGGTTTATCCATGCGACTGTAACAGTACACGTCGAGTTTCGACGTGTCTGGGTACCGTTGGGATGCCTGCAAGAATGGCTGGACACAAGGCGTACTTAACAAGGCGAAGTAAGGGTTATGGGCCTATTGGAAAAGAGGTGATCTCGCCAAAGTAGGATATGGGGCGTTGATATGCGCCAAGTCGGCTGTGGTGGGTGGCTCGGCGACACTCACCAGGTACGCCTTGAATACTAAAATAGAAGATTTTGGTTGTTCCTGCTACGTCATGGCACATGCAAATTTGTATTGGACGGTTGCGAGGGCAGGCGGCCTTTTGACGTTGCTGTGGTTCTCAGCGTGCGGCAATCTGATCACCAGGTAGGTACCTTTGATCAACATCTCAATTGCAGCAGAGCGGCCGGTCAGCCAGAACGTAGCCAGATAGTGCAACAATGGACACGATTGGGAATATAATCCTCATCGCATGGAGAGTAAGCATCTGAACATTGTGCGACTACTGTCCTGGTGGAATGGCCCGGTGAGGAGATGACGTCATTCGAGGTAGCAGAAGATGCCTTCTCATGCTTGTAAACGAGCGACGAAGATTGCGAATGAGAGGATTTATGCGCATGCGTACTGACCGCGAGCAGAGTATGTGTGGTGTTGAGGAGCCTGGGTTTGAGGCAGGCAACAGAAGACGGGTAAAGGCTGGGGGGCCAAGGGGGCTAAAAATGCGAGGAACGCTGCAGCCGCTGCCTCACAGAAATTGCCCCTATCGCCTGGAACATAACACTATCCACTCATATCACCTTCGATAAGCTCCACGATGGCCGTATCACGTTTTACTCTTATCATTCTGACGCATGAGATGGAGAGCTTTATCAACCCACGGAATGCCTCTTGCGTTACTTTCGGGTCTCCAAAGCCCGGCTGCACAACATGCCCCGCACCATTCGCGTAGCCGCCGCCCAAGTCGGTGCAGTGCATCGCGATGCCAATCGCGAAGCTACATTGGATCGACTCGTTGATCTTCTTTGCGAAGCTGTCACTCAAGGCGCACAGGTTGTGCTGTTTCCTGAGTGCACGTTCACCACCTTCTTCCCTCGTCACTTCTTCGCCGATGAAGCGGAGCTCGAGTCGTTCTTTGAGCATGGCGAAGTCACCATAGCGAAGGAAACAAGAGCGATATTCGACAAAGCCAGGGATTTGGAGGTAGATATCTGTATCGGATTCGCAGAGGCCACGGATGCCGGCAATCACTACAATACGTGCATCTATTACCACGCCAAGTCCGGATCTATCCTGTCGAAGTATCGGAAAGTCCATCTGCCTGGAGATTTCGACCCTTTCCCAGAACCTGATGCAGTCAATCAGCTCGAGAAGCGATACTTCAAGCCTGGTAATCTGGGCTTTAGGGCTTTTCGCGTACCGGACTTGACAGAGAGCACATCTGAGGACGGCGAACCCATCTTCGGCATGATGATCTGCAACGACCGGCGCTGGGCTGAAGCATGGAGATGCTTGGGTCTTCAAGGCGTCGAAGTCGTCCTCGTCGGTTTCAATACACCAGGCTTTGCTCCACAGATGTGGGGTGCTTCACCCCATGTGAGTCCAAAGGAGGCGCATGCTGAAGCTATATTCCATCACAAGCTTGTCATGCAAGCACACTCGTATACGAACGCTTGTTTTTCTATCAGCGCAGCGAGATGCGGGCTAGATGATGGAAAGTACGATTTGGTTGGTGGCTCGACTATCATCGGTCCTGATGGAAAAATCATGGCCGAGAGCAAAACGGAGGACGACGAGGTTATCGTGGCGGATTGCGATCTCGGTCGATGCATACCAGGAAAATCACGAACGTTCGATTTCGCGAGACACCGACGGACGGAACATTACGGTGTCTTGACTTCGCAAACAGGCGTCATCGAACCTCCGAGACTATCAACGCCGACGCCCACTCGTGATGGCGATGAGAGTCTTCCGGGTGACCCTCAACATCAATCCTTACAGTCAGTGAGTGGTACAACCAGCACCAAGCAGATCCGCATCCTCCTCTGCAACCCCAATGCCACACCCTCAATGACGCATGCTTGCCTCGAGATGGTCAAATCCACACTCGCACCTGATGTTACAGTCACTGGTTTCACAGCGCCCAAGCCTGCACCTTCGGTCGTCGAAGGGAGTTTCGATGACGTCATGTCTGCCGCTGCCGCCGCTCGAGCCATCATCCCGATTGCACATCACTACGACGCTTTTCTCGTCGCCTGCTACAGCAACCATGCGCTTATAAGAGTCCTCAGAGAAGAGCTATCGCAGCCGGTCGTTGGCATCATGGAGGCTTCGTTGTTTGCTGCGCGAACGTTGGGTGGGCGGTTTGGTGTTCTTGCGACGTCACGGCGATCTAAGTATACCCTAGAAGACTCCGTTAAGCATTATGGGTTGGATTCATTCTGTGCGGGTGTGCGAAGCTGTGATCTGGGTGTTTTGGAGCTGAAGTCCAAGCCTGAGGAAGAAGTGCTGAGTGTTATGTGCGCGGTGGGTAAGAAGCTCGTTGATGAGGGTGCGGATGTCCTGACACTTGGGTGTGCTGGCATGACGAATATGAAAGCTGCTGTCGAGGACGCGGTTGGCACCGATGTACAGGTGGTTGATGGCGTACTGGCAGGTGTGCAGCACTTGGTTGGTCTTTGTAAACTTGGTATGCGAACAGCTAAGAGGGGGATGTACGCTAGTTCTGCGGCCGATAGGGAGATGAGAGGTCAGGATTGGTACTGAGGATGTCTGCAGTATCGGTATTCATCTGCTGCTGACGTCGCTGTCCCTACCAAGCCAATTCCGTCACCATTCGGGGACACAATTCGTCCTTTGCCCACAAGTACGACTCTGTACGAGGCGATCTGTGTTGCCAAGCTTCGTCGTACATCTAAGGCCTCAAAGTCTCGGCCCTCCGGACCGCCGATGTCCGACATCGCGCAGCGAATCTACGGCCACCAGCCCTGATCCCAGCTCTCTGTAGCGTCGCGGTGCGCAATGGTCTCGTAAAATGCGAAGATATCAGTGGTCTGGAATCAAATTCGCTCGGCGCGGGCTACAGGTCAATGCCAACCGGACGAGTTTCTTCTAAATGGCGAATATTCTCTACGCTCAGCCTCATCTTCTTACTGGGTACTACAAGATGATATATGGGGCCTGCCTTCACGTTTTCTGTACAACAGCTTTACTTCAGGCACCCGACCCCTATCTGCACACGTTGATATCTTGAGGCTTCCTCTACACGTCTCCACGCTATAATTTTCTCTGTCAAAATCGTCCTTTCGCGACACAACATACACAAACGATGGCAACTGCGATGCAGGGCCCTTACGTAGGCACTGGCCCTTCGAACGACGACCAAGAACCCGCTATAGAAATGATGAGGACATTTACTGGCAACAAGCGGCACTCAGGGCCCAATGTCTCTCCCGTGGAGATGTTGAAATCTTTACTGCCAGCAGCGCTTATGATACTGGCCGTCCTCTGGATTAACGCGTCCCACATTTACGGTATATTCCACAATCAAGGTGCTTATGCTCACAGAGCGAAAGTCGCTCTGGCAGATTTTGATGGAAGCGACTTTGGCGAGGCTCTGCGTTTAGCTGCAGCGTCGGACAACGGCACTTACGGGTACCCTACCTTTGTCAATGTCAACACCACAGGATCGTCCCCGGAGCAGATCAGACATGAGATCTTCAAGGGGAAATATTGGGCAGCGATCGTTGTGCAACCCGGGGCAACCACTCGATTTGAGGATGTCGTAAACGGCACTGCTGCACAATACGACCCCAGTAATGTCTATACCTACTACACGCTATCGGCGCGATACTACACTCTCTATGTCTCGACAATACTCTCACCGACTGTCACCACCGCATCACTCGCCTCCAGCATCTTCAACGCTCAGTTCACAACAACCCGCCTCGCTAGCGGCTCATTTGCCAACAGCTCCACTGCACTATCTGCTCTTGCCAATCCGGCACGCGCTGTTGAAGTCCAAGCAGGGTCCCAAGACTTCGCCAACCTAGACGACAAAGCCTTCATGAATACCCTTGGCACCGTCCTACCCATCCTCATGCAATTCTTCTTCATCATGGCATGGAATGGTGTATGTAACGGCATGCACTTGTACGCTGCTTACGATTTGCGTACACACATCCTTGCCCGCCTATTTTGGAGCACCGTTTGGCCCATATTCACCAGTCTATCTACTGCAGGATGGACTTTTGTCTTTCGCGGCTCTTACCATATCGATGCGAAAATGTTCTTTGCGTTCTGGGCTGTGACGTGGGTATCCAGTATGATCCATTTTGATGTGCTGGATATCATTACCGGATTTATACCTATGGCGTTTGTACCATTCCTTTTTCTCACTTGGGTCATCTTCAATGTTGCGGCATCGCTTGGGCCGGAAGAAATCCTCCATCACTGGTACAGGATCAGCTACTTCTTTCCATCGCTACACTGGTACCAAACATTCATTACCATCATCACACAGGGCGGCGTCAACAGGCTGTACTACACGCTACCTGTGCTCGCTGCTTGGCTGGTCCTGATGAAGCTTTTGAGTCCGCTGGCTACGCGGAATCGTGTGAGGAGGGCGCAGGAAGTGTACAAGTGGTATAATGAAAGACACGCCATTGGTGGTCCTCACTAAAGGGTAGATAGAAACTTTTTACTGTATCGCGTATATTATTCGTCTGTCTCGATTGGTTCAGCGTAGCATGATTAGAGGTTCTATTCCTCTGAGCGTTTCCTTTTGTAATTTCTCTATACTTCACTTTACAGCATGCTCTTTTGAGCCTTCTCTCTTCTTACAAAACATTAAACTATTTTGTATTTGCCAATGTAGTGAATTTTATAGCAGTATACAAAGAGGTATGATGTAGAGATAAAAGAGTCTGTAATGGGCTCTGAGAAGCAAGTGTTAGCATCGTACAACAATTACGCTACGCCAATCGGACCGACTTGTGGAGCCGCATTTCTCGTCCGTAGCAATTACTCCTGCGTTTCTTGTCCTGCTTCTACAGTGTAACGGACATGAAAAAATACTTAATGAAAGCTCTTTGGATATACAGGCTGTAAGGGTCCTGAAACGGAAGCAGGCGGTAAGGGTTCTGAAGTGGACGTAGGAAACGCGTCTACCGCTCTGCGCACCCCCAACTGCCGAGTACGCTCCATTTCGAAGAGCCGTTCTTACTTTGCCTACAAACTCAGCCGAAACTTAGAATGAAACTACTCGCATTTACGGGGAACCAAGGCTAATCGCTGCAGGCTGGTACCCGGGCGCATTTTTCTGATTATCATATATGACGTTTATTAGCCCTACCCCTCACGTTGTACGACCCGTGTTCGTGCCCACCATTTGCCGATCAAACCGCGTATGTCAGTGGTATATAAGATGCTGTTAAACCGAGTTGATACCATCACGAGAGTGCTTAAGTGGCTCCAAGTCAAAAACCATTATGGCGTATCTTCCGTACACGCAGAATTCAGCCGAAGAGAACTCGCATGGGCGATACTACGTCTACGGTCTCATTTCATTGCTGATTCTTATCATCTTCAAGTATGCCTATCACATCCTGGCCTCGCCCCTTCGAAGTGTGCCCGGACCCATCCTCGCTCGCTTCACACGACTTTGGGAAATGTATTCTGTGTGCAAGCACGATAACCCAACCCACAACATCGCACTACATGAGAAGTATGGTAAGATCACACCACGATCAATGCCGATATGGTTTTGAGCCAAAGGACCGCAGAAAAACACGATTAACATATACAGGTCCCATCGTACGTCTTGCACCGAATCGGTACAGCATAAATGATAGCGAAGCCGCAAAGGTGATTCTCGGACATCACAATGCCATGGACAAATCAAAATACTACCATCCCTTCGGCGCACCGAACGAATACAATCTCTTCTCTGAGCCAAGCATATCTAGCCATGCCAAAGCCAGACGTCCACTTGCGCAGCTATATTCGCAAACCAGCCTCCTCTCGTATGAGCCTTTCGTTGATACCTGCAACAAGATCCTGCTGCAGAGATTAGAGGAGTATGCTCGAGATGGCAAAGCCCTCAATGTGAGAGAGCTCATGCAATACTATGCTTTCGATGTCATTGGCGAAATCACAGTTGGAGTACGATTTGGTTTGATGGAAGATGGCGGCGACAAGTCTGGAGTAGTCGAGGCTATCGATGATGGTATGACGTGGGGAGCAATCATTGGCTTGATCCCCGAATGGCACTGGCGGATTGGTATGACAATGGATAAACTTGGACTAAAGCCAAGCTTCAGGAAGATCTTCGACTTTGTGGACTTTCATCTCAATAATCGCGTTTCAGGACACACCAAATCGCCAGAAGACCGCAGCGACTTCCTCGACAAGATGCTGCCCATGGAACAGGAGGGCAAAGCGACACGCTATCATACAAGGCAAGCGACCTCTCAAAACATCGCAGCGGGATCAGACACAACCGCCATCTCACTATCTGCTGTCATCGCATACCTAGCCATGCACCCGAATGTGCTCGTCACTCTCCGCCACGAACTTGACGAAGCCACAGCAGCCGGCACCCTGTCTGACCCAGCAACCTTCCAACAAGCCCATAAACTTCCCTACCTCCAAGCCGTCATCATGGAAGCTTTGCGTGTGCATCCCGCCGTCGGTGCACCCATGACTCGAGTCGTCGGTCCCCAGGGTCTCGTAATCGCAGATCAATTCTTCCCACCTGGCACCGAAGTCGGCGTCAACGCATGGGTCATTCATAACAACAAGTCAATCTTTGGGCCTGACGCACACGTCTTCCGTCCTGAGCGATGGATGACAAAGGACAAAGAGGAGCGCGCGGTGCTAGACCGCAACTTCTTGAGTTTTGGCGCGGGGCCACGGACGTGTCTCGGCAAGAACATCAGTCTGTTGGAGATGAACAAGGTGATTCCTCAGATCGTCAGAAAGTACGATTTCGAGATCCTGCCGCATGCGAACGGCGAGAAGTATACGTGGACGACGAGGTGGTTTTCGAAGCCCAGTTTCATTGCTATAGTCAGGAGTCGGGTGCAGAAAACTGCGTGAGTAAGCCAGCGTAGAACCATAGCAATATAGGGGGAGATAAAAGTAGCACTCACATGTACATCCTGTTAAAAGACCTATAAAAATCAACCAGACAGACTGGAAACGCGTATCAGGCGAACCTAGCGAGTCAAAACCAAAGCCATACATACAATCAACCGTTCCCCAAAGCACAACCTGATAATTGTCGCGATACAGTAGACCTCCTCGGACACTAAAAAGCGGCTCCACATTCTCGCGGCTCCACTTCTCACCGGAATCGCGCTCCGGGTTTGTTCCGGCATTGGCGTTTGGACGGAAGTCTCGGAACGAAATGAGAGCGATATGCTGCGTGTGCAGAGCGATTAACTCCTGACTTCACGTACGTGTGCGCTCTACATTGACCTGCTTAGCTTTCCTGTTTGTGGTTTGAGGCAATATCTGCGATTGCAGCAGCTGCAGGTGCTTGTTGCGGGTGGTGGAGGTGGCGTTCCGATGGTGGGGCTCGTCTGTGACTCGTGCAGCTTAGCTTCCGCATGCAGCCTGCTGGTCCAGCGTCACAGATATGCCTTTCCTCACGTGGATTTTGCATCACAATTAAGGGTTCATGTAGAGGAGAGAAGTAACAAACTCATCTTTGATTCCATGCACTGTTTTTGTCTCCTTGGTTCGATAGGCATGTTTCACGAACTCCTGCGCTAGATACACACATTCGGGGTCTGCGGTTGGGATGACTTGGGCAGCAAAGAACCCTGCAGTACCATGTTCGCGGGAAACAAACCAGAAGAGGTTGGGCAGGCCTCCCCATACCAAGGTGTGTTTTTTGTAGTTTCCTACGTCCTCTTGCATGTACATACCGCCGAGCCCGAAATTGATCCCGTAACTGGGCTCCGCAACGGCGGTCATCGCCTGGGGCATCCTATGGTTGTGAAGATCTCGAAGCGCAAGTGAACCTGGTTCGAGCTGCGGCGTAAACATGAGATTGACTGTCTCCGGTTTCAGTATGCTTGGTTTGTCCCGAAGCAGGTCGCCTAGGACTTTGGTATAATCGTTGTTGGTGGAGTGCAATCCCGCTCCACCACACTCTTCCGGGACGATATCTGGCCATATTCTGGCTGATTCTGTGAGTTGTCCACTCTCTGATCTCTTTGTTGTCTTCACCAGCCGTTGTTTGAGCTCTGGGTAGTGCTCCAGGCGGAAAGTAGTAGAGCTCATACCCAAAGGTTCGAAGATGTTTTGACGCATGTATTGTTCAAGTGAGACATTGTTCAGGCGTGTTACGATTTCGCCAGCGAGCTACTCAAATAAAGTCGTTAGCATGCCACTATTCCGCAGACATCTTCCCATATCCAGTGCGTACTAAGCTCGGCCTCAAGACTAGAAAAGCCTCTTGGGGTCCTCCTAGATATGTTCTGACGTACTAAGGTGATGGGCTTCAGTACTTACATCTATGCCACCAGAGTATTCCCAACCCTCTCCAGGCTCAAATAACAACGGTACCACATAAGCTTCTTTCACCTTTGCTGACATTGCTAGCAATGGCATGTGGCGTGACGCACGCCACGCAGCTATTAATGGGTTTTGTGTATCGATGGAGAGTCCGCTAGTGTGGGACAGTAAGTGGCGTAGCGTGATCTTCTTCGTTGATGGTTCCAAAGTAAACTGAGGATTTCCTGAAGCATCGGAAGATCCAGACGGCCTGATAATTTCTAGATTCGCTAGTTCAGGGAAAATCCGCTCGACAGGCTCGTCTAGAGAGATCTGTCCTCGCTCTACGCATTGTAATGCGGCGATAGTACAAACCAACTTCGTGCAGGATGCTATCCAAAAAACGGTACTTGAATCGATCTCAGAAGCATCTGGTGCTACGGAGTCGTGACCAGCAGATTTACTGTAGAGTATGTTCCCTATGAATGTGCATTAGCGTGTCCATCCCAATCGAACACTTCATTTGGTCTAAGCAGGATTCAAGTAGAGAGACTTCACTCACCATCCTTATCTACTGCAGAAACTGCACATCCTGGGACTTTATTCGAGTTCCACGCCGTACCTGTTGCCAACACGTCGTTGAAGCTGTCAGTCATCACGCTTTGATGAACGCTTGATCTCAGGTTCTAATTCCAATCTAAAAGTTGACGCTCTGGGTACACAACTTATGCACATGGATGAACAGGGATAACCGAGATTGAACAACTGCCAAGAGAAGATGACGCGGGGAAATCGGAGTCAAGATTCGGCCAATGCAACGGAACCAGGTTCCGGACTTCGGAGGGCACTTATCGGTGTGAGACCTACCATCGGAAGGCACATGAGACTGGAACCAGCTCATGATGATCATGAACCAAAGCGTCGTTTAGTCCAGCCGATGTTTCTCTGGGCGCGGAAGAGATGGGTGCTCCTTCCGCCTTTCCCACGCCTGCTCAAGATTTCGGGACGGCTAGAAAGTGCCGGGGTAACAGCCATTACCAGATATCATACAATACGATGCACTTTGCATAATAAAGATAAGAATTTGACTTGATCACATTCACTCAACAACCAACTCTGCAAACTACATCCATCATGACTTCATCTTCAGACAGCAAGCAAACTGCCACCAATGCATCCAAACCTGGAAATGCACCTATGCATACCCCGCCTATTCTAGAGGCAAGTCCTATCAGAGAGTCACCAGTGGAAAACTTCCGTCCTCTGAGGGTAGTCGTGATAGGAGCGGGGTTTTCAGGAATATATTTGAATATTCGAATACCGGAGTTGCTCCGCAACATTGACCTCGTTACTTACGAGAGAGAGGCTGGTCTTGGAGGAACTTGGTGGATCAACCGTTACCCTGGTTGTGGTTGCGACATTCCTGGTACGCCTGTTTGACTTAGCAAGCCGACTGTAAATGATGGTTGATCGCGTTACTAAGTCTTCTACAGCGCACTCTTATGTGTATAGTCTCGAACCAAACCCGAACTGGTCGAAGTTTTACGCTTCCTCTACTGAGATCCGAGGATATCTACAAGGCGTAGTGGACAAATACTCTGCTGCTCGACGTATCAAACTCAAGCATGAAGTCCGTGGTTTGCACTGGGACGCCAAAAGGTTCAAATGGTACGACATCTCACCTTATTTACACTGATCCTGTCTAACTTGACTTCTCCAGGGATATCAAAGTAGAAAACCTCGAGACAGGGGAGATGTTTGCAGACGAAGCAGATATCGTTGTTGGAGCCCGAGGTGGACTCTCCAAAATTAGCTGGCCTGACCTTGATGGCCTGTGGGATTTCAAGGGGAAAGTTGTGCATTCAGCGAGATGGGATGAGAAGTGAGTTTTGTTACCCCTTCGCCGTCTTTTTTTCATCGAAGTATTAACAACGCTTAGCTTCGATTACTCCAACAAGAAAATCGGAGTGATTGGAGTTGGGAGTAGTGCTATCCAAATAATCCCAAACCTCCGGAAATTACCAGGTACTCAACTAAATTGTTTCATCCGAAGTAAGACTTGGATCGCTACGCCGTTTGGGGACAGTGCTGCTGCGAAGTTGAAAACGAAAGAAATTAATCGTGAGTACCTCCCTCAGCGACACATGTGCTGCTACGGTATGATGTGACTCGGCTGAGCAATGAATAGCAACAGTGGAGCAACGAAACCGTTTTATGGAGAACAAAGACGAATATCACGCCTTTCGCAAAGTCATTGAGACCGAAGGAAATGCAATGTTCCCTGTTATGATTGAGGGATCGGAAATGTCCTTGGGCGCAAAAGAGCACTTCAAGGAACTCATGCGGACTCGTCTTGCGAAGAGACCAGATTTGGCAGAGTTTCTTATTCCAGATTTCCCCCCAGGTTGTCGTCGACTGACACCAGAACCCGGTTTTCTCGAATCCTTAGTAGAGGATAACGTTGACGTAATCACGACAAATATCCGTAAAGTCTTACCATCCGGAGTGGAACTTGAGGATGGACGCACCGTGGATCTAGACGTGCTCGTCTGTGCCACCGGATTCGCCTTCGCAGCTGCACCAGATTATCCTTTCGTGGGGTCAAATGGTATGGATCTGAAAGAGCGATACAAGGATTAACCTGAAGCATATATGGGTATGTTAGTCGACGGTTTTCCAAACTTCTTCACGATGTTAGGACCCAACACTGCTGTTGGTGTTGGTAGCGCAACCAGGATCCTAGAAAGCCAGGGTGACTATATCATCAAGTGCATTCGCAAATTTCAGAAAGAAGACATCGGGTCAATGGAATTGTCACCGCGTGCGATGCGCGATTGGATACGGCACCTCAATGGCTATTTCAGGCGGACAGTTTTCCTCGCTGATTGCAAGTCTTGGTATCGAAAGAACGATCGCATCATTGGAATCTGGCCTGGTAGTACTTGCCATGCTATCGAGACCATGCGATCACCAAGATGGGAAGACTTTGAGTACAAATTTGCCGGTGAGTCTCCAGACCACAATCGTCTTGGATGGCTTGGCAATGGACTCACGGATCTCGAGCAAAGTGGTGGTGACAACTCTTGGTACATTGAGCCGGAAAACATAGATTTTCCAGCGGCTCCGTTCTCTGAGGAGACAGAGAAGTGGAAGAAGGTGCCTTTCACATATTAAGTAGTCTGATCTGGAGTTCTGAGCAACGATTGCACAAGCTTCTGCTACACGGCTCTACTTGTCCAAATACATAATTTCATTTTAAAATCAAAGCATCGCATGCATCATACTCACGCCACTTCTACTTGCAAGTAAATCAAACTCTAGTCGATCCTGATCAGTCAAGACCAGGCTTACTTTGTCAGCAACACGTTTTACTAGTATCTGCTTTGTGTACCTGTATACTATGTACTGCGCAGAGTACAAGTAGCTCGCCATTTGCTGTTGCTTTATCACAGCAGTATGAGACAAAGTAGATGGCGTCGATAGCATTACTATATAACTTCCTAACTACGCATACACAATAATGGGTGTATAAGTGAGAGAAGTCGTAAAGCACAACGCTATATTTCCGTTGCTTGCGCGACTCAAGCTAGTCTAAATTAGTCCTGAACATACACTTATCGCCGATGACGATATTCAAGACATGTAGCGTCGCAGTATAATACAAGGAACTCGATATAGGCATTCATTCTCCGTAATAATGGAACAGGAAACTCGGTATGCGCTGCACTTTCTGTAGAGTTCACTCCTTACTTAGGTGAAGGTCAAGCCACTGAAGCGCTTGAAGCATCGCCGACTCTTTTGCAAACTTCTGAAACCTTTGCTTCAGGTCACATCTGACTGCAAAGCCATGCTCAAATCCCCCATAAAGGTTGATCTGGTAATCAACTCCCGTCTTTTTGATCGAATCTTCAGATTCGTGTCGCAGATTGGTCGGAAATACGTAGTCTATTCCTGCAGCCGCAAGGGACAGAGGTTTCTTGATACTCTCCAATTCCTCTTTCTGGATATCGGCTGGGTGTGCAATGAAGGCGACAGTGACTCGGTTGTCCGCCAAAAACCTCACAGCATACTTTGCTCCGAAACAATAACCAACTAGGGCGATTTTCTGTGTAGTCCGTAAGCATGAAATTCGTGAAGTATTCTTGTGGGCTACTCACCTTGCACTGATATCTCGTTCGGAGGCTCTCGATACACGCATCAACGATTGAATCTATCACCTCGGGAATATGAGGGGTCTTGTTTGCCCCGAATTCTCCTTGACGCCATTTGTCAAAGTCGAAAGTTCCTGAATCGTGGTTGATAGGTACACCATCACCGTCGAAAAGGTCTGGCATAAGAACGACGTATCTGGGGCATTTTAGCACTGTTGAAACAATGTGGAGAAGTCAAGTTGCATACCCGTTGTCGGCATATTCATCTGCAAGCAAATGAGCATTTACCAATTTGTGGCCAATGACGTCGGTCAGGCTGAATCTCTTGTCAATCGTGGATAGAAATCACGGGATCGCAATGCCTACTTTACAACGCCATAGCCATTGAACGCTTTTTGGGGTTCAACAATATACGCTTCAACGTCTCCCACGTGACCCATTTGTCCTCGAGCCTAACCTTCGTGCTTGAATCCTCTTGTACAACAGGCCGCTGGTGGATTGGAAGTCATGTTTGCAGTTCGATTAGAGTAACTCAGAAGTTGCAGCGGGGAAATTTGGACTCGATTCGTTGTTCCAAAACAGGAGCGACCAAGATGAGATGTTTCGTCTCGCAGTAAGAGAGTGACGGCTATCGAAGGGCACGCGCATGGTTTAGTCCATTTTATATCTAGCAGCATATACTACGAACTTACAGATTCACAAGCGCCTAGTCAGTGAGACGTTTCTACTATGCTACTACTCATACCGTGCCTTGTCAGCCCCGGCAGTTCCGAGCCGGCCGGCCTCGCCTTGTTGATCGGCATGATTCGGCAAGCAACCGGAAAGGGCTCCGACGTTGTGCCCATGGCCGCCGCATCATGATCAGCCTCATCAAAACATCCGAGCGTCCTTTTACTTGCGAATTCTTTTATTTGAAAGACCTTACTTCAAGAACTTCGGGTCTATCGTCCAAGACTGTTTTGATGGCGGATATGTCGGTGTTGTCACAGCAGACATGGCAGGAAACCCCGCAGTCGAATGCTCGGAAGGAGCTTCCGGGCCGCTCCGGCAACTTATCTCGCTCCGGCGTTGCGGCTAGTTAGATTCTCCACAACGCTGTTTGACTGCGGAGATCATGTCTCAGTATAGCGGGAACAAAAGGCTCAACTGTGGAAACCCTGGTCGTCGTAAGCCCTGTTGAGCATATATACCCCGCCTCCGAGGCGTTTGGTATAAGATCCCTTCACCGCATGGCAAGACACTCTCTTGTGTGCAGCCATTAAGCATTTTAGACGTTGATTGTTTCTCTCACTTCAGGAACTTCCTTATATCGCTCAGTCAACGAAACAAGAGCCAAGTCGTAAACACCTTCATAGCAATCTCCGGCCATTGCCATCGCGCCACCACTACCAGTTTGAGCAAGGCATGTTGATGCCGCATCACTGTACTCAGCTGTGAACAAGTCTGTCCGTGTTATATGATAGCCGACATTCCAGCTGTCACAAAGTCATGTCATATGTCTGTTGATCTTAGTTACCTATGATCAACACTGCAGCACCAAGCTCTACTGCTTTGGTCCAATTACTCGTCAACAAGCTACGAGAACCAACACCCATATACGGCTACCAGATATAGACCAGTGCAACAGCGACAGCTTGACAACTCAACGACTCGATGGATCGAAAAACCTAACAATTATCGCGATACAGTAAGCCTCCACCAGGAGACTGGAAAGCGGCTCTACACTCTCATGTATGGATCGAAAAGCACGGTCTCTGCAAATAAGTGTTCAGCAAGGGTCGTCGGCTACTCGCGCGGGGAATCGGGTACTAAAGAATAATGCGGAGAAGCTCACTTGATCGCATAAAAAAGGGTCTGAGGATGCAGCATCCCTGTAAGGCCGGAGAAGGTCCGAAGATCTGTACAAATATCTAGCTGCCCCTTCCGTGTTCCATTCCACTACTCGGAACAATCGGCAATCCTCCTGCTTCGCATTTTGCCCCCCTGTTATGACCAATATGACCGGAGATAGCGACACAGTGGATGTGCAGCCGGCAAAGCGGCAGAAGGTCGATGTCGCATGTGACTTGTGCCGCGCCAAGAAGGTACGGTGTGTAGTTCCCTAGAAACGACATTGCCTTACCCTTTTCACAGATCAAATGCGACAGCATCAGACCAGGTATGTTGACGACCGTCTTTCAACCCATCCCATGACCTGTATTGCTGAGGCGCTCTGTGATACATCATGCATTACGCTGTTCCCCTGTACGGAGTCAAAGATATCCATTGCTCGTCCATCATTGGCTGACACTCATCTGTGAAGTGTGCGGTCCCTGTGCGAAGAAAAAAGCAATTCCACGCTTTGCTCATGGGAGAGTAGCGTAGTCCGCGGCGGCCAGCCCTCACGAGCTGAAGTATTGAAGCTCAGAAGGCGTATCAAAGAGTTAGAGGAACAAGCCGTCAATCGAAGTGACTCGACCGACAACAGAAACAATAACACCCAGGATGATACGAGCGAGACAAACAATACCAACGAACCAAGCAAAGGCAACGATAATAACAACAACGTCAATGTCAACAGCGAGAATAACAACACTAACACTAACACTAACACCAACGGAGACGTCACAGAGGCTTCAAGGATAACCCCGGCTGCACAAAGTGTTCAACAAGATGATGTCTGCTCCATCATTTCGGACTGGGCCAAATCAGGGAGCCGTATCCAGCTTACCCCGCAAGACCAACATTCTGCGTCGCCAAACATATGTGGACAAACGCAGAATCCAACGAGAAACCCTAGAATCCCGAACAGTGTATCTTCCGAACCAACCATCGGGTCAGTAGGATCGACTTCTGTCGACAGCGATTTCTATGGGCGCGCAAGCGCACTAGACTTCCTCACCCAGATGCGCAACGCTGTGCACCAAAAGCTAGGCATCACCAATCCAACAACATCTCCCGCTCCAGACGATATTCAAACGCGCATACTGGGAGCGTCAGTGACGCAAAGATACAAATCGATTCACTATGTGCTGCCAGGAAGGAGGCAAGCCGACAAACTGCTGTCAGTGTATTGGAACACACTATATACACTCTATCCCTTCCTCGACAAACAAGACTTCATCGCCCGGTACGAGACGCTATGGGTGCAGCGAGACAGCGACGAGGAAGATCCTGTCTTCCTCTGCGCACTCAACCTTGTCTTTGCGCTTTCGGCACACCTCGACGAGGATATCACGCCTGATGAGAGACACGCGTCAGCGACCACTTTCTTTGAGCGAGCAGAGGAGTCGATGGATCTCTGGCACCTAAACACTCTACAGTCTGTACAGATGTTGCTTTTGCTAAGCCTCTATTTCCAGAGCATATGCGCACTAAGTCAGAGCTGGTTGACGATAGGAGTGGCGATACGTACAGCGCAGAGCCTCGGACTGCACCTCTCCGGAACCGGTAGGAAACAAGTCCCGCAAGAACAACAGGAGGTTGTACAACGCGTATGGCAGACATGCGTCCTTTTAGATCGGATGACGGCTATGACGCACGGGCGACCGTCAATGACTTCTGCCAGCATGAATACAAAAGGTTGTATGTCACGATTCGATGGGTATGACTTCTTTTCACAATCATGGCGACTCTTTGAGATCTCCCATGAGACTCTGGGGGGTTTGTATTCAGACAATCTCGAACTGAGGTGTCCGAACAGAGAGCTGCTAGAAACACTGATTGGGCGGACTACAATGGATAACAAATGGTTCATTTTGGATACCGAGAGGCGGCTACTAGATTGGTACAACAACCTTCCACCTTACTTGAAGTTCAAGCGGGGATCCCTTGGCTCGGGCTCGTTAGGCACTTTTGCTCGCCAGGCAACAATTCTACGTCAACAGTTAGTCTTCTCCTTTATGCAGCTGCGGATTACCATTTACTAACAGCGCCTAGATATCTCCACATAAAGCTGCTCTCACTCAGGCCCATACTATCAGCCTATCTCAGCTCAGAGGGCGACAATTGCTTTAGCAGAGCGTTCACCGGGTCCTCGCTATCAGAAAAGATAGCGCTACAATGCTCAACCACATGCGTCAATCTTGCACGCGAGCTGATCGAAGTCAGCTACAACACGTGTCCAAGTAACCCACATCTAGTCGGCATGACAGAGGCGTGGTGGCACAACGTGCTGTTCATTTACAGTGCGGCTACTGTGCTTATCGCTGCAAGACTGAGCCCTTCAATCTTGGCCGACGTACCAGAAGACCGCATCTTGACATCATATCACCGCGCAAATAAAGTGCTCAAATCCTTTCAGGTTTTCACGCCGACTATCCAGCGGATGGTAGTGGCCCTCGACCAGGTGTACCAAATCATACCGGGCAACTATTCTCGATCGAGACAACAGACGCAGCAGAGCGAGATGCATGCGGGCGGATATCAGGATCTGTCGATGCAGGCAGAGGCGCGGGAACAGGACTTGCTGGCTCAGGATTTACTGTTTGCTGCCCAGCCTGCGGATAAGCACAGGACGGACAGTCTCATCGATGGTATAAGTGATGAGGCGATTGGACATGACATTAATTTTGATGTCACTGATTTCTCGTGGCTCACGGCTATGCCATTCGAGTTTTGAACCAGCGCACTGCATTTGGCGTTGCATGTATATATTATCTCAAGGCCACAGAGGCAAAGCATCTGTAGACAAAAGCATTTGTCAAATCAGAGAAGTTCACATGGGGTACGCTATTATGGACACATTGATCAGATTCAGTTATCATACCATGCTAAATCCCATCACCTAACGAAAGTACGTCGGTGCCGTAGCCTTAGCCGCCATCCACGCCTCATCCAGCTTCTCCACCACCTCCTCAGGCAACGGCCCCTTCTCCAAATCCTTCAAATTCCCCTCCAACTGCTCCAAGCTACTCACTCCAATAATCACACCATCATTCCCCCCCTTGGCCCTCGTTTTCAAACCAGAATGGTGCACACACCACCGCAACGCAATCTCCAGCAACGTCAGCCCATGCTTCTGCGCCGCCTCCTCCGCAATTCTGAGCGCCTGGAACGTCCCGTCTTTGAAGTAGCGGTCGCGGTACATGCTTCCCACACGATCTGCTTTGGTCCCGAAGCGGCCGTCGTCGGGCTTGATGTCTTTGGATTTGATTTTGCCGGAAAAAAGACCGCCGGCTAGGGGGTTGTAGATGACGATGTCGATGCCGTATTTGCGGCAGGCGGGGATGAGCTCGGGTTCAATGGCACGGGCTGGGAGCTGTTAGTTAGACTGGGGTGGCAATGAGAGACAGGGTGTCATGCTTACTGATGGCATTGTACATGGCCTGGTAGATGGTGGGCTTCACCCATCCCCGCTCTTTGCAAATGTTGTATACTTCGGCGACTTCCCAGGCCGCAAAGTTGGATAGGCCGAGATTGACAAACTTGCCCTGCTTGTGCAGCTCGTTTACAGCACCAAGGGTCTCCTCGAATGGCACGGAATGGTCTGGTGCATGCAGGTAAAAGATATCCACACAATCTGCACCCAGCTCCTTGAGGCTAGTTTCAAAGTGCTCCTTCAGCCTATCGGGCTTGTGCACACCAGCCTCGTACGGGTAGACCTTTGTTGCGAGGGTGAAGCCGCGGTCTTTCCACCCCGCCTGGCGCGTCCATGCCTCTTGCTTTCCGCCAACGTACATGCGCGCTGTGTCGACTTCATCATAGCCCTGGGATTGGAAGTAATCTAGGTGCTTGGTGAACTCGTCAAACTCTGTGATACGTGCGCCGCTAGTCTCGTCGGGGCCTGGCGTGACATTAGTAATGGCGTAGGAGACGGACTGGGGCCAGTCTATTGGTCAAGCGTACCAAAGGTCATCAGGCCGAGGATGACACGGTCCTTGGGGTTCTGCGCGAGGAGAGGCATCTTGGCTGTCTGTCTGTATGGGTTGTGTAACAGTGAGGGGCAGAGGCTATGGAGCGGGAGATTCGTGTCTGCTATCGCCATCACGACATGACGACAGCGGGGTGCCCCACCCGGACATAAACGCCTATTTCCGACACGTCTGCTCTGAGCGCGTTCATCCCGCGATAGCTGCCAGTCCCCTTTTCATTTTCACTGATGCACGGCGAAGCGCATCATCTGTGCGCGTTCCTGCCAAGTCGCAGTATTTCAAATAACCCGAAAACCGAGCCAGCCTGACAAGTGCGATCGGACACAGGTTGCAGCACTGATCTCGGGCTATACCGCATTCTCCGCCTCAGACCTCCTGATGCGCGATCACCTCCAGCCGTCCATTGGATGACTCATCGTATAGCATGCACTATGCTCTAATTCAGACTCGTCCTCAATACTCCGGCGCTGCCGATGTCGTTCCTTGCGGTGTGTTGCGGCAGTTGCGGTATAGGATGACCATTGCTAGCTTCCGAATGGTTCCTCGATTCATTGGAAACGCCACGATTTGGCTGCAAAGCCGCATCTCGGCGCAGCTATTGGCCAGCAACCTCGGGCCTACCCAGGTCGCACGAACTGCTTGCAGCGCGGCGTCGAGGCGGAGCACATGTCTCACGAACGCCGTCTGTGCTAAGGAATCGCAAAAGCAGGAACAGCGCGCTCCCGCGGCCGTGCAATCCATGGGCATGGGGGCGCAATGATGAGAAGAAGGCTGAAACCTTGCTGGGCATCGCGGCCAACATTCACAGCTCGCTTGGGGCAGTGGGGCCGTCGACGGCCAATGACGTCGCGCATGGGCCGATAAGGATAAGGAACCCAACATGTCGCAGCGCCGGGCTGGTCAGGCGGTCATCATCATGCAGCTAAGCAGCACCATCCTGCAGCTAGCCATGCCCATCACTCTCGCAACATGGCCGAACTCTGCACCCAGGATCGTCCCGCAACCGTCCCGCCGCTCTTCTGTACAGCACAGGTGCCACGTAGCAGCGACGCAGGTACGCACAGAAGCCGCACACAAAGAAGCATAAACCGTTGCGGGCAGATCGCTGCGCCATATAAGACTGGCAGCCGGCCCTGCGCTGCCAGGTACCACTGTTCTACACTCCATTTCACTGCAGACCGACATCTGCAGTGCGCCAGAGGATGAGTCGATCAGCTGGAGCCCGAGGTGTCATGTGGCCCAGTAAGCCACTGGGTGCAAACTTACGAATCAGTCGCTTTCTCGCACACCATCAAGTGGGCTCCCCGCTGATTGGAGCGCAAACCTGCGATACAAGGTACTTTGACTGCATCCTGTCTTGATTTAGCTTCTGGCCATGCGTCTATTGGAATTTGGCCTCCACGCCGCGACTGCGGTGCACTTGCTCCCTTGCCAGGCCCGAACACTCTTTGTCTTTCCATGATATCATAATAGTACCGCCGCTTCTCCTCACGTCTCTTCTGCCCTGAAACGCTAGATCGTTCCTGTCTTTTGGTTTGTGTCGCGCGTCTTAAGTAGCACCTTGCGTCCCTCATCGTGCATCTTAGCATCCGAACATCGGCATTCACATGCATGCAGTCATCACCACGCCTGAACCTGGATACTGGACTCGAACCTTGGGCGCATAGCGATCCGAGCCTTGGATCTTGGACGCTATGTGCTGGTCTTTCAACTTTGGCCTTCCCAACAAGAAGCGCAAGAGCTCGTCGTCGTCGTCGGACGAGAAGAAGAGACGGGACCGGCCGGCGGATAACGCGCTTCACGGCCAAGGAAGGCACGTCACTGCCGAATACTCTGAGAAGCGCAGCTCAAAGGACTCGAGCAGAAAGAGAAGGTCTGGAGACTCTACCCCGCGCTCGCCGCGCCGCGAAAGAGAGAGGGAGGAGCATCGTCCGCGCTCGCAACACCACTACGAAGATGCGTACCGCGACCGCGAGAGGTACCGTCCCGCACTGGACGTCGAGGTCCCACACACACATCGCCGTGCACCCGAGCCCAGCAGCGTGAACTCATCGCAAGAAGCTCTGCTAAACCCGCGTCCCCATCGCAGCCAACACCACCAACGCCGGCGTCACCCAAAACAGTCGTCCCAAGGCACTCTCCGCGGGCGCGGCGCAAAGCGCGACCCCGTACGCCACTCGAAATCGAAAAAGAATATCCGCCCCGAGCCGTCACGCGGATGGTCGCTGTTCGCGCCGTCGCCGCCAAAGACGCCCAAACGCGAATCTCGCAGCTACCAGACGCTCGAGTCTTCGCCCCGCAGCCAGCGCTCCTCGCGTCCGCATCGCTCGCCGCAGACTTCTACCTCGTATACAACGAGCCCAGAGTCTCTCCGATCATCGACGCACCGCCAATCCCAACACCGTTCCCGTCCACACTCACACTCGCACTCCACAGCTCCCTCGTCATCCTCCACGTCCCGCCACGCCGCCCGCTCACGCACCCCCAACACGACTGCGCGTCGCGTCCCCGACAGACGTTTCGCGGTGCTAGCTGCGACGAACCAGGCGCTCGAGGAGGTCCGGCAAGAAGCTTTTGCGCAGTCACCGACGCCGCCGTTGCCGCCGCTTAGAAGGGAGAGGCTGAGGCGGTATGAGGGGGTTAGTATTCCGACGTCGAGGATTCCGTTTAATTGGGATTGTGTGAGTAGTTCGCAGACTTCGGGGGGCAGGGATGGGGGTGAGGCGAGGGCAGGGGAGGCGAGTGGGAGTGCGAGGAGGAGACGAGAGAGGAGGTAGGTGGGAGGAGAGGGTCGAGCGGGTTATGTGAGGTGGGTTGTTGGTGGTCTTGTGGCGCATCGTAGCACGTCTTGTGGCGCTGTTGCTGTTGTTTCTTTCCTTTGTTTTCCTGTCTTCTCCTGCATACTCTCTGGTTGGACATATAGTTGGATACCCCCCTTCCCCCTTGACATGTAATTGGTTGTTTGGGCGTTCGCACCATCGCGTTTTATTCGGCTCTGGAGCCAAGCACATCTCACTTTGTTTGGCGTTTTCGATCAGCACAATACCCCTGTATCACTGTTTTTGCTTTCCATCGCATGTAGCTCGTTTCTCTTGGTGCTGGTGGGACATATAATGTTACGTTTGAACAGTTTCATGGACTATTGTCGCGCGTTGTGTTTAATTTTCTCTTCTTTTGTTGACGCACAATGGAGGATGGGGACCCATGTATGAACACATATAGTCATTGGCTATGGTGGCGATCTTTCCTTGACTCCAGTATAGGACATGTGCTAAAGACTGATTAGGTCGTCATTCCTGTATGGATTGCGCTGGCTGCAATGTATACAATAGTATTACTACTCTAAGAGCTCTGCGACTGGTTCCTCCTGCTCGCTTGTTTCTTCTATCACGACTATTTCCTCCTTTACAACTATCTCTTCCTTTACAACTATCTCTTCCTTTACAACTATCTCTTCCTTTACAACTATCTCTTCCTTTACAACTATCTCTTCCTTTGCAGCTGTCTTCTCTATCGCTGTCTCCTCTACAACTAACTCCTCCTCCACAACTGTCTCTTTCTTGACAATCGTCTCCTCTTCCACAAATACAGCCTTTCTAACTTGTGGTGAACGTTTTGCGACGTCGGCCTTATAGTACCTTAACAGGCTCGTCGAAGTAACAGCCTCGCCCTTTACTTTCATTTTCTTCACAACCTTCCTCCAACCAGGCGTCAGCGAGCCGTTCAGGTCATACAGATTAGCTTTCCTGAAAAGCTCCACCCACGTGCTCAAAACCTGTATCGCCCTGTCCGGACTGACCTCGAACCATTCCTGATGACGTATTCCCTCCCCTTTCTTCTCCAAACAGGCTTTGCAAGTCCGTTCTCGACGCCACTCTTTGATCAACTCGTAGTGCGTAAGCGTCTCGACACGTTGCGCATACGGAACACCGCTTGCTCTGAACAATTCGATCGGGGTGTATCCACATTCCGACCATCTTGCCAGCCGGTCGTCGACTGATCTGGCCGTCCAGCCGATTTTGACATAGCCGGGCGAGGAGTCGCGGCTGTATATGTAGACCGATCCTTTTTTGACGTCCCGCCTATACAAGTCTTCAGGGAATTTGAATGCGACGGTATCTTCGAGTGTGGGGTCGTGTATATGAGGCGTGAATTCGGCCAATATGGAACGCTCGACTTGCTTCTCCAATTGTATAAGGGAATCGTCGATGGCGCGGGAACGGAGATCGTATTGAGGGGATACTGGGCTTGTATCTAGGTGCAACGCAATTGGACTAACAGTACAATCTTTCGATCGATTAGGATGACTGTACGATGGAGTGGATAAGGGCGTTTCAATCGTGGAGGCGCGACTGGTAGCCGATGAAGCAGGTGTATTGCATGAACTCGAGACTGAGCTACTAGCCTGCGATGTTCGTTCGGGCGTTGTAGGGGCAGAGTACTGTGCAGAATGCCTTTGATGCACATCTCGTATCTCACCTCTCCAGCGTCTGATCAATGGTACCAAGAGTGGACTGGATAAGATACGATCGCGATGCCCTGCTTTGGCACAGCAATTGGCTCTGATATACTCTTGGATATTCTTTACATGATCGCCTTCCGGTTCCCTCTTCGTGATAATCTTGTAGAGTTCAGTCGCCCTCTTATTATCGGAACAGTCGTACATGCATCGTCGGTCTGGCCGGAGTTTCTTCACAAAGTATATGCATTGTTTCTGCGCATACGGATTAAGGTCGTGAAAACTGACAAAGAAATCTACACCTGGATCTGGTACAGCCATCTCGAAGTATAAGCAGTATAATTCATGATGCGAGCGTGGAGAACCGCGAGCTATATGAACACCAGTAGCTCAGCCTGCGTTGGCGGTAACACAAAACCGCTGCACCGCCTACTACCTTCAAGCTGAGTGGGCGAAAAAAGAACCGGTGACCGATTCTCGGGAGAAGGCTATGCTGTAGGCGCCAGCAACTTTTGGCCAGCCATTGACATCCTGCCTCAGGACAGGGCTTAGCGATTGCCTCGCTAGCCCTTGCGCTGTCGACTTGCATTTTTCAGCTGATTGGTCAATCCATGAATATGATCAGTCTGATTAGTCTGGGTGATACATGCGAATGCAGGAGGTTAAGGATTATTAAAGCTTGCAGATTGTGCGAGGTTTGATCTTTACCAAGCACCAACTGAACGTCGTGCGAAACGAGTCTGGTCACAGCCTTGTTAATACTACGCATCAAATTTGGCCGAGCTCCTTCGAATCGCTTCTGTAGTCGAAATGTTCGAGCCTCTCTTCGTTTAGATGTAGTACATGGAGGATATCGTCATCTCCACGAACAGCCCTATAATCGTGCAATGCGAATTAGGAGTCATAAAAGCTCAACAGCAGGTGAAACGACCGCCGTAGGATCAGCTACTAGCGGCTTTAAGCAATAATATGCCACTCATCATCTAGATGAGAGAATGTACCACCCTCCGCTTCGACAATCCGCTTCAAAGCTTTCTGAAGTACCTCCCAAGGATCTTTGCTATACTCCAACTCGACCGGTCGCTTCAGAACTTGCGACACAGCCTTATCATATACCTCACATCCATCCTGTTCTCGAATCTCCACATCATGTTCAGCCTTGTGTCTGCCGTCGGCATAGGTGTCATCCCGTTCATTTTCGACTAGTGGCGGCCGCACTATGTGATAAACCGCAGTTTGGATATATTCTCTTGCGGAGTCGCCTTGAAGATCGCCGCTGAGAGCTGGTTTTGAGATCGACTCGCATCGAAGAAATCGTATCGTGAGGCCTAAGCCGCTGCGTTTGACTTGGATGCTTGCTTCTAGAGGTTAGCTATGACAGAATAGAATGGTACAAATGATTACAATTCTCAGTGAAGCGCAAGTAGCTCCTCGGAAAAGCGTTGGATGATATTTCAGCACCGGAAATGCGGTGAAGCATGACATCGTCTCCGTCAATTGTCAGCTCCGAGGTCATGACTTCGACTTGACGTGCTGTAGCACATATTCTTCCTGCAACTGTGAGCCATCATCCTCGTCAGAATCACGTTGGAATTGAACATACTACCTGCATGTCTAGTTTCTAGTACTGACAGATCCGGTTGGGCACTGGCTCTACTATCGTCCAGCCTGAGTTGTTCCGGTTGTTCGTAAAGATGCGAAGCATGCGTCTCTCGAGCTTGGCGTTCCATTACCATGGGCGGAATCATATGTTGCTCGAGATCTAATGCCGTTACTGTTTCCTCCCCATCCGGTTGCCTCCAGAAGACGGTGAGTCTCGCTTTTGTCTGACTTGGAACGATGAAGATACCCGGAAGGCACATTCCATGTTTACCGGCCATGTCTACTGGACGTAGGTTCTCATGCAGCCTACCTGACGCCCACTCTAACACCGTCGTCTCGCCCTCTTTACGGAAGATGACAATCTCGCCTTGGATTTCGCTTGGTCTGACATAGATACTTGATCTTCCAGTAGCAAAGTACTCAAAGGAAATTTGTTCACCTGCTGTCGTCAAGGATTCATCGCTTATTGTAGACATTCCAGTCAAGTCAGCTAGGTCTTGCTTTTGTATCGTCATTGCCGATCATGTATTCAAATATACATTCCTACCGAATGTCGTGGTTTGCTTCTCAACTGCACTTATCATGAGGATAAGGCACGAAACAAATGCGCGTGATACCGCACCTGGACAAACTTGCTGTGACCTCCACAGTCGTCGAGACGAGCACGATATAAGTGTGAGTTCGGAGACAACCTTCTCCGCACGGCATGGTCCTTGTCCCAAAACGGGTAGAATCTTTATCGCTGACATCACTTTGTGTAGGTTGAGGGCATCAGTCTCAGTCTTGCGAATTACACGTAGAGTGCGCTCTTGTCGAAAGACATTCCGAGAGAAATGGTGGGAGAGGTGGCACGAAAGACACGACGTGAGCAGAGTTCAGGTGTAACTTTCCATTCCGATTCCGAACGGAGTGTTGACCCGCGATGAGCTAGGACGCTTCAGGAAAGGCGTAGTACGCCTTATTGCCACTCTGCTCCTTGTGGCCAACATCAACTCCGTAGGATGACTCTTTGTGACGAAGGAGTCCAGGCTTCAAGCCGAGTGGAACAGCGTGTATTGCGGGCGTAAGCGCTAGTCCAGAGCGACTTAATGCGACGCCCGTCATCGCGCAAGGCTGCATGCTACATAAGTTCACGCAAAGAAGACAGCATGGGCCCGCAAACATTATAACACTTAATTACTCAACGCACCAATCAATACCCAGAGCTTCAGAAACAGTAATCGCAACCATGACAGAACAAAAAGCCGCCTTCATCAAAGTCCCCACGGACCTCACCAATGGCTTCCAAACCATGCCCGTCGAGCCCTCAAGACGGGTGCCTGATTCCGACATACGCATCGAACTCTGCACCGAACACGACGCAAGAAAGATCGCAGAAGGCCTCTATCTCTGCTTCCCCGACGACTGGTGGGCAAAGAAAGAACCCTTGGACCAACGTCCCGCCGAGAACAGCAACGAGATCCGCATCCAGCGCATGGCCGCGCGCCTCACCCCAGCCCTCACGGACCCACACCACAACTTCATCAAAGCCATCTACGTCCCCACGGGTGAAACGGTCGGGATAGCGGGCTGGACACTTCCTTCTAACCCAGGCGTGCACAACATGTTCCGTCGCTCCGCCATCGAGCACTATGGCTGGAAAGAGAAGATGGGCTGGAGCGACGCCGACATCGAAGAGATTTGGTCGCATGTCAGCGACGAGAACTGGAATTTGCAGTTTGGTAAGGACGATGAGACGAGGATGCAGGTCACGGCGGGTGAGCGGCATTGGTATCTTGCGCCGTTGCTGACGTGGCCGGAATGGCAGGGGCGTGGGGTGGGGAAGAGGTTGATGGATTGGGCGATTAGGCAGGCGGATGGTGAGAGTCCGCCGACGCCGATGTATTTGGAGAGTAGGCCGAGTGCTAGGGCTGTCTACATGCATTTGGGGTTTGTGCCGTGTGGGGAGTATAATATGTTGAGGAGGGGGCCGGCGGTGGTAAAAGGGTTGGAAGCGGAAGAGGACTGCAAGACTGCGGAGGTCAAGGTGGATGTTGTGGCCAAGGAGACGGAGGCTGATGCTGTAGGGTAGGCCCTTTGTCGCGTCGTGTGAGCAAAGCAATGTTTCCACCACGGTATCTTGAGGAAGCGAGGGCTCGAGATGCATACCTACATTGGACTTGCCAAGTACTGATACCAAAGTGTTATCCAAAACAATCAAAACTTTAAAACTACATGCCAACCAACTAGTACAAGATCCTACCAGTGTTAAGGTTTCCTCTGCAAGAAGCTCAACGTTCATGACGCTCATTCAACTCCAACGCCATATCCTCTCCGTCTGAAAGCCCGAACGAACTACTCTCCAAGGTAGTTCTCGCGCGCATTGTCCATCTGATCATAACCAGCTCGAGAATGCCCGGCGACGAGGAACAACAGATCAACCGACAGCTGTGGCTGCTCAAGCAACAGTTGATGGAAAACCGGCTCCCTCTTGAAGTTGTCAATGTGAACGTAAGCGTAGCCCAGCACCTCCTGCCTCAATGCATCATGCGTCCCATTGTCATTTCCAGCATTAGTATCCTCGCGAGAATACGTATAGACTGCTAAATCGACAAAGTCTTGAACGTGGTCAGTAGTCTGGACAAACTCTTTACCAATGCACCGCTTGAGTGCCTCGTGAAGCTTGTATAAGGCCAGATTCTCCAATGCTGGAATCATGAAGTACTCGGCGAGATGATACATCTGCACGTGAAGCAAGAAGAGCTTTTTGAGTAGCCGGCTGCTATGTCCCACTTGGTGTACTTCGTAGTCTCCAATGAGATCTTGCCCGGCCACCTTTTGGGAAGGAGTCACAAATGTCGTCTCGACAAAGCGTTAGTAACCAGTGCCTGGCCTGTAATCTTTGCGGGCTCTGAGGAGTTGATCCATTGGTATTTCAGCGTCGGCTGCAAGCTCCGAAGCAGTGTCTCCTTCTTCCATGGCAGCGTCGCCCTCATCGACTTCGTAATCACTGTCATCTGATTCGTCTTCGCGCTCTGGATCCTGCACCGGCTCGACGTCACCCCAGACCTGCGGGTCATCCAGGAACCGGCTCACTGTATAGTCGCCATGGTATGCAAACTCGACAAGGCGGAGGAAGAACTCCTTCTCGATGGCGGGTAAAGCGAGGCGATTTTCTCGTGCTTCGGCCATGGAGCCTTCAATACGGAAGGCGAATCGCGGAGACAGGTCTAACATGAAGGCCACGGGGGCGACAACCGGTTCGAGGGCTTGTCCAACCAGAAAGGTGACGGGCGGGGAGGAGAGCGCCCTGATAGTGTTAGTGACGGCCTGGAATGGAAACGATCGCTCTACGCTTACTCTAGGAACGCACACCCTATCCAGTCTGTCAAGGGCACACGGGCCGACTGCGACTGCATGCTGCAAGGTAGCTGTATGTATACGCAAAGATTGCGATGGTAGTTTTGTGAATATAGACACGATAGATCTCAACAATAGTGACGCGATGGACGCTATGGACGCGAGTAAAAGGAAGGAGGAATTGAATTGAAGAGATGAAGTGAAGACTTTTGAGTTGTTGTTGTTTTGTTCCATCTCAGCCAAGAAACGACGAGTCGTTTTGAGCACAGACTGTCGAGGGACGATGCTGATTGGTTCAAACGTCGCACTAGGCGGGCGCAAGTGAAGGGGCATACACTAGGCACATCAAATCACACATGCAGTTATCGTACATTACGAAAAGGGAATGAAACATGGCTGCAGATGAGCGAGCCAAAGACCATAACAAGAAACAACCTTTCGAAACCATACTTTGCTGAAGCTAGCACGCCCATTGCCAAAGACAACGAACACCTCCCGCAAATTGATCCAAGACCAACTCAGAAACCTAGCCAAACGACTTTTCTCCTCGCAACAGCCAAAACAAGGACAGCGCATGCCCTAAGCCACAACAACCCCAACTTTCCACCACCTGCCACCCCCACCCCCACCCCCACCCCCACCAACTTCAACCGGCACGTTGCCAACCCTCCTGTCATCCTCAACCCTTACCTCCATTCCCTACACTAACCCCAGCACCCTCGCCTTCCTCCCCACCCCCACAAACTCCAACACCCAATCCGTCCGATGAAAAGCCCAAAACATCTCATCCCCCACCAATCTCCCAGACCCCTTTTTCAACGCCCCTATCCGCGGCCTCAACGTAATCGCAGTAAACTCCTGCAGACTGGTTCGCCAACACTCAGTAGACGTGATACAAGTCAGCAGCGCACTCAGATCCACCGCGTTTCTATAAAACTCTTCGTTATCGAGTGGAAACGCGATGGAGAGGTCTGGGCGTTGATAGAGGATCGTTGCGAGGCTTTTGATATAGAGGCTAGGAATGTATTAGTTCTTGATGTCTACTGTCTTCATTAGGTTCCAAGAGGGGAAGGGGTAACATCTATATGGAGAGGGGCGGGCGTGGTCTGCGAGGATGGTGCATGCGGGGAGGGGAGGGAAGGGCGATGTGGGGGTGTAAATGGCGGATAGGAAGCGGGATGTTGGTTCATAGACGGGCTCAGGTCTATGTCGCAGGATACCAGCATCGGAGCTGTAACGTCAACGAACCTCTCCGCACTATCCAGAAATCTCGCAAATCTCGAGTGACATGAAGACGAGTGTGTTGGTTGGGTTGTCCATGTCTCCGGTGATGACGTAATCAGGCGCATTCAACGGCCGGCTAGCCGGATTGATGCTCCACCGAGCAGCCTAGCGCCTTCGCACATGGCGCGCGGGCGGCCCATGCAAACATGGCTCGCAGCGGCCGCACCTCTCACCACCACCATGAGGGTGCGACTGACGCCGTTGCGCCTCGCATGCGCCCTCGCCGCCTTTGTCGTCGTGTCGCTGACCACGCTCGTCGTGCGCGTCTGGCGCGGCGAGCGCGGCTACGATGTGCTTCCGCCCTCGCCCGCGGCACCGCCCGGCCACGGCAGCCCAGCCTCGCACGTCGTCCCCTATGGCACCGAATGCTCGCCCTTCACCGCCGGCGTCATGGACCGCGTGACCGTCGTGCTCAAGATTGGCGCGGGCGAAGTCGCGACCCAGCTGCCGCTTTACCTCAACCGGCTCGGCCGCTGCAAACAGGATCTGCTCATCTTCTCCGACCGCAAGGACTCGTACGGCGGCTTCGAGATATCGGATGCGCTGGCCCACCTGCGCCCGGAATACAAGTTTAATAACCCCGACTTCGACGTGTACGACCGCATACAGAGCGCAAATGGCACGGCGGCGTCGGGCGGGGACAAGAGCGAGGAGGGCTGGCGGCTGGATAAATACAAGTTCCTGCCCATGGTCGAGTGGACGAGCTACCACCGCCCAGAGTCGGAGTGGTATGTCTTTCTGGAGCTGGATACCTATGTCAACTGGGACAACATGTACCGCTTCCTGTCCACGTTCAATCCTAGGTCGGCCTACTACTTCGGCTCCCCGGTCTGGCCCAAGAAGAAGACCGTCTTCGCACACGGCGGCACAGGCTTCGTCCTGTCGCGCGGCGCGCTCGATAAGATGATGGCGCTGGGCCGCATGTTTGGTGAGAATAAGCACTTTCCCGGCACCCATTTCTTCGGCGTCGACGTCAAGAAGCAGTGCTGCGGCGACGAAATGCTGGCGCAGGTGCTGAAGAAGAGCGGAGTCTCACTCCGAGGATACTGGCCCATGTTCAACGGCGAGAAGCCGACGACTATGCGCTTCGACAACGAGCAGTGGTGCGAGGCCGTCTTGACGATGCATCATCTCGGCGAAGAGGACTTTACACGACTGGCACAGTGGGAAGAGGCGCGGAGCCATCCCGAGAGGCCGCTCATGTTCGAAGAGCTGTTTACAATGATCGAACCGAATTTGCAGGAGAAGGCGGAAGACTGGTCGAACATGTCCGGGGATGTCATATACAGAAAGGGCAAGGCAGTGGCCAAGTCGTTTGACAAGTGCCAGAAGGCTTGTGCGGGTGATGGCAGATGTCTGCAGTTTGAACACGACGGGATCGAGTGCCGCCTTGGCTATTCCATTCGGCTGGGTCACCACCAGAGCAGCGAGGGCGAGCGGAGGTGGACGAGTGGGTGGATGTTGCCAAGGATCAAGGCGTTTAAGCAAGCCCGCTCGCCGTGCCAGGGCGCGCGCTTTGTTCATTCTAATCCCTGAGTGCAGCTCTCCGGACGCACCGACGACGATATGATATGTTTACGGCATTGTATGGCGTTTGATACCCCACGGCGTTTTTGGATAGCACCTTGTTGTGTGTATTGTGTGGGTTGTGGACGTGGGATGATGAGGGTTTTTAGGGGGGTCTGGCTTGCGACAGGACAGCGCGGATCAGAAGAAGGAAATCTGTGTAACGATTCGGGAGCGCCACCACCGGGTCGGAACGAGGGGCACCGAGAAGTCGAGATCGCAATGCAATATTAGCCGCGTCTTGCGAGGGCTTGCACGCGTCAGCCATACCTCGCACAGGTGCCGGGCCACTCGGACACATGCATGGATTTTCGGGGTCTTCGGACCCGAGAGAGACTCAAGTGCCGCAGGGTCTGGCTAAGGTATTCACACTTCTGTGTCAGCTGAAGCACTATAATGGGAAATGGGTTGGCGAAGATGCTCACAGATAATACACATTACACCTCATTGCAGCGCGTAGCACCGGGTGCGCTATAATAGAACTCACCAACTCGTACGAGCTTCGTCGCCACCATTGTTTTTCTTATTGCTGGTGATGGTTGTGGAAGCGTTCAGCTGGCACTAATGCTGTTGGCGTCGCTGCCTTCCGAGGTGGAAAGGAAGGAGCCCCTTCCTTTGTTGGGCGTGTCTTGCTATGATCTTCATCAATGACGATACTAGGTGGCTATCAGAATTGATCTACCGCCTCGAAGACCTGGATTCTGATTGCGTGCAGCATCCTGTCATTGGACACTGGAAGTTTGATCAACTGTGAAATCATGTGACCGTAGCGATCGCCGGCCCTTGGGCCTGCTGCGCACCGGGCCGGATCTAGTCTCCTCGTCACCCAGATGTCACTCTCCGCCTAATCTTTCCCGCGCCCATCTCATCAATGCACCACCATTTCATCCGACCGTTCAGCTGCAATAGCATACGCCGTACGAAGGCGCGCGGAACGATAGAATTGTCGAGTGCAGCGGATGTATCCCGCCACGCTTATGGCTTCTCCCCTCTTGTGCATCTGGTTCAGCCACCGCTTGGTATGATGGCGGGCGTGCCGATCGGGTCGGGATGCCTGACAGCTGAGTATGGGAACGCCATGTGGACACTAATGTAGGTACCGCACGAGCCGAGCTAGGCCAAAGTGCCCTTCGGGGTTATCCTTAGACACGGCGGCGTTGGGAATGGTGGCATACAACATCCCTGGTGTGCGCGACTCTCGCCCATGGGGGCCTATACGTTTCCGAATCGGCCACACCATCAGCGCTTTGGTGTGCTTCATACAGAACATCCCCTCCAATGTAACAAACAGCCCCTCGAAGCGCCTTACCTCGTAGCAGACGCGCGAACAAGGGATAGCAGAACACAATCTAGATTGCATAAGCCGGACCATCATCTCGCGCAGAAGTAATTCCCACGCAGCGGAACCGGGTACACCAGGACCCAATAGCTCGGACGTTGCGTCCAGGAACCCACGCCACGTGCGCCGCAGAGCAGACCACGGTGTCCTAGCGAGCCAGAACTCCAGCCAGCCGCATCACGCCAAACGGGTGTCAAGTTCTTAGCTCGGGGCGGGAAATTGCTTGTTTTCACGTCTTGGCTCGCCTAACTGTCCGTTCTTGTATTGCTTACCCTCGGTGCTAGTAGCGTCAAGCCTCAAACAGCAAGGGGGGACTAACAGCCTAACAACCCGCTGCCCCATTCCAAACACATGGTCCCCACATCTCGGCAGCCCCGTCCAGCCTTTTCTGCAGGTACCAGAGCCTAGATTGTTATTATCGATTGGAATAGCTATGCGCGAGGGATATTGTCGGACCATGTGGCGTACTTACTCCCGTTCACTGCTCAGCTAAGGGAAAATCGTATCTCGCTTATCGCGTGTGGATCTTCCTAAACGCTGTGCAGGTCTGCGCATCACTTACCGGGGCTTATTTGGGCGTCATTCCTGTACGATACCTGCATGGCGATGCCAAGGCTGTGGCTCAGGTGTGTCGCGAAAATAACTTCCACCACGAACTTTTGTTTTCGGCATCAGTGACGCCTGGGATGGGCGGGAGATGGAATGGCCTCGATGCCACAACGCCGCTTTCGCCGTGGACATGTAGAGGACTATATATGATTGTGTCTCTGGCACTGAATAGAAGGCCACAGCAGACATCGCTCGCTCATCGTCTCTTGTGCTTTCTCTCTCCGCCTCTCTCTACTTGGTTCACTTTCTAGTGTCATCACTCGTTTCTGACACGAACTTTTACCTTCGTTTCAATCTCTTCATTGCCAACCATGCGTTCCGCAATCCTCTGGGCTCTGACGGCCCTCACGGCCCTCTCATCCGCTGCCATCACCACCACCGGCGAGTGCGGCGGCACCTCTGGACTTACGTGCGAGGGCTCGCGCTTCGGCAACTGCTGCTCCCAGTACGTACACAACATCCCCTCTCTCTCTCTCTCTTCGAACCACTCACTAACCATACCACAGGTACGGCTGGTGCGGGTCTTCGCGCGCTCATTGCGAAACGTCCCAGGGCTGTAAACCTCAATTCGGTACATGTGAAAATAAACCGGATAACAAGGTTTCTCCTGATGGTACTTGCGGCGGGCCTAATGGCTACGTCTGTGCTGGATCTGGCTTTGGAGACTGTTGCTCGGAGTATGGGTGGTGTGGTTCTGGGACTGCGCATTGTGGCGCGGGTTGCAAGGCGCAGTTTGGGACTTGTGGGAATGCAAGGTCGTCGTCTACGCTAAGGACTTCCGCTCGCACCTCTTCTGCTCGGACTTCCTCTGCTCGAACGTCTTCTGCTAGGACTTCTTCCACCCGCACCTCCTCTGCTAGGACCTCCTCCGCCAGGACCTCCTCCGCCAGGACCTCCTCCGCCAGGACGTCTTCGACACCCACACGCTCAGCTACCATCCGGACATCTTCTTCCACTCGCTTGACGTCTTCCATCCGACCGGCGTCCAGCTCCGTGAGGCCATCCGCATCCTCTTCTGTTGCACCTCCGAGGTCGAGCAGCGCTTCTTTGTCTTCGTCATCCAGCGCTGCTCCGTCGCCTGCTGTTTCTTCTTCTTCTCTGGTTATCGTGTTTCCTACGCCCGTTACATCGTCCGAGGAAGTGGTTTCGTCGGCTGTTGTGTCATCCGAGGCTGTGTCTTCATCGGTCGTTGCTTCGTCGGAGGTTGTTTCGTCTTCGGTCGAGGTTTCGTCTGAGGTTGTTGCGTCTTCTTCAGCTGCGGTCGTTACTCCGGATGTGACTTCTTCTGCTGTCGCTACTCCGGATGTCGCTTCATCCTCGGTCGAGATTTCATCTGAGAATGTCAGCTCTTTATCGGCCGAGGTTTCTTCTGAGATCGTCACCTCTTCTTCGGCTGCAATTGTTACCCCGGATGTTACTTCTTCTGCCGTTGCTACCCCAGATGTTTCTTCATCTTCGGTCGAAGTCTCGTCCGAGATCGTCAGCTCGTCTTCGGTCGAGACGGTCACCCCAGAAGTCACTCCCTCGTCTGCTGTTGCTACTCCAGATGTCTCTTCGTCGCCTTTCCCCGAGCTCTCCACCGTGTCGGAGGTTACTGTGACAGAGACGCCATCATCCACCATTACCGCAACCCCGGATTCAGTTTCTTCGACCGAGACTATCACCATCACGTTGCCTGAAGCTTCTACTCCTGTTGCCGAAAGCTCTTCTATCGCCAGCGAGGTTTCTGACTTTCTCTCTTCCTCCGTCGAAGTTTCTCCCACTCCTACACCAAGTGTGGAAGTTACTCCCTCATCAAGCGACGTGGTCGTTACCCCTACTCCTATCAGTTCTGATGTCATTACATCCTCAGTCGACACTACGACCTCCTCCGAGACAACACCGTCTGCCAGCGAAGAGACACTTGCCAGCACGGAGTCTTTGCCAGTTGTGACGCCTATTTCCAGCGACATTGAGTCACTGAGCACCATCAGCTTGGAGGTAACTCCGACTAGCACCGAACAGCCAGCAATCTCTTCAGACATCTCGAGCTCGGTTGTCACTGAGGACATCACATCCACTGTCGGTGTTTCTGCATCATCCACTCTTAGCTTGGAGTCTTCGTCGACAATTGAGACCAGCGAGTCTGTGGCTGCCTCTTCCACCCCCATTGATGCCGTCTCTTCGACTGTCAGCGAAGTCGCTACTTCTTCTTCCAGCGAATTTGTCCTCCCGACTGTCAGCCTGATCCTGCCTTCCATCGCTAGCGAGACCCCAGCTAGCTCCAGTGTTGTGTCATCTTCTGTCATCGTAGAGTCCTCCAGCTCTTTGTCATCGTCTGCGACGCTTTCCTCGACATCTTCTGCCGTGTCATCTATTCTGGTCTCCCCTACGCCCGTCGCGACTCCGGTGCCTTCGTCTGCCGGACCATCCCCAGCTCAGTCTTGCATTGCACGGTCCGCAAACTACGTTTCCAACGGCGACTTCGAGAATGGAGCTCTCAGCGGCTACACTGTCGAAACAAGTCGCTCAACCGTTGGCATCGTCAAGGACGCGTCATCCGCTCACTCTGGCAGCTACTTCATCCGCGGAACAAGTACCGAGAACAACAGCAAGGACAACAACAAGGCCATCTTCACCCGCTACAACATCAACATTCCCACCGGCACCAAGGTCGTGGTATCCGCATGGTTCAAGTCACTGAGGTCTGAGACTGAGCGGATCCAGCGTTTCAGGATCTACCTCGACGGCACTGAGCTTGGCAACGTCGTCCCTGTCAACGGTGATAAGCAGTGGGTTAGGGTTGGCAACGCTGAGTCGAAGCCTCACACTGTCTCAGCGGCCAAGACGCATACTCTCCAGTTCCGTGTTGACAACAACCCGTCTGATGGACCCTACTTTGACATCGATGATGTTTCCATTGTGGCCATTGACTGCAGCACTGCGTCGGTTTCGTCGTCGAGCTCGGTTATCGTATCTTCCAGTTCTAGCGTGGTTGTGGTGTCGTCGAGCTCTTCTGCACTCGAGTCTATCACCCCCTCCGCTGTCTCTACGCCTGCCCCTTCGTCGAGCGCTGTTGTCTCGATTGCTTCAAGCACACCTGCAGCAGAGTCGTCTTCTGTCTTCTCAAGCGAGGTCGTCTCCAGCTCGGCTGTGATTGAGACGCCAGTAAGCTCATCGGTAGTTGATATCGCTTCGTCTACTCCCGAGCCTACTCCCGAGTCAACTCCTGCCACTTCTTCCATGGAGTCGTCGGCAGTTGTCACTTCAAGCACCCCGGAAGCTACCCCTGAGACTACCCCCACCCCTACTGACAGCACTGTCAGCTCTTCAGACGTCGTTTCCAGCACCCCTGAGTCAACTCCCGAGCTCACCCCAAGCGCTACTCCTGAGGTCAGCACTCCCGTCGACGTCGCTTCCAGCACCCCCGAGCCCACCCCCAGTGCGTCCTCTGAAATTGTATCTGCGACTCCTGAATCTACCCCAATCTCCTCCGATGTAGTTTTGCCCACGCCTGAAGCCAGCTCGGAATCTTCTCTTGAAGTCACTCCCACACCATCGTCTTCCGAAATCATCTCGAGCACCCCCGAGCCTAGCCCGACCTCTTCGGAAGTCGTCTCCCAGACACCTGAGACAACGCCCAGTGTTTCTCTACCCGAGATCGAGAGCTCCACTGTTGTCGATATCAGCTCGTCTTCTTCCGAGGTGATCTCCAGTACTGTTGAGATTTCGATTAGCTCTTCTGATGTTGCGAGCTCGACGCCGGAGCATGTTCTTACTCCTACCCCTACGCCAGAAGTTTCGACTAGCTCTGATTTGGAGAGCGCAACGCCTGAAGTTACACATACGCCTTCTCCTGAAGTTTCGTCTAGCTTCAGCAGCGTTGAGGTTACACCTAGCTCTTCTGAAGTCGCGAGCGAAACACCTGAGACTACTCCCACTCCTTCGCCAGAAGTCTCGGTGAGCTCTAGCAGCATCGAGGTCTCATCCAGCTCATCCGATATTGAAAGTGCGACGCCTGAGATCACTCCTACCCCTTCGCCAGAAGTTTCGCCTAGCTTCAGCAGCATTGAGATTACACCCAGCTCATCTGACATTGTTTCTGTGACGCCTCCGGCCACCCCCACACCTACACCGGAGGTAACACCTTCTGAGATCGTTTCTGAGATCGTGTCCAGCACCCCTGAAGTCTCGCCTAGCTCATCTGATGTCGTTTCTGCTACACCAGAGGTGACGCCGAGCCCATCATCGGTGGTGGAATCCAGTTCGGAAGTGATTGAGTCTACGCCCACTCCTACTGATGCTGCTTCTAGCACTCCTGAGGTCACGCCCAGCTCTTCCGAGATCGTTTCTAGCACTCCCGAGCCGATACTGAGCTCCACACCTGCTCCCGTCACTCCTACCCCCACCCCAACAACTCTCGTGACTCGCACATCAAGCTCAGCTACCGCATCATCGTCAACATGCTTCCCCAAGCCAACCGCGACCAACTACGTCAAGAACCCTGGATTCGACCACGATTCCAACTTTGGCACCGCCATGGCCTTTTGGAAAGTCAGCCAGACTGGCGGCGCTTACTCCGACAAGTCCTGGGTCTGGGCCAACGTAGGCCAGACACGGACTTCCAACGGCTTCAAGGGTGTCACTCAGACTGGTTCCTCTGGCAGGCTCGACAGCACACTCAACCTCTCGCAGAGTGACATTTCCATTCCTGCCGGTGCGGTGGTCGAGGTCAGCGCATGGGTTGATCCGATCCGCGAGAAGAATGCCAGCAACAAGGCTTTCTCTTTCGCATTGATGCTCGATGGGGAGGTCGTCCAGGAATTTGTCCCCACCAATGCGAACGCCAAGATGATGACTGGTCGCGTTGCTGTCAAGAGCGATATCGAGGCGCACACTTTGGCGCTGTTGGTGCGCACACAAGGTGTAGCGGGCCAGGATATCTTTGCTGCTGATAACTTTGCTATCAAGGTTGTTTCTGGACCTAATAATCTCAAGCTGTGCACGAGATAGTAGGGGTTTTTCTCTTTTGTAACGATGTAACTGCGTACACGCTAGTATTTCCTTTGTTCTGAAGAATGGTATGATGAGAGCGTAATTTTACCGGAAAAACGTTGGAGAAAATACGCAAGTAGACACATTCCTTTCAAGTACATCTTACATTCCTTCGCTGTATATTTAGTCAATAAGACCAATTCTTTCTCCCAAGTCATTCGACCTCGCCCTCTCCGCGCATCTTTACACATCTACAGCCCTTTCGTCATATCGGCATCGGGCCGTAGATCCGCGTCGCCCGATTACCGACGAGCTCGTCATAACGGCCCCGGTCCATCCCGCCCCAGACATACGGAAGCTTTGTCGGCTGACTACGCGAGTGCCGGCGGCATTAGAGAACCGGGCGAGCTTGGCGTCGCAGGATATTAGCATAATGAAGACTGCATCTGTAAGGGGGTATGATCGCCTGGCGTTACGCTCATTACTATAGGTGTGAATGCAACAGGAAAAACTACTACAAATAAAGGTTCTGCGTGTTTGGTTGCGATGGCGTCTTTATCGAGATGGGAGACGGTAGGAGAAATGAAAAGGCGGAGAGGTGGGGGCGGCAGGAGGATAGCAGCGGGCGGCTGTCAGCGGACATTGGGGCGGAGAACTCAGCGGAAAGAACAGGCCGGGGCGGATGCTTGAGATCGACGACAGGGGACACCTGCTGACACTAGGTCGAATCGGGAACAGCGACGGCGCGCGCGCTTGTGTCGAAACGACCCGAAAGACCCGTCGTTCCTGCGTCAGCGCCTGATTGCGACGTTAGCTCGCCGACGTGCTGAGACATTCGCCGAGTATCATGACGACTGAGACTTGGGTAGAGGCGGTCACGTAGACTGGACAGCTCGGCGTGCGGAGAAGAGCGGAAATGAGGTGTTTGCGAGTGGTCAACGAGCGTCTTCGCTTGGGGCGAGACAGTGGGTCAAGAAGCCTAAGATGAGACGACGGTGCACACAACGCGGACGGCCTCAACGCAAGGGCGGACAGGAAGTGGAAATGACGATGGACTACTGTAGGTACTAAGACTGATTGGTTGGATTTCTCTTACGCAACAAAGGTGAGCAGCAAAGCGACATTGGTAAGATCTAGCCGGAGCTTGAGCCGGTACACAAGGCGACTTGGGTCAGGCCGCTGTACAGTAGCGGTTGTCTTGGCTGACTCGCTTACCGACAGCTCACCGAACCAGCCCCTGCCATGAACAAAGCGTGTGGTGGGCGTTCCACCGAAACTCCGATTGCTTCTTTCCACCCTGTGCGGCTTACAGAAACCTGCGGAACAGAGCTATCCGACTTTTCTGATGAAAAATTTTCGCACTGAAATGAGGAGTTGAGTAAATGCAGAGCTTTAGCGGCCTAGAAGCCGAGCGGGTGAGAAGCATGCAATCAAGGTAGACCTACTATTCTACTTGCCGAATGTTCTCTCTAACGATGAACTATGAGCATGCGAAGGACGGTGGAAGCATGGCTAGGTATGCTTTCTACACTGGACTTCACCATGTCGGACAAATCAACAAACCTTGTTGGGCCGACACGGAACTGGAACGACATCTGCGCACGCTGCAAAGACGCCACATTATATTGTACACAAAAGTGCCTTAGTGCGTTTCCTAATGCGGATTACAGCGTGTTGATCGCTGGGGCTAAGCCACTATCAAGCGGGGCTACAGCTGTAACAACCAAGCCCTCCAAACTCGACGAAAACGATTCTCGCAAGGGTGCTATGGCACTGCGGGAAGTGGTTATTATTGCAAGGGGTTTCATGGAGAAACTTTTCCCACTTGCGCGCAACAAGCATGCTTGAGTCTACGCCCAGATGGCTCCCAAGAATGACCTGCGACTGGAAACGTGACCGGATTGCACTAAGCTCTACCGGCGACGGCCCAATGCAACGAGGATCCAGTTCAAGAGCTCCACCAGCCACCGTCCGAAAGCAGGGCTGACACGCCGTTTTTATGGTCTCGGCAAAGTATCCCCAGGGATCAAAATAGCGACTGATCGTAGCAATGACGTACCTAGCGTCCGCGCCGAAGACTTGCCAACTTGGTCTAGGCTCTGGGAGCAGACCCCGGGAGAGCCGGCTGTTGCTTGTCGCCAGTCGTGTTGAGATGGAAATGATTGGTGCGAGACCAAACAACCGCGAGGCTGTGAGGCAGCCAGCGGAGAGTCTTCTGTGCAATGCAAGGGATCTTGGCGATCTGCCACCCAACAGCCTCGTTGCTCTGGCCCTTGTTCATGCGCAGGACGTGCCGGTCTATGAACTTGGCTGTTGGAACGGAGGAAGACGCAATGGAGGTGACACAACCCGTCTTCGACACACCACCTGGGCATGATCGAAGGCGATATCAATTCAGTCCTGGAATCGAGTGCCCTGATCAGCAAAGAATGCAATATCTTTATTAGGACCCAGATACCGTAAGGGAAAGGGAAAAAAGATGTTCTTCACTTTCCGGGCAACGACTCAGCACGCGGGCAGCAGGGCGGTGTGATATTCTGCCACGAACAGCAAGGCGGTGTAGTATTCTGCCAGAAGCAAGTGGGGCAAACGTGGCCAGCTCAGGATTTAGAGATGACGCGTGGATCTCTCGACTCCGCGCCGGCTGGTGTTTTTCTCCCTTGGCAGCTTGTCAATGGGTGTCGGGGCGTTTGCAATGCTAACAGATAGACAGGAATATCACATGTCCAAAGGCCGGTGTGCACATCGTCAAAGAGAGCTTGCATTCTATCTGGGAGTTATTTCTGGTCATGCACTTTGTCCCCGTTCCATGCCGGTAGCGCGACGCGAAGGGAAGCTTGTCCCCGGCCCCCAGGCTCGCTAAAACATCGTGCGCTTGCGTCAAATGCCATGCTAAGCTCCTACACTCCATCGGCTTCGACTAGTTGCATTTCCTCGGCGGCGTGTCTGGCATGAAGACCTAGGGGAAGATGAGCTCAAGTGTGTGCAGCAATATACGCTCACATACGAGTAATAATGTTGGCAATTCTGTTCCCAAGCACGAGTTGTAAGATAGCTACTATCACCGCCGCAGCTCCTATCGCAATGTTGGTCCATGCTTCTGCGGTAGGCCATTCGGCTGCAGTGGAGCTGCAATTGGCGGTTACTGAGAAGTGAATCATCTCCTGAGAGATGAGACAGGCGATATTCCGTTGGAGTGTCGTGCAGTTCATGATGCGCGATTGGGGTCCGCGTCAAGTATGCGCGGTGCTGAGAAGGAGGTGATGCTGAATGACAGCTTGGGAAAGCGGTGACAACAACAAAATCTGGTGGAGAAGTAGTAGACTAAATATACATGGTTGCTGTGGTCCCGGGTGCAGTTGCGGCCACCATGGAGGATACTGATCGTTGCGGCCACCATGGAGGATACTGATCATTGCGGCCGCCATGGAGGCTACTGATGATTTCGCCCACTTGACTTGATTGCGCCGTTGTGGAAGTACTGGTTCGCCGACAATAATGTGTTCAGTTTGCGCGGTAATGATGCGAGAGTGGCCTTTCTGGTCAAATCATTCAAACCGCGTGGTTAGAGTTCGCACGCGACAGCCAAATGTGTCACACACGTCAAATCAGCGTGAGTGGACTTTTGATTTTGCTGCTGACTACCCAAACCTCCGGTTTGGTCCGCCAAGAAAATGGCATGGGCCGATAGCCAAGGTTTGGCCACCGGGATCCAGCAACGCCGTCTCTCTACCATCTCGTCCTCTTCGTCCCAAACAGGCATACTATGCCCACCTGCGCAGTCTTCGCATCTTCCGTTATTCACTACCGTATACGCGCGGTGCGCCGCAGTGAAGGCTGCGTTGAAGATGGCCTCTCCACATGGTTTTTGCCGTCCGAAAACAACAGGCGGGTGTCCTCATGACGCAGCACCCGTCCTTTGCTCAAGTACAGAATCAACCATTTCGACGCGAGCTAGCCCGGCTTAGCGCAAGCTAATACCCACCTGGACACAGTCCGATGGTGTTTTGGTACCTGCATGCGAGGAATGCAGTCGCTACGGGTTCCTCCAACGTGCCATATAACAAGGCAGCTGTTCCTTGGTGTTTTGCCGTCCTCTCCATTCAATCGTTGATACCCAAAGCTGCTAACAACCACTCTCACGCTCGTTCTTCGTACGTTTTATTTCCAGCACTATTATAATCATCTTTACGCTCCTTCGCGCCTTCCGCACCTCAACAACCCACTAATCCCTTGTCAACACTGCCGCTACCATGTGGCCATCCCCCTCCTTCTACTCGCCTCTCTCAGGCTCGATCAACCGGCCACTCTCGCAAAATGATGGCGGTCGTATCCTTCATTACGACGACCCAATGCCTCAGGCTGGCCCGACCCAACAACCGGGCGCATGGGACTCCCCGGCGGAGTTTCCCTTCCACGAGCCGCAGGCTCCTTCTGGTCCGTCGGCTCTACAGCCTGCTTGGATCTACGGCCCTATGCATGGAGGCATGGGCATGGGCAACCCATGCTCTCCTGGGGAACCTACTATGGGCGTTACCCAAGCTTCAGCGCTCTCCATGCCCAATTCTTCTTACGGCATCTCACCTTCCTTCGAGGCCTTGCCCTTTCAGATGGGTGCGCCTTACTCCCAAGCTGCAGCACCTTTCCTGGCTTCACCATTCTCTCCGGTTTCACAGTCTGCAGAGCACCCCGACACCGTGGAGCTCGACGCCGCTATACAACACGTATTGCAATGGGGTACGAGTGAGGCGGACCTTCGTTGCTGTGTGGAGAGGCATAGAAGCTTGAAGGATGCCGGCATCTTTCAAAACTATGAGACCATGTCCAAGGCCTCACCAGAGCTCCTTGAAGAGAGGCTTCGTGCCATCGGTCAGTACATACCACTACACTGTCTTGCTCTGCTAACATGGACTAGAAGCCGCTCTACCTCCGAACGCAGAAGCACCCGTGCGCGCGCCGTCCGATCCATCCGAGACCCCCAACCACGAGCCTGGTTCCCTTCCGCGAAACAAAAAGCTTGGACGCAGGACTTCACAAACCAACGCACGCAAGGAGGGGAGGCCCAAGACCCCACGAGGCGTCACGCCAAAGAGCATCGCAAAGCCCAAGACATCTCAAGGCAAAACGTCGAAGCCTAAGCTCTGCCCGCACAACAACTGGACTTGCGAGCAGAGGACGGGGCAGGCACAATGGAGGTCAAGGGGGCAATTATTTACGCACTACAAGGAGCATCACTTAGCCGAGCTTCGGTGCAAGGGCGGTGATGGCAAGATCAGATGCACATTTCCTTTCTGCCAACACGGTCCGTTTCCAGGAGGAGGCGACCAGTTTATCGACCACTTGTGGTACGATCACATGGAGGTACCGCGCACCTAAGCCATCGTTATCTTCATCCCGCTGTCTTTACCGTCACGACATATTTTCTTTCTATGGGCCCTGCGGTCGCTACCGTACCGCTGGCCGCGCCTCTTCCGAGATTGCGCATTGCTCTTCATCGTTGTGATGGATGTGCCAGGGCAACTATGCGGGCACGACGCTGTTGACTCAGTGTTGAGCTTCTCTACATCGACATATCTATCTCTTCGTGGGTCACAGAGCTTAGAATTTTCTCTTCACTTCATCTCCTGCTGCTTTCCACTTATTGGGAAGCTTCAGAGACTTTATATAAAGTATACTATCCTTACAACCACAACGCTCGCCTTATTTCATCGTGCATGTGTAGCGCCTGTCAAGCGAGAAACATTGCTGCTGCCTGCATCACTTCATGTGGTACATTTCACGTGCTGCGGCGGTGTACGGCCTAGGTTGGTCATCCTGACATGCGACAGCCTACGCACGCCATAGAAGGGAAACATCGAACGCCACCCCTGTAGTCGCCTAGGTAGAGTATTGCTCTACAAAGGAAGATGGATTACTCTCCTGTAGTTGCCTAGTAAGCTATTCGATTTTTCCCTTCTATGGCGTGTACGTAGCTGTTCTCCACGTTCGTGGGGGAAGAGGGTCCACTGATCGCTAGTTCGGCGCTGATCATTTCGCCTAGCATGCGTACTAACGCTGGGAGCGTTTGTCTCCGATTCCAGCGTCGCCGCGATGAGGTTTACCGTGAAATGCATAGGTATAGTTTCTGCACGGGTGATGATCTCATGGTAACGACCTGGTAGCCTTGTGCGTGTGCGCTTTGACTTGTGCCGTCCGAGATGACAGAAATTCCCTGCACACGACTAGCTCGGGGCCTTTCGGAGCGATGGAGCTTCTTCTCCAGAGCAAAAAATTAGCAAGATACGAACAGTGACGATTCGGGTGATGTGCAGCGCTGGATGGAAAATGATGTTGATGCGATAGGTCGGCAGTGCGGAAATTGCAGGGCGTTCCTGTCCCGGGGTTTTAGAATGGCGGCGGCGGCGGGGTGTGACGCAACGAACGGCGCGAAAAGCAGCGGCCTTGCATGTTTTATGGTAGGCGACAGAATGTTTCGAAAACTGCGGGGGTTGGGTTCCACATTCACGAGTCATTTGTTGATATCTGCAACCTGGCCGCCGCTGTCCGCAGGAGCCGGGGCAGCAAAGATCGTGAGTCAGCTACTACGATTCGGTAGGTGTGCGCTTGCAGATTTCCATGGGCACGCGAACAACAAATAGCAAAACCGCGTACACAATGTGGCTCAACTTCAACGGAAATGCATGGTGGGTCCGCAATTCTTCGTGCCGCCCTAGGTCCACGAGTGTGTAGAGCTCGCTTTTCAGTCTTCGGAGAGGCCTACTATATCGCGATAATCATTGGGTTGCCGCCCTAGGTCGGCTGTATGCAACCTGATTTTATGACTTTTTTTGGCGCAACGGATAATCCAGAACAGGGCGACTTCTAATGCATGCGCTAAGCACATACCTTTAGTCTTCTAGAATCGCGGCGGGAGATTCGACCTCGCTACCAACTTCCCGCGGTAGCGGGACGCGCTAACGCTCCCGAGATGACAGGGCAAGTCGCAACGTCTGCCGGTTTCAACCTGCCATCGTGCTGCGGACGCACCGACCGCGTACGCCATCTCGAGTCAGCACACCGGCGATCGTCATGATTTCATGCAAGGAATCATGAGCGAAGAGACTAAGTGGCCGCCACGGCATAAACCACGATCAGTAGGGCCGGGTTCAGGCAGGCCACGAGGTCTCCACAAGAGTACTAGCAACAGCACGAGGAAACTTTCCAGATCATCAGCATGGTTGATCAGAAGGGAGCCAGATCGACCTTGCCAGTACATCTTGTGCCGGGGATGACAATGATCAACATCATGATAAAAGCGTGCGGTAGAGCGTGCCATTCCGCGGCTTCCACAAGTTGTCCCTCATCATGTCAAGCCTATGTTCCTCGCTCGAAATGTACATCTCATTTCGGCACAGGAGCCTACAATCTGGCGCACTGACGTCAGAATCGGCCAAGGGCAATCAATCCTTGTAGCGGATCGCCGAATTCAATTAATCGCATCAGCATTTCCATCCTCATGAAGGAGTTGCAGGATCGCAACACCCATACGACCCCTATAACGATACCTGTAAGTAATCTAACTTTGGACCGCGTATTGTCCAGGGTCGCCATCCAGAAAAGTGGTAAGTTTCGGCGCACGGCAAACAACAATTGTTCTGCGACGTAATGTGACTCATCCCGTGTAGGAAGCGTGGCAAGAAATGCGCCTGTGTACGTGTTGGCTGATTGACGGTGGGATTAGAATGCCAGACGGTTGCCTTTGCACCTATATCCTGTAGTAGTGAATGTAACCGAAGCCGCTTGCAGCAAGACCAGCTTCTAATCGACCTGCCAACATTGCGAGGCGATTGCAACGTCCGCATGCCGAGAACAAAGTCGTCGCGCTGGGACAGTATTGCTGCTAAGACATCGGCATTGTCAACTTTGTGTGTTTGCCTGGGTTGTTAAATTACCTGAATATGCCGTGCGTAGTGGGCACAGACACACTGGACGAGTCTGCTGAACCTTCTCACCGCTTCAGGTTCCGTGGTTTCGTGAATCGTGCTCTTGTTTGGTGGCCCTGGCGCACGTTATGCCAGAGCCGGGACGTTGTTAAAGTCTAAGCCACCATCAGACTGAAAGCGATCATCTGAAACTCCCGTGGTTCCCGTGCCTGTTCCGGGAAGACAACCATTGGCGCACAAGACACAAGACATCCCAGCAGCCGTGCGCCAAGCCCGCCACCTGCTAGCGTCGGCGTTGTCGTAGTCGGCCGCAGAATTCGATGGTGTTGCACCGATCAGACTAGGCTCGAAGGGTGCTTCCGGTAGGGCACACAGTCTAACGGGCTTGTCGGATGATTTGTACCGAGCTCGCAAAACCAACATCTAACCATTACCACACGCACCCCCGACAGACGATGTGCGCAGCGCGTATGGCTCCTTCATGAAGTTAATCTCATCTGCATTCCTTGCAGCTTTGGGGATATAATGCCGTCCTTCCGTGCCTTTTACAACTTATCCAACACTCACTCATTACAATCATTTTGGGACTTTCGCTCGCTATTGTCAATACTTCTACTTGCATACTCTCCCCCGACGGCTCTTCATGTACTGGACTTATTATTATAACCTACGACGGCCCTTCTTCACAAAAACTAATCAGTATCCTTTCGGCACGATCATTATACCATGTTGGCTGACGAAAATATTCTCTCGCGCTCGCCATCCCCCACCTTGTACGACTTTCTTAGCATACCAAACGAGGAGATATTCAGCATCCCGGACGACATAGACTCCACTCATGAGCGGGGTATCACAACGCCTGATTCGAATACCCACCAAGAGGCTCCGAAACCGACCCAGAGTCTCTGCACCGCGGATGAAGATGAAGCTATACGATTCATGCTCCAGGCTGGAATAAGTCCTGAGCAAATTGTTCGATTTGCCGATATTCACAAGAAATCGAAGGAGGCTGGCAACCACGCCGCTCTCGATATCATTTCAGGTGTTCAAATAGATGAACTACTGGGAAGGATCCATACCGTCGGTCAGTAGGACTGGCTAAGCGACCTTGCCAGGCTGACCTGAATTAGAAGCCCGTCTGATTTTGACTGGACCTTCACTTCAAACTGTACCCCCACCCACAACGATACCAGTATCTACCAAGCTCAAGCGCGAGCCGTCTGAAGACTTCGATGAAAAGCTGGATTTTTCCTCCAAACGCGCGCGCACCACAATCCTGGACGAAGAGCCAGACCTCTCTGCCAGACCGAAACCGAAACACTTATCCGAGCCGAAAAAGATCACTCGACGAGGCTGTCCAGGTGAGCACTGGAAGTGCAAGCCAGACGAACTGACCAAGAGAACATACTGGACATCCTTTTCGAAGTTCCGCAAGCACTTTGAGACTCATCACTTGGGACACAATCGTACGAACGACTACCGTTGGGAATGTCATTTATGCGTCCAAGGTCCATTTGGGGGAAACGGTCATGGCCTCATACAACACTTATGGGATCATCACTTCTAGCGAGGCTGTCATCCTAGCATCATTGGGTTTATATCGACGACACGACATTATGACCTCGATGGTGTGCACATTACTTTTAATCTACGATGAAGATTTTCTTTCTTTAATAGACTTTGGGGAGGCATGGCTTAGTTGCGGCCGCAACGACATACTCGTTAGACGATGGCGATGATTTGCTTTACACTTATCGATGGAACAAACAGCAATTCACTCCAGTGAGAAGCATGGTAGCCTTTCATTCTATCCTAGTTGAAGCTAGTTTTTACCAGTACGGCTTAAGTCCTGGGACAGCGTATAGAAGGTGGTGGTCAATAATCCTCAAAAGAAAAGTTCCGCACATGAGTTGTCAAAGGATATTGAGGGCCTCTTTGTTGCTTGTAGCATCATCAAGCATTGCCATTGTAAGTACAAGCTCAATGTCATCGTCGCGAACAATTTTAATCTCCTAAGATCGCGCAGATCGTCCGTGCATTGGCGACTTCCATGGCCATGCAAGGGAACAAAGGCAACATCCTGGAGCGTTACCAGATCTATGATTCTGTAGCGGCCAACGCGACGGTCAAAAAGATGCGCAAGAGCGTTACGGCCATGCCCAGGGCCAAGTCGATTATCGCATGCGATGAGATCCTTCGCGCGAGGTAGGCCGCTGTCGACGATGACCACACTGAGGTATGTCTCCTGATGGCGCCTAGTGAGTAGGCTGACTTGACTTGGAGGAGCTTTCGCTGTCAGGAAGTGACTTGTCTATGGGCAAACTCGCACCAGGGGAGACGAAGAAGCCGCCTGATGGCAAGGAGACTGGCGGAAGCGGGTGCCGTAACATCTGGGCATAGTCTAGCTATCGAGGCAACGAGCGAATTTGTATATGTTAGTTGCGATATCATGGGCTCTTAGTCTATTTCTAATCAGTTCAGAGACTGGAAGTTTATTCCTGGCTGCTCCCATGTCGCTCCTCTGACTACACGCAGACGTCTTTGGAACTGCGGCATCGCGAAGAGAGCAGAGATGTAGTAGTGCTATACAACTACGTTACCGCCACTTAGTTTTGTTGCTTCAATTCTACTTTCTACCATGTCTTGATCCTGAAATCTTACACGTACTTCCTCCCCTTTCGCAATGGCGTGATAACCTTTCCCACTTGTTGAATCGCCAACTTCCCAGTCTCGCTATCCTTCTCCACGTCTCGAAATGCTACGCGCACATCTTTCAAACAGCGCGATCGATCCGATGCACTGAGGTAAGTCCCCGTTGTCGGCAGCTCTAGGTACGTACTCTCTCTTGTTGCCAGACTAGAAATGTTCATGAGTATATCCGGGCCGCGTAAGAAAAATGTCCGGAGATAGAAAGGGATCAAGCTCGCCGTGATCAGTACAGTGGATGAGATCATGAGGGCAACAACCCAGCCCCAATGGGCTTGAAACACTTCCGTACTGCTGCGTTTTGTGCCACTACTTTCCCATGCTCTTGCTAGATAAGCTGAATCGGCATTGTAAGACACTTTGTAGATTGGCTTTGTGCCATTGGTGCCAGGAATCTCTGTCATGTCCTGGCTCGTATCCTGGTATTCCCAGGATACCTTGTCGTCTGGCCATATGGTGACTTCATTCATACCGCTTGTGAATACGTTTTTGCCATTCATTGCAGCCCAATATGTGTTCAGCATCTGGCCTAGTCGTGTCGCAGTTTTGTTGTTAGGGCGTTGAAATGACCGTGCAAAGCCACCCCTTGGGTCCTTTGGGTCATTGACGTAACCTCTCGAGAAAAGCTCTGATGACGAGTTGATGGTTTGCTCCCACATCGTCCCGTTCAGACGGTAATCAAGACCCAATAGTGTGTACGCCAGTGGGGGATGCTCGAGAGGAGAACGTCGGATACGCGGGACAAAACAAGTACGATATGTCTCGCATGAGACTGCAACTTCGAAGTACGACGTCTCGATGGTGCAATTTAAAGCTTCAGGATAATCCCATGTCCATGTAAATGCAAAAGGTTCCAGATCTTTGGCAGACATCCTAGCCCGCTCCGTAGTGTTTTCATTCCAGGATAGATTTCCAAACCAACTTTCATTGTTATTGAACGGGAAGCGAAAGCCAGGCGGTATGGCGTAAGGATCGCAGTTCAGATGGAAATACATGGCTTCTATCGTGGCTGCGTAGTCAATGTAGTCCGTCGAGTCTATGCCACTCATTGGTATTCCAATGAGCGAACTATACGTGTCTTCAGTAGCATTACTCGTTTGGTACCAGCCTGGATCGTCCGCAGGCGACATTTTCTCATAGTATTGAACCCGAGGAACTTTGACATGCCCCCAGGCGTCGCGTGGTGAGCTTTCGTGCGTTGCTGAGCTAAGAAGCGCAGCAGTGAAAATGCTATTCAGGTTCGACTCGGTGGTTCCGCCATCAGGCACCCACATTTGCGGCCCCGGGGCAACATAGAGATACGTTGTGTTTTCGAGTGCGTTTCTTGGGCCAAATGTGATCTGGCGAAAGGAGGATTGACCGCCCACAGGAGATGGTATCCAGATGGCGATTAGGCCGAGGCCAACGTAGCTGACGCTCCGTAATTGGAATTGTGAGACGACGGTACTGGTAAGTGATGTACTACCAGCCAGTGTGTTCAAAAGAGCGATACGCTGGCCTGTCTCCAGTCCCCAGAGCATGATCGCATGTGTGGCTCGTCCAACGATAGAGGCAAAGACTACGGGATATACGGTCGGGCCCTAGATCTGATTAAATCGTTGAGGTTGGAGTTCAACCGTATGTAGACTTACCCATGTTGAAGCTCGTTTGAACCTTTTAGCTGCTTCCAGGTGAGCATTTGTGGGCTTCTGATCGTACAACACGACAGACCAAGCGAAAGCGAGGAAGGCAACTGCGACAGCTAACAGAACCACGTCGATGATGATGGAGCCGGACGGGGTCGAGTTTTAGCCGCATCTGCAAGTCCATCTAGCAGCGATGCAACACCCTCTTGTTGCGATCAAACACAGTCGTGCTATACTCATGCGAATATCTTTTATACCGAGTCTAGAGCAATAATGCCCGCGGATATGCGGTCAACCATCGTTTGAACCAGAAAAACGAGTACCAGCATACCGGTTTGCCCATCGTGCCTATCCAGCACGAAGCTTCATCCAGCGAGCTAAGCACGCGCAGCGATTGTGGCGTTCAAAACTACCACCTATCGCAGCCTGCCGCCCCCATACACTCGCGGCTCAGCCCCGTTCATATATCCAGACGAGCCTCGCTGCCTAGCACATGTCAGGTAAGCAACGAGGCTGCGTACTCGTAAGCACTCTCCATTCCAGTGTCGCCGCAGCAGTACACTTTACCGGCGTAAAAACGGGCGAATAGATTTTCAAGTACTGTAGATTTTGTGTTTCTGTGTTGGCCGAAGTATGAGGGTGGTGTGTGAGAGGGGATGTAGCGATATCTGCAAGGCTGCAAAGCGTGTGAACGTGGTTATGCATGACGTCAGCCACGTGCAAGACATATCCGTCACGAACAGACAACTCCAACACTTTTGAATCGAGAATCAAGCATCGCCATTACTATGTCCTATTTTTCATCCCCTTCCACCCGGAAACGGAAGTAAAAGGGAAAGGGGGGGGGGGGGGGGGGGGGAAGAAGAGAAGAAAGAACCCTTCCACTAATCTCCCGGTATCAAAATCGCCGCAATCCAAACCCTCACTGCGGCTCTCTCGCGCAGTGCCCGTAAACCCTCACCCAAAGCCCATAAACCCCTAATCTTACATACCCAAACCCCTTCGGTAAGCATCAATCTACCTCTTCCTCTTCCTCGCCTTCCCCTCATCCTCACTCCCACCACCCCCATTCGCCCTATCCTCCTTGTCCTTCTTCGCCGCCTTCTTATCCAATTCATCCCAGCTCTCGCCCTCACTAAACTCGTCCTCACTCCCCTCGTCGCTCATCTCCTCACTCGCATTCTCATCAAAGTCGCTCTCCTCACTACTCTCATCGCTAATCGCCAACTCGCTCTCACTAACCTCAAACGCGCTCTCTTCCTCTTCCTCGCCATCACCCTCGTCATCCGTTTCGTTGGACAAGAAACTCCATCCACCATCCGCAAAGAACTGGTGCGGATCGGATGTGACAGTTTTCATAATGGTGGCCCAGTTGAGGTTGAGCGGACCCTCTGTGAATGGGATATCGACTGAGTCCAACCAATCCTTGACCGGGTCCAGAGACTCCACAGGAATAGTGTTGATATGCACTGGGGGCCGATTGTAGTCCTTGAAGACGACCACCATGTCAAAGTTCCTCAGTCCAAACTGCACACGCTCAAGATGCACAATCTCAATCTCGCTCAGCGTCAGACAAGTAAACGGCGGCTCCGTGAGCTGCACCAGACAATCTGTCGTAGGCTGAACCAGCACACTGGACCGACTCGGCACACCGTTGAAGCCCAACTCGCGATACGGAATATCCACACTAACATTTTCGTTGCGCGCCGCATCCGCAATCTTTTCCGCAAAATTCTTGAATTCCTTGTCGAGAGCCGCGCGGCGCCTTCGCTCTTCTTGTTCCTGCTCAAACTCTTCCTCGTCGCCGAATTTGTGGCGGCGCTTGCGGTTGCCTGTCTCGTCGAATTGCATCTCGGTTGCTTCGCGGACAAACTGGACGTCCTTGGTCTTCTTCTTGCCCAGCATAATCGGGTTCTTGAGGTGGACGTGGATAATGACAATCAGCTCGTGTTGCGAGGGCTGGAAAAAGAGATGCTTCATGTTGCTGAACAAGACGTCAATCTTGGCGGTGCCATTGCCGTGCACGTAGCGCAGACCGTTCTGGTGGATCTCGACGCTACCGGGGATGCGCTTGCCGTCGAGTGCCGGGCGAATGAAGATGAGGTCGAGCATGTGCGGCTTGCGCGTCTTGAGCGGGATGAGCTTGTCTTGTTCGACAACATCCTCCATCTGCTTCTTCTCCGTCTCCCGTCGTACGACGTCCTTTTTCAGCTCTGTAATGTCCTTGGTGATCTGGTCGATGCGGTCAACGTCGTGCGACTTGAAGGTCAGACTGCGAATAAAGTGTGCGTTGGGGTCTTCAAAAGGCTGGTCGTCTTTTCGGCCCACACCTTGACCTGGCGACAGGAAGTTGATGCGGAGCGATGTGAAGTCGGCTTCGGGGGTGTGCGAAGCGTTCTTGATGGTATGGATGTGGAAAGGAACCGGTCGGCCCATGATCGGCAGAAGAACGGTGAGGTTCTTCTTGTCGACGACAATCTCGAGGTTGGCGACGGAACTGGGGAACTGGTTGTCGCGCTTGTACGACTCGAACTTTTTGAACTTCTTCTCCTCGGTGCCGTTGAGCGACTTTGCGCCTTCGCTGTACTCTGCAAGGCCCTGCTCCTGCTTCTTGGCGTGCAGCTCTCTCTGATGCTGTCGCCGTTGCTCCTCCTTCTCGGCATCTTGGTTGGTTGTTCGCTCGTGACGGGTGCGCGTCTTGGTGATGTTGGTCTGGGCGATGGCGGGGCGCTCCTTCTTCACCTTGGGCTTCGCCTCCTCTTCCTCGTCGTCGAAGAAGAAGGAGACGGCGTCCAGGTCGGAGGTGGTGTCCTTTGTGAATACCGCGCAGTCAGCCGAGCTAACACGGACGGTGTCTACCAAGACGAGCGAGTAGGTCTTGCTCTTCTTGTCCTGCGGCTTGCTGTTCTCCAGGTCCGACAGGCCAGTCTGAACGACCAGAGTCATGCCATCTTTCAGAACACGAGTGTTCTTGCCGCTCAGGAGGAGCGAAGAGTCCTTGTTCTCGGTGCCGATGCCGTAACCGACGTTCTTGGGAAAGTGCTTCTCCCACTCTGGCTTTTTGGATTTGAGATGTGCGAGGGCCTTGTTGTACACGTCCTTGGCCACGACGCCGTCCTTGATCGACTTGATGACCAGGTCGTGAATCGCCAGAAGCAGCTTGTAGGCCGTCTCCTGCTCCTTGTTGGGGCCGACCATGAATGTGCGACCGATCATGGCACCGTATGTTTGGTAGCGCAGACCGAGGACCGAGATGATGACGCCAGCGTGCAGGTTGTTCTCGTCGGGCTCAGCCGCGAACTTGAGATCGTACGAGCCACCGCTCTGGATTGTGGGCTGCAGACACCAGTCGAGCTGCATCGAGTCGAATGTCTTGGAGAGCTTCTGCTTCTCGAAGAACTTGGCGTCGTCGATCTTGTTGGAGACCTTGTCGGCGAGGGCGCGGTGCGAGATTTTCTTCTCGGAGTCGAGGATGTCGGACATTTCCTCAACAAAGTAGTTGGACATGAGGGCGCTCGAGGCTCGGGCAGCATCGCGGATGGTTCGCTGGAGGGTTAGCTAGGCACTATTATAGTTTACGACTCAACTCACCAGCTCCTTCTCGTCCTTGACGGACAGGGCGGCGTTGGACAGGATGGCGGCCAGATCGACCTGGTCCTCCTCCTTGAAGCCAGCCTCGTCAAAGGCCGCCTTCCACTCGCTGGCAAAGGCGTTGTTGGCGTTGTCCTTTTTCAGCACTGCCACCTTCTTGCCGGCCTTTTTCATTGTCTCGAGACATGTCTGGAACTGCTTCTTGTTCTCCTCGGCGTCCTTGCCGCGCACGAGAATCTCGACGGGCACCTTGCCACCCTTGAGCGGCTCCAGGTACGAGGCTGCGTGGTGTTAGCAAACATGTCCATGTCCATGTCCAATGCCAAGCAATCGTGTCGCACTCACCCTTTTTCTTGGTGGTGACAATCTGGAGCAGGTCGGGCGTCAGGACGAAGAGCGTGGCCGGGAACTCGTAGCCTAGCAGCCACAGCTATGGGATGTCGTCAGCTCGCTGTCGCCCATCACAGTCGCACATGCGCAATCTCACCTGGAATGCCGCGGGCTTGAGATAGATGCCGGGCTCGCTCGCCTTGCCGACGAGCGTGGCGATTGAGCCTGCGCCCTGGAAGACCTGGTCGCCCGAGCGCTTGTCGGCCTTCCATTTGGTGACGAGGTTGTTGAGGCGCTCGTGGAAGAGCGCCTTGTCGATGACAATGTCGTTGTCCGCCATGTCTGAAGGTGCGCGCAAGGGAACCTCCAAACGAGTTGGCTGGGCTGCGAGGGGAGAGGTGGAGGAGAGAAGGCGACGATGGGAAAGTCGCGAAAGGTTGATGCGACGCGAGGTACGCGCTCGGGGGCCGTGCGCTCTTAACTCCACAACGGGCTAGTGTCCCAATTACGTTGCGTAGGTAGCAGTCGGGGAGCATCTAAATCTACTTTTGGAAATCATTTCGACGACTGTTTACGCCTTCTCTCTCTCTGTTTCTCGTCATCTTATTTGTTCTTGTATACCCAGAGTTAGTCCAAATCACTCCCACCCACCCTGTGACCATCCCACGCGGCTGCCTCACCCCCGTCGGCCCTCAACCTTCACCCTCAACACCCCGCCCATGCGCCCGCAATCCTCACTCCCCTCCCATGCTCTGCAATGACGGCCGGCTCCAGTCTCCGCGCTGGAGTCTCTCTCCGCAGCGATGCCCCCAATGACGCCTCTCCCCCCGACGCCCCGCAGGCACCCAACAAGGCACCAGCGACGGGCGTGCAGGCGGCCGGCATGCGCGCCGTGGCAGCGCGAATGGTCGCCTTTTACTTCCGCGCACCCGTCAAGGCCTTCTTTCGCGGCAGGATCGACTACATGGGGTACGCGAGGGCCATCAATCCGCACGTCATGGCAGATGCAAAGTGGTCGTGGAGAATGACGACGCCGGCCGTGTTGGCGCATGCCATTCGCACAGAGGGATGGGGCTTCATTCCGAAACAGGTGCTGCCGCCTCTGATGGCGAATACATGGTATGTGTGGGGAGATGCCTGGCCTTAGCATATGCTGACACGGCATAGTATCGGCGCAGTCCTGTATACAGCATACCTCCACAGTCTCTCCGCACTCCATGAACCCTCGTCATACCAGACTAAACGCGTGTACCCCCCACCGCCCCCCTCTGTGACCTTCACAGCAGGATTCATCGGCGGCGGCATCCAATCCGTCATCGCCGCCCCCTTTGACGCCCTGCAAACCCGTTTCCGCACCGCCGACATCCTCGACGGCAAGCACAAGACCATGTGGCACTACGCCGGCCACAAGCTGCGCTCCATCGGCGTCCAGGGCATCTTCGCCGGCTGGTCTCTGTCCTTTGTCAAAGACGCATTCGGCGCCGCCGTCTTCTTCGGCACCTTTGAAACCGTCAAGAGCCAGGCGTACCTCGAGTTTGTCTCGCGGTACTACGGGAGCCGCACACGCGACACGCTGCTCGAGAAGTCGATTCCGTACCTGCAAGAAGACCACGACGACCGCCCCGTCATCCGACCGCATTACATGCTCGAACCCATGTTTCTCCTCTTGGCGGGCGTCTCGGCATCGGTCACTTCACAGCTCATACAGCACCCGCTCACAGAGATCCAGGACGTCCACTACCGCCGCCTCGAAGCACTGGATTTCCAGGCCCACCAGGATAACAAGCCCAGTCACATTGTGCGCCGCTACTACCACGCCTACGAGGAGACGTTTGCGCAGTGCAAGATACTCGCCAAGCGCGCCGGGGGATGGAGAAGCTATCTGTATCGGGATTTCTTTATGAGCACGATTAAGCAGGTACCGAGTACGGCGGCGGGGCTGATTGTGTTTGAGATTGTGAGGCGCAAGTATTCGTTTGAGAATGAGGAAGTGATGATTATGCATGAGGATGCGAGGATATTGTTGACATGAGGGGATTGAAGGCGAGTTGTGCCGATACTTTGCATATGATACCCGGATATAGACTGTCAAGACTCATAGATTTTGAATGTCGTTGTACCATATACTAGAAACTTGTATATACAAAACATAGCAAATCGCATTGCACTACCTTAGCACTTCCTTTGCTGTCGCCCTCGTACAGCCTCAGTCAAAGCATACTTGGCTCAACGGGTATGCACACTCGACTCTCCGCCCATCTCCATCATACTCCTCCTTACCCGTTCCCGTTGCCCTCTCTCCCACTGCTTCTCCGCTTCCTCCATCTTCTCCTTGATTTTCGCACCCAGTCCCCACATCTCAAGTCCCAACATCGACCACACAAAGTTCCGTCCCAGATGCCACGACCCGCGAACAAACTGATACTGTGACGTCCTAAATACCTATTAACCATCTCCCTAGACATCCAGTACGCGTCCAACCCTGTAAGCGAACAAAGAAAAAGGAGGGAAGGAGGAGGGAAGAACATCTTACAACTCACACAAACCCCAATATCATCCCACCAACAACCATCCAACACAGTACTCCCAACCCTCGCGCTTGAGAATCAGAAAGGATGGTAAATGCACTGCTCTTATATCCCTCAGTCCCGTTCCTGTCTCCATCCCCAGAAGGCATAACACTACGCCAACAACCCAGCCCAACCGTCACCGGGACTAGACTCGTAATCCCATTGTCTGCCGTCGAGGTCGAAGTATGTATCTGTGGACACGACGGGTCCCAGGTTATGAGTGTGTTTTGCTGTGCGCCTAAGAGTTGGGTATACGGGGTTAGTATACATCTCATAGACAGAAAGATGGTGGAGAGGGGAGGGGAAGGGGGGAGGGGAGATACGTACCTGGGCCTGTAGGGGCGGGAGGAGGAGTGGGGAGAAGTGAGGGCGTGGCTTGGGGGAAGATGAAGGATATGCTCGGTGCTAGGGATGGGATATGTGGTTTTGGTTTTGGCTTCGCGGAAGGGGACGGGGACGAGGTCTCGTGTGTGTTGGAGGGGGTGGGCTTGTGGTGCTTGGAGGAGCGGGTGGGTGTTTCTTTCTCGGGCTTCTCGGTATCGTCATCGTCGGCTGGAGTGTTGTCGTCGGCATCATGAGTCTGTGTGGGTTCCTTGTCTTTGGCGGGTTTCTTCTTTGTGGACGGAGGGTTGTCGTTGGCATCTGTAGATGTTTCTCCAGTTGGTGTGGCATCGTCTTCCTCATCTTTAAATGCAGATTCCTTGTTCCCATCGCCGTCTTCTTTTGCCGCCTTGTCGGGAACAGTGTCTTCGTCTCCAGTCGCCTCCTTGTCAGCCAATGTCTCTTCTTTGAGCCCAAATTGTTTTCCCTCTTCTATACTTCCATTCTCGTCATCATCGTCACCGTTGTGATGTTTAATCGCCAACTTTGTCGCAATAACCACCTCTTCCGTTCCACTTGCTTCCGCACCAACCCCCGTAGTCTCCGCAACAACCTCATCCACCTCCTCATCCACAAAAATATTAAAAAACTCATCCTTCTCTTGCCCAGCCTCTTCCACAACCCCACCTCTTCCCATCCTCGCACCAACAACGTCCGTGGCTCTCCCCTCATCGCCCCGCCGCCACCACGCAAAAGGCGATCTAACCCGCTTCCCCGCCGCGTTCCTCGTCGCCGTCACGACAACACCACTAGACCCTGAAACCCGTGGCGCAGAAACAGTACCAGTTCCCAACCAGCTATAATCAGACGTATACTGCATCGTCTCGCTCTCAGATGTAGTCGTACGTTTAGTGCTAGCAGACTTCTCAGTCACCGTCGATGTGCCCCGTCGTCCTAGTCGCGCAGCGCCGTTTACAGACGCGATAGTCGTGATGGAATCTTGGTTCGTATTATCTGCTGTTGGAACGGAGCCTTCAGCGGTTTTGAGGTATTGGCTGATGTAGGGGTACCATGTGTTCATGCTGGAAATGGTGAAGATGTCTTCTTCGGTGCTGTCTTGTGTTGTGCTGGCGGTAAGGGCGAGTGGTGTAGCTTTGGGCGTTGGAGAGAGTTCCGGGTCGGCTATGGCATCTTGTGGGTTCTCGACTGAGAAGGTTTTAGATTTGGGTTTCGGGGTGTGGGAGGTGCTCACGTCTAAGTTGGAAGACTCGGTATCTGTGGGAGAAATCACTGATGAAGTAATCTCTTGTGTGTCTTCTTCGGGTTCCCTTGTGGAGGACTTGTTCTTGGACTTGCTGGACACGTCAGTTGCTGAGACTGGGGTGATTGAATCAGTGTCTGAAGCCGTTGACCATGAAGATGTTCTCTTTTTGGATTTGGACGCCTCTGAGCTATCGCTAGTCTCATCAGTATACGAGCTCCGAGTCTTCGTCTTGGATATCTCAGAACCGGTCTCTAAAACTGATGCCTGGGATGTCGTGTGTCTGGACAAAGATGATGTGCTTTCCAATGTATCCTCAGTAGTCGATACCTTTTTCGTCTTTTCTTTCGACGACACTGTCGCCGTTGAATCTCCAGCCACCTTACTGCTTTTCGCGTCATTTATATCCTCTGCCTTTCTAAACTCAAGGCAAAAGCTCGCAGCTGCTTCTCCATGAACCGGTATAACGACCGTTTTCGTAGCATCCAGAACATTCAGATACAGTTCACGTGCCTTTGGTGAACCGTCCAAGTCTTGCTTCATCTCGCTTTCGCAGAACGTAGCCGCTGTACTGTTGGACATGTACACTGAGATGTAGCCTTCAGGCGCGAGGCCAGCTCTGAGATTGTAAAGCTGGGTTTTTCGTTTCTTGAGTTCGTAGTCCGGGGTATCATTGCGCTTGGTGGTATTGTTCGAAGATGCGGATCCGACCGTCCTCGTATTGGATACGACAGAATTGTCGTTCATAGGCGATCGGGAACTCGTTGAATCTCCTCCGCTTGGCTTCCTCGGACTGAAGTATACCGCTGTTATAGACGAGGCTACACGATAGTGCTCCGCTTCAGAAGCTTCCTTGGGAAACGACCTTGTGGATTCGTTGGAGATTGCGCCTCCGCTGCTACCCTCACTTCCGGGGTAGTTATCTTGCAGCCTTCTTACTTCCGTATGATAGATGGTCTTTGTTATGGTCGGCGTCATGCGACCTTTGCGCTCGATGGCGGCTGCCAGAGCTAGGTCAAAAGCAAGAGCACGTGTGCTTAGCGACAAGGTTAGTATACCCGTAAGTAGTTTCATATCGATGCCGCGCTGCGGTGGTACAAAGAAAGAGCCGCAGATTATGGAAGAAAATGATTTGAGTACTCCTAGTGTTGTGACGATGTGTGCTCATCGATCAAAGGAATCCGAGTGACATGTAACTACCTGGAAGGGTACAATCATGGAAAGGAACGACAGATATTGATCAACTCTAGAAGTTTAGCTGTGAATATGGGATGCGCTTTGCAGATTGTTGGCGATGATGCCATCGCTTCCCGTTCTCGCATGCGTTTGTCGCATCTTGCAGTCGGTAATTGTCGCGCTTCTTCACAGTACCCGTCACGCGGTCTGCGGTGGCTGCCGAGGTTATTCACATTTTGTTCTCAGGCTTCGACTTAAATACACGGGTTTGCATCGGTTTTCATGATGTAAGTCGAGTGCTTTGCAACAGGGAGAGATGACGGTAGAGTCGAGGTTGAATTGAAGCGCGGTCCGAAACTAGGAACGCTTATTCAGCTAGCTCACCGAGTCGGCCATACGTCATGCACTACATCCCCAGCTTCCTCTCCACACACCCATCAATCCAGCACCTCCATAGCCCCAACCACCAGCCGCCAAACCAGTTCTCCCGCACGCTAAGTCGGAACGCAATGAGCGCCACTGCTTCTCCCACCAGGAACCACCCTCCTCCTACAGCAAGCACCGAGTATGCGTTCAACTTCATTCCTTGACTCTGCTTTCGAATGAAACACGCAGTTTCCGCCATTCAACTGGCCGACAGCGAATGAGCCATCGGAGAGAGCTACGGCGCCGCAGCACTCGTTCATGGCTGCGATACCAGTTGAGCCTGTGCTCACGCATTCGCAGCTGAAGTTGGCCTACGTGTCGCGTTAGCTTTCTATGGTGGAAAAGGCGCAAGGGAGAAGAGAGAGGGAAGTTGGTTAGAGAAGAGATGTGAATGTAGACGTACCTGCGCGAGGATCGCCAGGAGGCTGTAGGTAAGAACTGAGAGGAGCTTCATTGTCACGATGGATAGGCGTACTGAGGTTGGGTTTGGCTGAAGAGTTGGAAGGCGAGGTCGAGTGCTCACCGGTTACATAGTATACGGACTGCACTTCTTTGCCAGTCTCTATGAAAACCGCGATCGCTCGTCCTTCCTTTTCGCTTTCTGGCTCGGCCTTGGTTTTCCTGGTACACTGATAGTAAGGACAGTATGTACACGGCAGGTCCTGTGATTACCTTGGCCTGCTTATGTTTAGTAAACACTGTCAGCTTGGGAATCCTATCTTCTCCTTTCTCGTTGGTAGTCGCTCCTTTTCCCTATTACTGCTTACTTTGCCTTTGCAGATCTGGTGAGTACAGAGGTGTTAGTTGTGTCTAGACAGGAGCTTGTTCAGAAGTGCTGATGAATATAAAAGGCCTTGGACATTTTGTTAATCCTGCTTTCATGAGTGTAGACTTCCGCATGAACGCTGTAGTCTTCATAAAAACTGGTCGCACATGTATAGCAGTTGCGACCCACTCGTCCTCTGTGCCTACTCATAACCGTAGTCGCTGGCCATCGATCTGTACATGGTTTGACAACCAGTCTGTGCTGGCGAGATACAGCCGATTGACTTGAAGAGACCCGCATGATGTTCTTCGGTCGTACTGGGCTTGATAAAATGGTCATTGATCGCTTCGACGACCGTGTACCTGGCGCTCTTCCAATCAAGCTGGCGACGATCTGCGGTGTGCTGTACTATTATATCGGCTCTAGAGGCCACACCAACCTATCGCCCATAGCTTAAGTTAGGACTGCTTATCCGCCCAGTCTCTTTACGGTCAATTCAGCCTTCTCGTGCTCTCCACGTTCTCGGCGGTACACCTTCTCCGAGCCTTCTAGACGGCATCAAGTGGACCTTCGAGCCGCATCGGGTCTGAGATATGACTGGGGTACAGACGGCGCGGGGCTGCGCATATCAATGTCGCGTCGTGCTCCTATATGGCCGTCGAGGCATGGGACAAAAAGACGCCAGGCCGTGTTGTCGGCAAATTGCAAAAGCCACTGCTTAGTCAGCTAGCTCGGTGTGTTTCGCAGCGGAACCCAACCGTGCCGAGGTGGGCAGCCATCTGCTCTCGAGCGCTTACAAGACAGCAGCGCCCGCAACCACACCCGCTATGCGCAGCGATACGGGATGGGATATCTTGCGCATCTGCGCGACAGGTCGCCTGTTCGAATAGCTTGTTGCATTCTACTAGTGCCGCGCGTGTGACGACTTCACAAACGCCATGGTTCACCCCTCATCTCTTTCCGATGCAAGTGCCGAGACTGCTACCTGCTGCGATACACGGTAATATACGATAATCGACATGGTTATGTTTCCACATGTCTTATCTTCACACCGTCGTCTCCTTTCCTTCATATCACAATCATCCTTCATCTCTACACGCACAATGGCCTCCCAACCCATCAAGCTCGGCGTCCTCGACGACTACCACAACCTAGCATCCTCCCACTTCTCCCACCTCGACCCCTCCAAAGTCTCCATAACCATCTTCAACGACACCCTCCCCTCCTATTCCCACCCGCGAACCACCGACACCGACCGCAACGCCCTCGTCATCCGCCTCAAGCCCTTCTCCGCCCTTTCAACCATCCGCGAACGCACTCCCTTCCCCACCGACCTACTCCGCCAACTACCGAACCTCAGAGTCATATTCGCTACGGGCGGCAAGTTCGAAAGCTGGGATCTAGGTACCATGAAGGATATGGGTATCGTGGTGTGCGCCGCGCCCGGCAAGGGCAGAACGGATGGAAGAGGCAGCGGCACATCTCCACGCTCGTTGCCGATCAAGCAGGGCGGCGGACAACCGACAACACAGCATGTGTGGGCGCTGGTACTGGGTCTTGCGCGGAATATTGCTGCGGATGACGCCGTGGTCAAGGGGAAGGGTGGGCCAGCGGGGTGGCAAACTGAACTCGCAATTGGCTTGCAGGGGAAGACGTTGGGGTTGGTGGGCCTGGGGAGGATCGGTGCGCATGTTGCGAGAGTGGGGGTGCTTGCTTTTGGCATGAAGGTTGTGTGTTGGAGCGCGAACTTGACGCAGGAGAAGGCTGATGGGCTGGCGCAGGAATGCGGGTTACCGGTTACGGGTGGGGGTATGGCGGGTGAGAATGAGAAGACGTTTAGGGTTGTGGGGAAAGAGGAGGTGTTTAGGCAGGCGGACGTGGTTAGTGTACACTACGTTCTCAGCGAGCGCTCAAGGGGTATTGTTGGCGCACAGGAGCTAGAATGGATGAAACCAACGGGACTCTTGATCAATACGTCTCGCGGTCCGCTTGTGGATGAGGCTGCATTGCTGGACACGCTGCGACACGGACGTATACGTGGCGCCGCTCTCGATGTGTTCGATATCGAGCCTCTTCCTGCAGATAGCCCATGGCGTAACGAGGACTGGGATGCTAAGGGCAAGAGCAGGGTGTTACTGACGCCGCACATGGGGTACGTTGAAGAAGGTACACTAGCGATGTGGTATGAAGAGACGGCAGAGAACCTGGAGAGGTTGATTGAGGGCAAAGATCTGTTGCATCGAATCCTGTAATGCTTGTGCTACAAGGCTAATATTTAGCCCGTATCCACTCCCCATTCTCACTCCTCCTCGTAATCGTCGTCATCCTCTCCATCATCATCGCCATCGCCCTCGCCTTCATTCTCCTCCATTCCCTCCGTCGGGACTTCCAGCTGCAGCCCTAGCAGCCTTGCTTCGATAAAATAACAGTCTATAGATAGGAAAATGCTTGTATGTTTTGAATAAGAGTCGGCAGGTTGCCCAATATGTATCCCTAGAGGGATTAAAGCCGAATTTTCCGTCGTGTACACGAGGGCTCCCGAATCGCTAGATACCGCGAACGGGAATGTGTCGTCGAACCAATCGACTATTCCAACCCATCGATTCATCTCAGGCTGCGTAAGCTTATGGTATTCTTCGTAGAGGTACTGAGCGTCTTCATCGTCAGGATCTGCCATGCGAAGCGGCGCCCTTTCGGCGCGTAGCTTTTTCTTACACCCTGGAAAATTCCATTCCAGATGTGCCAATTTTCCCATGGTTAGGCCACTACTGGCCCCGTCTTTGTGTACGTAGACGATGCCCTCGCGGCCAAGCGATTCTGTTATAGTTTTATATTTTGTTGCTTCGGGCCGAAAAAGTAACTGCATTGCAGCATCGTCTTCCTGAAACTCTCCGCAGTAATCCAACGATAGTCAAGTTATGACATCAGTGAACTTCTCTTTCTCGCTTTCTGGGAACTTTATAATTCCTACTTCCCTTGACATTGCATCTTTTCCATTGACAGTTCTTAGGGGAACTATGTCACCTTCAATGCTTTGGCCAGTCACGCGATGCGTGACAACAGACGTCCTGCCGGGGACTAGGACATGACCGGCAGTTATTGCGTACCAATCGTCGCCATCGCAGGTCTGGTCGACGAGAAAGGCACCCAGAGTGCCATAGCTCGACTGTGACCCTTCTTTTTCTGTGATTGAATCACCGAGACGAATCTTGTCCGTGATTGGTATAGTATGTGGAATATACGTAAAGTCTTTCGCTGTTTCGATATTGAGGTATGGTATATTTAACCATTCCGGTAAGAGAGGAATAGTATCTCCTATCTGAGGAGATATGTGAAGCAGTGTACGTCCCGGTCTGGTGGGCATAGAGATCCGTGAGAAACTACACCGAGCATGTTAACAACCAGGTATAACACCAAAGCGATATCTTCCAGAGCATACCCAAAGTAAAGTAAAGGAATGTTTGTAGCAGGCGATAGAAAAGTACGTGTGACGCCTGATTCATTGACTTCCTAGCTGGATACGTGTCAGCGCGAGTTTCCCGACGGACAGCAGATATGGATGCGAGATATATTACCTTGCCAGTCCAGCATCGCGCGACAGGCTGTGTGTGACCGTTGTATCTGCCAGGAGGGTACCTGGCAGGCCCGAGGGAAGGGGAGCTCCAGGTGTCGCTGCCTGAGAGAGCTTTTGGATCTCCCCATGTGAAGACCCAGAAGAATCTGTATCTTCGCTCAGTGGGGAAAGAAGCGTGTTCTTTCCTGTAATACAGACGGCAACGAATTTCCTGGAACTTTCTGTTAGTGATCTCATGTCAACCATGGTATGGGGATGGCCCACGTCCAAGAGCTACTCACAACGTCCGGATATCTGTATGCTCCATACGCAAGAGAGGCTCTCAAATGAGGAGCACTGGGAACAAGAGAAGTAATGGTTGTGACATTGATTGATGATGTTGTGTTGCGGGATTGTTTATGAAGGTTGCGGGAAAGCCAGGATTCCAAGTGAGGGACCCGCGTTACTGGATGGGAGAAAGCACGCCTAATGTCATGGTAAGGACGCACTTACGCCTTCTATTTCAGACCCTTACTAGGTAATAACTACGTAGACCATCTTCACAAAGGCTCCTTGCTTTTTCAAGACTCGGATGTGTCTGAAAGACCAGCGCATTCGCTGCCGTCGAGAATACTGCCATTGCTCTCCTTGCTCCTACTATTCGGTGGAGTCTTTGCAACTGGCAGGTTCGCATAGTCGACCATAACATCGGCGAGTTTATGGCAGAAGCTCCGCCACGCGGCATAACAACGTTCCTGATCACGTTAGTCTGGTAAACACAGTATGCAGTACTGACATCCCTCGAATGTCATAGTACTGGATATACGACTACGCGGGAGACTCACCTCTCTAGTCTTGTGAGAACCCCCTTCCTCGACGTCTACCATTGTAGCAGGATCGGAGTAACGCCACTTGAATGTCTGCTCGCACGCGAAGACGTACTTGGCGCGCATCATCCCCCTCGTAGCCTTTAGCCTCGCCCTCGTTTCCGCATCACCCAGTTCAAGATCAAAGATCTGGTCCCAGGCGACCATCTTACCAATAGATCCCCACATCTTAGTCGCCATAACCTCCGGTGCCTCGTCAAAGTCCCTTTCCCAGAGCACCTTCAGCTCGGCAGGTGTAAAATCTCCAAACTTCTTGTCCTTGTTTTCAGCCTTGGCCTCCCACTCGCCAATTATTATAGCCACCCTGGGATAGAAGAAATCCTTCATGATCTCGCCTTGCCACTTGGTCTGGTTCGCCCGCAACTTCTTGACTTCCAGAAGGTAATCAGCGGACTTCGGATTGCTATAGCCGGAGCCTTTGAGCAGAGCGTGGATATAATCGTTGGTGAGCTAGTTTTTCATGATGTAGACAATTCTGGCTGTTGCCAGTAGACCTGAAGTCACCATCACCTTCGAATCATCAGCCGGGGCGAGACCGAGCATTGGCTTCATCCAACCAGCTTCATTGGCCCAGAGGATGGGGCTTGGGTATAGCGTGCTCTTTGGCGCACGATTCATTTTCGATTTGTCGCTGCTAATGCGGTCGCGGTTTCGCGCAATGGTCTTGATGACGCGGCCGCTCTTGACTTTGTCTGGAGTTTCAGTTCCAGGCCCGGCGTGTAAGTGACGAGCTCGTACGGTTTTGGCGATTTTGAGGACATCGTGTGCGTCCATGTTAATGTGATGGGTGAGGCAGTGAGATTGATTCGGGGTAACGCGCGTAGTTAGGGAGTAGAAGAAGGTTTGGGTCAAGTAGTGTTATGTTGTGGCACCACTAGCGGCATCTTGTGTGGGCGCCCAAGGTGAGGGAGACTTGCAGTGACGCGCTTTTCCACCTTCACTTTGGAGTACGGGCATGGCCCAACACCACAAATGCTTTCTTGAGACATTTAAAGTCCTCTGAAACTCTTTGTCAGCCACACTTCAAACCTTTGCAAGTGACTCTTCTACTTTAGAGATTAGGCAACAATCATGCGTGCAGATCATACATGGCAACAGCAACCTAGTAAAAAATGCGTATGTATCTGCCTGCAGATTATTCATAAAATACTATAGTGTACATCCAATGCGCTCCAATCAACATGTGACCGTGATATTCGTGTCCTTTGACGACCAGTTCCCAACAACTGACTCCATTCCACACCCTACATCGTTCGTCGAGAGCCCTTCTTCTTCTGTGGTGTGCGATGTAGACCCACGCTCTTCCTCCTAGGGTTCTGGACACTCCGTTCATGGGGTATCGGCTCACACATCCCTTCGAGCGTGTCGAGCATCTCAGACTTGATCACCCACTGACACAACGTCTCATCGTACACATACGGCTTCTGCAGCATCCAATCCCGCCACTTCTTCATTACCTTGACGGCGTGCACCTGATTCACCTCGAACCATTCCTTGTGCAACTTATCGCATCCATCACACTTCCTTCGCAGTCTGTACTCCTTGAGCTCGGTATGTATAAGTTGCTCGACGCGAAATACATGTGGCATTTCCACCTGACTTTCGGCACCTGAGTGGTAAGCGTTCTCAGGATTGCATTTCCGCTTCCACGTTTTGAGCCTCTCTGCGAGATTATTTGTATAACCAATCTTGATCTTTCCGAAAAATGCCCTGTCCCAATACATGTATATGAAACCCGGATCACGAGCCCTGGGTGTCAATGGAGAAGCGGCTTGCTCGTAGAGGGCGTCAAAAACGGAACAACCTCTCGTCTTTTTGGGTTCATAATGCGAGAAGCCTGATGAGAGGGCGAATCGCACGACGGCCTTGTTGGCAGGCGCCTTAATTTGGAGCTTCACAATCGGCTTGATCTTTACGACTTGCTTGGCATGCTTCGAAATGAGCAGAGGCTCGGAAACGCGGTCTCCAGGTGCTTCGAGATCACAGATTGCACTGGCCCATCGATTGAAGGCTGCTCGATCCACTGCCGTCATACTTGTCATGTCCTCAACTCGGCTACGCAGTTGCGCCATTCTGGATCCAGCTTCGAGTTGTTTGAACACCGTGCCCCAATGTATGTTGCACATGAGTGAGTCAACAAGGTCCTCGATATTGTTGAGTATGCCAAAGTAGTTGTTCATACTCTTGCATCTTGCCAGCTTCTTCAGAATGCCACCAATGTCACAAAATGACCTCTTAGACTTGGCGCACCGTCTGGAAGAATCCGTTACAAGTGACGCAACACAACATGTCGGTTCGCTGGCGATTCTTGCATGAAAATCATGTGGCATGATCTGTTCCAGCAGCCTTCCGAATGCGCTTCGCACGAGTGGTGTGGTTTGATAGTGGGGAGTTTCGACGTCACTACTCCCTCCATTGAGCGCACCATGTACGGCCGATGCTACGAGCGCTTTACTGCTAGTCTTGGAGCGTGTGCGCGTACTAATAGGATCGTCGGAGAACTCGAATGAAGGATTAATGTCGTATTTCACCGAAAGAGATGCGACGTTCTTCTGAGAAACTGAGGTATTTTCGTCAGATGTGATCTTGTCAAACTCATAGTTGATGTATACGTACTCTCTTGAAGTTCGGATGTGAGGTTTCGGAAAATCTTCATTGGTCGGAACTGGTCGTCCTGCAGTGTGACGTCCTTCGTTTCCGAGATTTGCTGCTTGGCTACCGGACTGACTCCAATACCGAACGAAAACTTGGAAATCGGAGTAAATACCAACTTTCTCGAAGACTCGAGCGGTGTAGGTGGTGTCAAAGGCGTTGAAATGCAACGTGAGCCTGTACCTGACTTGCCACAAGGTGTTTCGGGAGCATCCCAAATGTCATTTAAACGGGCTGCAGGGGACACAGTAGACACTGTCGATGTTGGAGATAGCGATGAGAAGTTACTCGAATTCAGTAGACAATGGGTAGTGTCGGCATCTTTGTTCGAGATGGATGCCGAAAGACTTGTTCTGCCAAAGCTAAGATGACTACGCTTAGGTGTCTGAACAGCGTGCTCTTGCGCACGGCGGTCTTGAAAAACGAAAACCATGATAGAGATTTCAAAGAGAAGGTCAGAGATGTGATGGATGGATTGATCTGAAGGACACAAGTCGAGGTGAAGAAGATGGGTGTACTGTCGATGCCAACATAAGCGGTTTGTGTGCCATCTTATATCATCAGCCTTGCCGGAAAAGATGGCTCACCTGAAGCTACACCATGTGTTGATCGCGCCGAAACCCCAGGACCACTGCAATGTCGGCCTCAGACATTGCGATCGCATGATACTGTAAGCACAAAGGCTCTACAGTTGTCTAATCACGCAGCCACACTCCCACTATAGGCAGGTGAGCCCGTCTCCCAAACATGTAGGAATAGACTAAAGCTAAGATGGATGCCTACCCTTGAGATTGAAGGGTTTTGGATCGGTGGTAGGTGCATAACCCGTGCCGCAGAGCCGCAGGTGGTTGCCTTGCTCAGCCTGATTCAAGCCCTGAACGCAGCGGCTTAGCATCGATGTCCATAAATCAGATTGGATCACCAGTACGCTCTGTTGGCGGTCTGACACTTGATAGGAAAGAGTCTGAAACCCACAACTGCAATGACGGAATATGAATCCAACACGCTCCTGAACTGCAGCCATTCATGATGGCTAAGGATTTGGCCCCATGAGGAAACAAAACTTCGAAACGTTTGGCGTAGTACTTTGTCGTGTAAACTGTAATTCCAGAAGCACGCACGCGCCATCTCAGCCTCGTCGTGTGTTGGATGCCTTCCTACCATTTGCCATTTCCCACCCAGAACGTGGGGTATGAAACATATGTCGTGATCTTGTAGCGGGCCGTGCTGTAATCCGCGCCGTCGGCAATGTACGCGTGGGAGTGGGTCAATCCGCCCCGTGCGGATGAGCGGCCCAGCGAGCGCCGCTGCGCATCGGCTCCATACCCCCGAAACGCTAGCCACCACGCGGTCGGTCAGCGCAACTCCTTCCACATGTATCTTCTTCTGTTTGCACCCGGTTCCTGGGAAATGGGACTGCCTGCATCTCAAGTTGAGTGGATCTTGACTACCTGCAATTATTCTAGTATTGGAAGCCCCTAGCCCACATGAAGGTACTTCGCTTAAACAGCGTAAAGTCAAAAGTCGGGTTTACCAAGGCAGCGATCTAAATAACCGGACGTGAAGACGTTGACAAGATCATTCAGGGTATTTGTTATCAGATACACACTCTCTACCTCCTTGATCATGCAGCGACGGCCAGTACCCTGTCCATGGTTGCAAGACTCAGGCTGATGCACCAAACTCATCGCTCCTGAGCTCTTTCGGTCGCATGGCCGTTCGTGCAGGAGATCCGTGTACTGCGTTGCGGCGCAGCAGCATTACTGTGACAGGGCAACTCTACCCCCTCACGAATCCTGTCGCAATACCATAAAACTTCTAGAGTCTATCTTGTTCTTGATCTGAACACATCAACTTATTTTCTTCCCAAAGTCCACTATCACAAGCACTCCGTTACCAATGGCTCGTCAAGGCTTGTTTGCCGCAAGTTTGACCGATAGAACGGACACTCCTGCACGCATGCGACGTGCAAGTGAAAGGCTCGATGAACCCTTTCGAACACCAGAGACGTCATCAACTACGAGCTTGGAATCATCTTCAACGCCGGGTTCCTCGATCGGAACCCCAATCTGGATAGATTCAGATGATGAGAAGGACGGTACACCTACCAAGCAAAAGAGGTCTGATATTCGCCGTTCACAAGACAGCTCAGCAACGAGCTTGAGATCGAGGCTCCTGGACATTCCACTTCGCGCTAAGCATACGACAAAGGTCAGCGAGAAGGAAGAGATCCTGGATGTCAAAAGCAACGATAATACAACGGGCGACGCACAAGCAAACAAAGAAGACGCCGGTAACTCCACACACCTGATACATGCTAGACTGGGCGCAATCGTTTGTGCAAAACTTCCAAATTCCGAAGAGGAGGGATTCATATACGTCTTCCGGGATTCAAAGCATACGGGTGCAGTGAAGATCGGATACACAAAGGATGTCAATAGACGGACAAAAGAACATGAAAGATGCGGGTTGAAGCTGAGCTTTGTTCATATCTCAGGGCGGGTTAAAGAGATGAAACGTGCCGAGCAGCTTATCAAAGCCGACTTGAGGCACTTGCGTACGCCGTGGAAGTGCTCTGCTTGCAAGCGTACCCATGACGAATGGTTCGAGATCGACGAAGAGACGGCGAAAGCAAGAGTGACGCTATGGGTCGAGTGGATCAATGATCGAGATCCCTACGATTCGAATGGAAACATCAAACCACTCTGGAGATACCTAGTAGAGTATGGGAGAAACCCTCGAGAAGAGTTCGACAGCAAGAACCACGAAGCTCGATGGAGGCATTGGGACTGGGTCCTGTCAAAGCCTCTACCCAGCGAGATACCAATGTTCGAGAAACACGAGAGGAAGTCCAGCAGTATGAGGCGGCGAACGATGCCGTCACGATTTAATGATAGCGAGCAAACTGCCCCTACGCATCAGCAAATCATCACACACGTTGACGCAACCTCAATCGAAGCACTGCAGACATTAGGGATTGGCCAATTCCTTCATGCGGCAACACAAACAGCGACGAACAACAGCATCAACTGGACGCTGAACATCAATCTCCAATGTGATGGTCGTGATCGCCAGGAGATACCCTCGGTGAGCAAGTCCTCAAGGAACTGATCCGGTAGTCCAAAGACTATATGCATTTTCTTCGCTTTCACTGTCGCACTGTGGTTTGTCAGGTCTCCAGTCGTGTAGATTATGAATCTCTTTACGTTAATTAGATTGGGTTTTATTGTACTGTTCATCTCGTATCGATAATATGCATGAAAATCAATATCTTCAGCATACTTGCCCAGTTGACTGCACAGAGGCCGCGCCATTCACGAACGAAATGCGGACGGATGACTGTAACTTGGACCGTAGCTGGAATTGTTCAAGAGTGGACATCAGAGACGTTCTTGAAGATCTTCCAAAAGCCACGTGGTTGCGATACGGTTGAAGAGTTGATAACAGATGTCATCATCCGGCTCTGGGCGTGTTGCGGTACGCGCTGTCGGCCGTCGTGGCGTAGTACATCTTGAACCGCGATGAAATGGCGGACAGAGGATCGTAAAGTCCGTGAAAGCGCATTGTTGGTGTCGTACGACCGGAGTTTCATACAATCATTGTCGGGACGTAGTGTTGTTGAGTGAAAGCGATGGAGCTTCAGAGACACGTGCTGTGTGGGTGCGGCGAAAGTGGGGCCGCCGCCACACGGACAGGGGAAGCCGCCGTGGACCCCACTCTCTACCACCTACCACCAAAACGCCAGCCGACGCAATTTACCACTGCACCGACTACAGCACTAGCAGTTCATGCGAAGAAAAAAACCCCCGTTCTCCCTCCAAAATCGATTGTTCAAACCAGCCTAATGAGCGACTTTTCCGGTGCAGATATCAAAGACCGGGCAGTCCAAGCGAGTCCAATTCTTTTCCAGCATTCTTCTCCATGTACACTGGGAGCGGGTACGACGAGAAGCAGATACGTCATGTAGGGCAGTGGCTGATACCTGCATCTACGGCCTGTCTGCAGCTTTCGGCTGATAACGATCGCCGCGCATGATCTCGGTGTGATGGATAGCCCACCTGCCACATCCAGAACTCCTCTGCCGAGCTTCTCACAACCCGTGCCATCGAGTAGGACGCAGCTCCTAGAATTACGTGGGATCTGGAGAGATATCCGGTAGAAGTAAGCTCGAATCATGAGTATACAGGGGACATCGTCGTCTGCGGCTCCATCGGTCCCAGTCAGTTGAATGAGTTCAAAGTCTGTCGACCATGTTCCGGTGATATTGCCTAGCGCTTTGAATCGAACAGCGAGATCTGTAGAGATCCAAGACCAGGAAGGTTCCGAGCATGGACTATTCCTAGCTTCAATGCTCTGGGGCTGGTAGTCTTGTTCGAGAGGGCAAAACCACAGAAGCTCATCTGCCAAGTTTTCCATCCACATACCGGCCACGTAGGTATAGCCCGTGTTCCTTCGGTACATGGATGCCAATCCGGACAAAGCAGGTAACTTGTCCGAACGATAAGTCAGACGACAGCGCGAATATTCCGAGACTATGATCTGCCAGTCGGACGGTATGGAGACTGGGAACGAGGGGTCGTCTTCCAATGGCCTGACGAGTTGAATCCTTACTTGAGGGCATTCATAGCTTTCGTAGCGATATGGAGTCGGTTTGTGCGGGACAATGCGATAGTTCCCTTCCCTAGCTGTGTGCGCAAGACATTCCCAGAACGTTTCTCTGTCGCTGTAAGACAAGAGTCTGGGCGATAAAAGCCGTTCTTGAAGCGCCCAAGCTCTCTGGCAAAGCGGTGCATTCCTGAAGACATGTGCTCTTGTCTTCTCGAGATTACTGGTGTTGTTCAGCGATGACGTTTCTGCTGATGCTAGGCCAAGTCGTTGACCCAACATTCCATGACCACAGTCAGGAGAACTGAGAGCATATAGTGTCAGGTACGACAACCGATATATGTCGCCCATCCTTGCTGCTTCTCTTGACCAATCGTCTTTGCAATCTTGAAGTATGCAAAGGCTATCTATCCAGAGATACTGTATGCCCAACTTCCGAGTTATGGTTACTGCGTCACGGTAGAGTTGAGGGAAAGAATCTATAGATATACCCCTACACCTCTCTTCGAGTGTGGCAGTAGTTGTAGTGAGTGGCTGCTTGCCTCCCCAGCAGTGACTGAGTGTCATGTACGGGGCATGATGACCAGTTGAGATGTACAAATATGGCGTTTCTGCGCCGACGTCGATGACTCGTGACGGAAGCGGCGACTGGTTGCCTTGGTAACAACTATGTTGTTCATCACACCTCCCAACCCACTCCTTCACCAAGTCGAAACTAGTTTCGGAAGATGGATCTAGAGCTATGTCACGAGTATGTTGCCCATAGATGTACGCGATGTAGCCTACCGAAGAAAGTCAATATCCATGGATATACAGGTTTGCATGGCCGACATACTCTTGCCTCTGAGGTGATTGAGGAACCCACTACTTGTCTCGGTTCGCTCAGCAAACCATAGCAAAAGGTGGTGTGTGCGAAGATCGTCGGGCCGGTGATGTTTGGGCGGGTTTTCGAAGTCAGCTTGGGATTGCAGAAGCTGCTGGTTTACTGCATGACAGAGCCAACAGCCTTTCGAGCCAGACGCTTTGAGTTGAGCTGCATTGTCAAAGTGTCGCGTTCTGCGACCTTGGGGACTGTATTTCAAGGACCTGCATCGCCAGCACAAGCGCAATCCAATAATGGGCCGAATATAACCGTTTATCAAAGCTATTCCAAAGTCGGGTGTGAAGTATTGGTATAAAATTTGGACGAGATTCCAGACAGATACGAAAACCAACGAACAGCATGCGTGCGGAAATAGTATAGCCCCTAATTGAACAGTCAAGACAACCGTCAAAGCGGTTCGGACGTGTTTGAAGAGGCCATCACGCGTTGCAAGAAGGCCAGCGTCCATGGTGGTCGGAATTGACGGAAAAGGTGGAAAAGGTATCGAAAGACATGGCTTGCTGTCCTCAGTTCGACTGGGTTTGCGGATGTGCGATGGTATTCGCTCGTCATTCAGCTCGCAAGGCAGCCTCCGCTAGGTTGGAAAAGGCTAAAACGCCCTGTCTCAAACTAACGATTGTGGCTGCGCCTTACCGGAAAAGTTACTGAGCCTTGCCAGCGCGCATCAGCTGAGCCACCTCCCCCATCTGTCAATTGAATTCGTGCGCAGGAGGCCAGTTGGAACTCTTTGTTCACGTTTCGAGTAGCTTTTTCCGCACAACGCGAATTCTGTGCTGAGGTACGATCATACTGCGTCGAAACACGTCGATTAGCACATGCTCTGCGAAGACAACGTTCTCCTAACGTCGCACCATCCATGAACGTTATTTTGAAAGAGGTCGTGCGGTATGTGCGCAGCCTCGGAGTACAATGGCGCCACTATCTGCACGCTCAAGGCCTCATGGTTGTGGTTCTTGCTTCTATGTTCTTATTCATTCCCGGTAGGAAGCATCTCTCAAGACTCCATGGCCAGCCATCCTTCAGTATACTGACATCAAGCAGCCCCAGAGCGGTCTACGTCTCTTGGCAAGAGAAGCTGGGGTGGATGGGACGAGCGCGCAGACTCGGAGATATGCTACAAGCAGGAACGCACAGCAACTCTACTATCTTTCTGGCTCGGTGTCTTAGGTGCAGACCACTGGTATGCGCGACACTGGATTTTGGCTGTTTTCAAGACGGCTACTCTTGGTGGCTTGGGTGTTTGGGCTGTAGTTGATGTGAATTTGTGGATTGTTGGCGGATACTATGGTACTCCTGGGTGCCCTGGTGGTAGCAAGAACGGGTGGATTTATTGAAAGGAGATATTAGATTGATCAACAGCAAAAACAACGTTACAGGATCTTTGGTGATCATTTGCGCGAGGGTAGTGGGTTGAGGAACTTAGCTTGAAATTTACTCTGTCCCCGCCATCCGCTAAGCATTCACAGCTATTGGGTATTCTCCTTGCTTTGACCCGTCGCACTGTTCGCAGGACATCATTGGATAGCGCCACGCCACCTAATGGCCAGTCCCACATGTCGCATAGCGTCAGGCGTATCTGGGAGTAGCGCGATGGCTGAGGATGAATAGGGGATGGGATGTTTCAGCGGGTGCAATCGCGCCAAGTGGGGGCTACGGACGAGCCGTGACAGGCACCCTCATTTTCGACCCAATAGGTCTGAGTCGGTTGCTGAATGGCATGTTCTCTATAACACAACCTTCAAGACATCAGCACCGCACTTCCAGAGTGATATTGCTATGCGATCCTTCTTAAAGGTGGCCGCTCCCGATCCCAGCCCGCAGACGTTAGGTGGCCTAGCCGCAGGGTACTGACATGACGTACCTAACTTACCGTGCCACAATTCTACCTGGTGACCCTATCGCACCTCTTCTGAAGGACTCGAGTTCGTTCCGATATACCCTCGCATTAGAAAGTCTCGCTTTTGTTGCGGGCAAACTTTTGTGTTGTTTCCGATGCTTTTGGTCGCCCTTGATACCTACTTCCAAACTGTCAGCCTTGTGAAGTCATAGGGTATTTGGTAGCCGCTGATGAGGTATCACAGCACACTAGGAGTTGTCCTTCTCTCCTTCGCCCTTCCTGATACCGGCGGAACTTACTCGGTGAACGAACATGGATCTATGCAGCATCTGCTCGCAACTCGACGTATCCTCCCTCCATCATTATAAATTACGAGTTCTTGGTCCTTACGGGGAGCTACTTCTCAAGTCTCAGAGTCTCGGGCCTGGCCGGGTTGGCTGCGGTGGTTGCGCGTTCTTTTGTGCGCTCGTCCAAAGGTCAGATTATTGGTGTTGTCGCATGCCGGAATTATCAGACCACACTCTTGTCATAAAATACTCTCGTTTGATCGTGAGTTCATCCGGACATATTGATGTCCATCAGGTCCCAGGTAACGACCTACGCCTCGATCTCTGTACCGATGAAGAAGGGCTAGGAGGTGTGTTGCAAGGCGACTGTGAATGATTCAGTTGTTGATGTGTAATCATCTAGATTTTGAGTCGAATACCTGTCTCAAACGAGCGGTGTGTCCTGATCCACGCGAAAGCCGCTGCTTCGATTTGATTAGTTGGTGGATTGCGCAGTGTACGATGCATGATTGCTGCTCTCCGTCGGTCCAAGTTGCACTCCCGAAGAGGGTTATCGAAATTCCAGTCAATCCTTCTGTACCGCCTAAACTGCAGATAACTAATGATGCGTTGGGCCAGTACGTAATCTTATCCCACTGCTGGGGTACCAAAGCAATGACGACACTTCCGAACGCACGATCACCTCAATTTCAGAAAGCCATCAGGTTTGAGCTGCTCCCAAAAAGCTTCAGGGACGCAATCGAACTCACGCGGAAGATAGGCTTTCGCTACCTTTGGATAGACGCACTATGTATAATCCAGAACGATACTGAGGACTGGGCCCAAGAAGCTGCAAAAATGGCTTCTTACTATGGGCTGTCAGCTCTCATAGTTTCCGCAAATGCTGCCAAGGATAGCAGTGAAGGAATTTTGACACCTCGGAACACACTCCGCTCACCTAAACTGTGTTCAGAGAACAAGCACTTGCTATGCCAACGGCCGCCCAACCCAGAAGTCGATATCAGGTCGTCCGTCTTGGCTACACGTGGGTGGGCTGCGCAAGAAAGAATGCTGGTACCCCGTATATTAAACTACACAGAATGTCAGATGATCTGGGAATGCGCATAGGTGCTTGAGTCTGAGTCACGAGTGCGTGGGGGCGGTCGACTGCCTGTTGGTGGAAATTATGAGAAGTTTGCATGCCAACGTTTCGTCACGGAGGCTTTGAGTCAAAGGGTCACCATACCTCGCTACTATGATCATAGTACCGACATGGTGCTGGGAAACAAATCCGAGGACGTAGCGTCACATGTAATCACCACATGGAGTCAATGTGTCAATGATTACGCATACCGTTGTTTGACAGTTTCGACCGATAAACTCCACGCTATTGCTGGTGTTGCAAGAATACTCAATCACAGTGGTGAGCTTGGAACGTACTTGGCCGGAATTTGGAGTGTGCACCTAGCGGTCGGTTTTGGCTGGCGGAAAGGTTCGACGAAGGTTTCTTCGCAGCCTGAATATACAGCTCCGACCCGGAGCTGGGCCAGGGTGGTAGGTGGAGTGGTTTGCGACAGCTGGACATCACCACTATATATTGACGATATAGAGAAGACCTGGCTTGAGATATTTGACCTCAAGTTGATCGAGCAGCATATGATATTGCCGGATGAGCGCAATATCTACGGCGCTGTCTTAGAAGGTTTTTACATCACGTTGGAGGGTATATGTTTTATGTATGCCGATCTTGGTACGTTCTTGGAAGAGGTCTGTGGGATTGATTGTAGAATAATCGGTCGTTTTGAGATCAGTATCGACAAGGAGGACAGACTGAACATGTCGACGCCCTACGATTGCTTTCTACTCTTGCAATCGGAGATTATTTCTTGGCAAGAGGGATACAACCGCGAAGGGCGTGCATCTATGGATATACTACTGCTCAGCTAGGTCGACTGGGAGGCAAGCGTTGCGCAGCGGGCTAGGACGGCGCGTATATGGCTTTTTAACGGCGAATTTATAGAGCAATTCAGGCGTATAGTCGAGCCCGCCAATTGGGAAAGACGAACACTGAAGTTGATATGAGATATCGAATTCCAGATATCAAGAGCTATCTACATCGTCAACGTTTCCTTCCCAGACTTCCCAACAATCTTGACAATCAATATGCGCAAGCTAGATTGACCTGGCGTGAACTTCTATAGGAATCTATCCTGCTGGCTGAGCTCGATTTGTATTAATCAACAAGTCTGCGTCGTCCCGCCCCCTCATCTAACACTTAAACACTGCCGGCCCAGGACTCGTATACGTCTTACTCCCCGTATATAAATTATACAAAATCCCCGCATCATTCTGCTTATACGCCCCGGGAAACGCCACCGTCGCCGGCGTCCTACTCGCCTCCCCACCCACAACATTAATCTGCGCACACTCCATATAAAACTGCGCGCCCATACTCGAACTTGCCGAATGTAACGCAATCAGCTCTCCACGCAGCAAATACTGACCCGGCGCGATACATTTGGGGATCGTAACAGTCTGTTTGCCCTGATTCGCAATCAGCCGGTCAACACCCCATTTCGACCCGTCGAACGCGTCCTCGCTGATCTTGAACCAGCCGCCGCCGATACCGGAGTCGGTCTTTGCATCGCTGACTTTCTTCATGTAGGCCATTACGGGGCCCTTGTGGCTTGCGTCGATGACATCGCTAGGGCCGGAGGTCAGGGTGTGGCGCCAGGTTAGTGTCGCGGTGCTGCCGGCTTGCAGGGTGATGACGGTGGAGGTTTTGGCCGTAGGGTTGGGACCGCCGTTGCAGACGATGTCGTTTGAAGAGACGTCGTTTATGGGCTGTGACAAGGGGGTTAGGTGGAGAGTAATCGGATTTGAAAAGGGCAAGAGACTTACACCGTCGTACGAGGGGACGCGGACACCGTCGCCGACTGCGCCGCCGTTGACACTGACGAAGATTGTGTGTGCGGATGCTGAGGTAGCTGCCGCAGCGAGGACGAGCGATGTAGAGAGTTTCATTTCGAGGGTTGATACGGTTTCAATCGGAGTGCTAGGGTTGAGCTCGATGCTGTTATGTTGATGTTATTCGCGTTGCTTATAACCACCTTCTCCACGCCACAGCCCAAGCCTCGAACTCAAACCTAGGGTTTGCAGATATATTACATGCCCGATGATGTCGCATCTGCATTCCCAAATGTGTACGGGTGCAAACTCACTATCCTAGGCGAGCGGAGCATTTCCTTCGTATCCACCAACGGCATAGCGTGCCACCTCTTCACAACCCCAACTACGTGCTACCGCCCCTCGCTATGCTTGCCAAAACCCGGATCAACGAGGCCGCAATGCTCTAGTTGTAACGCGGTTAGATTAAATCATGTATGAAAATGTGTCCAATGTTGTTTGCCAGGCTTAAGCGAGCTTGACTTTAGCGAATGGCTTAGCCGTGTGTAAATTGCAGGGTGGAAAGATGCCAAGATACCCGGGGATAAAGTGCCGCCTCGTATAAAGAGGCTTGCTTGTGACTTGATTGCCGTGTTGCCACTAGTGAGTAAATGCCGACCGGATCGCGATGTGCGGGCGTCTATCAAGAAGGCAGAACGTACGTGATGGGCTCAGAGAAGCGTGATATCCTCGAGTTTGACATCCTCCATAGCCATGACTTCTCCTTTCATGATACCATGAACATATCCTTCACCCAGGAGCTCAAACTTCTCTCCGTTTCCTTCAACTTTCACCTGTCTCACCACGAAAGGCACACATGCCCGGTCGAATACAGCAACCTTATCACCGACTCGCGCACCTCTCGGCGCTAACGCAAAGTAGCCCTTTTCGGTTACAACAAATCGGCGCATCTTCAGTGCGGCCCGGAGCGCCGTATTCAAGTCTTCCAAGGTCTTGGCTGGCTTTCTCGTCTTGAGACTGTCAAGGTTAAAGTGACCTTTCTGCCGCCGGATACTCATCGTCTGGCCGGGAAGGGAAAGAGATTTTCCTGTCGTGGCATCGAGGATTAAGCCAAAGACTTCGCTGTGATCCGTGGAAGGGGCTGCGACGCCTGAGCCGTCGCGTCCTGCTAGTAGTGTGTGTAGAAAGGCTTCGTAGGTTGACGTGCCTAGCAAGAGGTAGGTTTGCGTTCGACCCTCAGCCATGACCAGCTCCGCGTAGGATTTTAGATCATTGTTATTCCGCGGTGGATCCGTAATATCGAGAAAGGGGTCATTGCTGACATTGGCTACGATAGCAATCGTATCGAAGACCTTACCACATAGCCTGATCTCGCTTTTGTCATCGCTCAGCACCACGCTAGGTAGCTGCGCGCCTGTGACAGGTCTACCGCCTGCGCAATACAGAGCCCAGGCTTTTGTCAAGTAGCCCAAGGCATTCGTTACGCGAGGTGTGCTCCAGTCTGGTACCCATGATGGTCGAAGCGGCTCCTCGTGGTCGACGCAGCTCAGCAGCTCGTATACACGTAACGGAATCTCCGTCAGGCAGGCATTGTGATAGACCTCTCTGGTAGATCCTTTGTAATCCGGCACGACAGTCGATTCTGCTATACCCAGTACGCCGTAAATCTTGTCTTTCGGCTCGGTCGCCTGAGCATACCGCGTAGACACCAGGATGGTCAGCAAGTTTTCTTGTTGGACAAGTGTCAAGCCTTGCAGACGATCGGCTTGTATTGAGTTAGTCACAGTTGCGCCCTGTGGTGGCAGCGTCCATGCGTTGGTGATCTCGCCGTACTTTTCCTTGAGCACGACGTCTGCCGTTAGCCAGCTGAGAATATGGGTTTCTCTCAAATCGTGACACCAGGCCGCAAAGTCGTCCCAGCAGACCTCTGCCTTACCGCATTTGAGGAACAGATTCCTTGAAAGAACGGCCTCTTGGATGGTCCAGAGTCTGCCAAACCAGGGTCGCCGGAGGAACTGTCGGACGGCCCACCATGCTCGATCGTCGCTGGGTGGAAAGTCCAGCCTTGGAAAGTCAGCGGGTGTTACTTGCGCATCCGTTCCTTGCAGGCGGACGTAGACAGTTTCCATCAATTCCAACGCAAGAGCCGCGTCCTCTCCGTTATCGTCGCCGAGCCATATGAGGGTACTGGTTGCATGCGTGTAAATCATTCCCATGAGCGGAATCTGTTGAACCTTCTCTGCCATGTCTTCCTGGTTGATGCAGATCTGATCTGCCCACATGACAACACTATGTTGAGTGGAGCGCATGTGTTCCAAGGCCCCTGCGAGGGTTGCTGTGATATTCAGCTGAGCATGTTCAAACGCTACTGTGCGGTCAAAAACGGGTGCACCCCAGACATAGCTCAGCGCGGTAAACCACACTGGCCCCTCCGTGGCAAGCGAAACAGCGTGGTTGGTGTGTCTGGTAAAGGTCAAAGTTCTTCTACTCGTGTTCGCTGGGTTGTCGAAAGGCAGCGTATACTGCTCCTCTCTCGCAGGATGTGAGAAGTTGATGCTGACAGTGTGTAGAGTTCCTCGCAGTGGACTTCCGGGTTCTCCTGCATGCAGCTCCAAGACCCGGATTTCGCCGTCCATGAGCGGTTGGTAGAGCTTCGATGGAGGCACATTGGGTCGTTCGGCCGCCTGAGACCTCTTCTGCGCCACAAAATCTCGGACATGAGTCTGTGCAATCTCATCTAGCCCGCCGTCAACACCACCGGGGCCCTTAAATGTAGCAGGCTGGAACACAGCTGTCTTGGACAGAGCAGAGTAGAAGCAGTTGCAGTCATCTGACGCGTCACCAGTTAGTAAGCGATATCGGCGGACTCAGCTGGGGCGGAAGCACTGCACCTTGCGCATCCGTTGCGCACGGACATGTCGAGGCATGCTCGATATGTGAATACGACTTTTTGTAACTAGCCATGTTGTTGCAATGGTGATGCTGGACGCGGGGTGAGAAGTGAGGTCGCGGTTTCAGCAGGTACGACGGTCAGGCCTAGGCCGGATTCGGAGTGGGGGCCAGTATGAGTAGGCCTGATGTTTGGGAATGATTTATACATTACTCAGCTGTCTTTTAGCGATACCCAACATGGCTGCCTCAGTCTGCAAGTCCGAGGAACTGCGTGATGCCATGACCCGGGGCCTGCCCGCCCTTGTTCTTCTTTCTCTTCTTGCGCTTCTGCTTTGGCTCGTCTTCGTCGCTACTATCGTCCATGTCCTCGTCGCTATCGTCATCATCCTCGCTCTCGTGATCCCGCTTGCCATTAGCAGACTCCTCGTCGTCTTCATCCACATCCTGCCAGGTTTGCTCGCCCCATACCTTGACCGTCTTTCCACCGCTGCTGATCATGCGACCAGTGACATCGAAACCGAGACCGATGACGCTCTCCTTGGCCAGCTCGTCGTGCTTGAGCTCCGCGATAATCTTGTTCGGGCCGAGCTTGGCGAATCGAATATCTCCGTTGCCCAGGCCGACTGCAATGTGCTTGCCGCCGGGTCCAACGCCATCTGGTACGACAGTGATGGAGTCCAGACTCTCGCCGCCTCCCTTGGAGCGGTCAACGATGATGCGCTCGTCTTGGTCGTCCCAAACTCCACGCTCCCATAGTGTAAGCACACCGTCGCCGGCACCGACTATGACCTTTTCACCCACACTCGAGCCCTTCTTTGGCAGCCCGGTGACAATGGTAGAGCAGAGCAGCTCCTCCTCTTGGTCCTCGCTGCGGACCATGACGCCTCTCCGCAGATCGGTGACTGCCAATGTGCTGCCGCCTGTCGTGACCCATTGCTTGCTGAAGCCGCTGGTACTCGCTTGCGTGGGCGGTATGGGTGTGAGGGAGGAGACGTAGTCGTCGTGCGGGCGGTGTGTGTTTTCGGGCTTCAGCGAGACCTTTTCGCCGCCCTTGAGGTTCCTAATGTCGTAGATGTGCAGTGCGCCGGAGTCGGTGGTGAGGATGAGCGATTGCGGCGAGAGGGCGTAGACGAGCGTCGGCGCATCGATGCCGCCATTTGCGCTGTGAAGTGTCAATGCTACTCACGTGATTCCCGTGATACCGTTACTCACGGGTCTAGTGGTACAGCAATCTTTGCAGTGACGTGGCCCGTCATGCAGTCTGCGACCTTGACGATGCCGTCGGTTCCTGCCGAGTACAGTGATGCACCATCGACGCTGTATCCGAGTGTACGACAGCTTCCCTTGTGTCGCCGTGTGCGCCACACATTGTCTATGGTGCCGAAGCCTTTCTCCGCGGCTGGCGTCGTGCCATCATCGTCGTCGTCGCTCGCGCCAGACGGCAGCCTGAAAGTCTGCACATGGCCGCTAGCCAAGCCTACAGATATAATCGGCTCTTCAGGATGGATGGCTTGCACAAAGATGTCGTGCTCCACGGGGAGCGCGCACAAGTTCTCAAACATGTTTGGGCTGAGGATGCTGTGCAGTTGAGAATGCATTTCGCGACAGCTTCAGCATTTTTTGTGGAGACGCGGCTGGGACCAGGGCAGCTGTAGCCGACCACGGGCCTTGGCAGGCACGTCTCGCACGTGGGAGCTCAGCTGTCACGTCCAACACCAACACCGCGGCCGTCCACTGCGCATGCTCACTCCGTCTTCCAGGGGTGACCATGTTCGACGGCGAGATGCCATTTCTTGCGGCAATTTGACATAAGCGCCGAGGGGGTCAAATACCAAGTATTCAATTTCCCACCGTGCTTCTTCGCAGTCACGCTCCTCCACATGGCTTCCGTGCATGTCGGAGCGGACGTCACTTCTTCCAGTCAGTATGTTCCTCAAGAAGTTCGACAATACCGAAAACCGGGTCCAAGGACCAGAAGCTCTCCATGTGCAGGATCGCGAGCACCTCGAATGCGTTTTTCCCTCCCAATCACGGCCATACCATGCACCACGCTCCGTCTCCACCACGGTTTTTGATCTTCATTGATCCATCGCAAAATGTCCTTGCCACCGACGCGACAGGAAGGTCGACTTCTTCCGTGATGCGCCAAACCGCGTCGAGCAATGCAGCCGAATCACGTTTGCTAATGATTGGTTACCAGCGCCGTCAACGGCTCTTCCCCATGTCCGCCGTTGTGCAGCCGGTGCAGAGACGTCCGACAACACGCATGTATTAAATAAACGCCTTGAACCATTGTCCTTGCATTTGGCAGGCCGTGGATTCCTCTGCAGTAATCTAATATCTAATCTGCACATCATGCTTGCTTCGTCGCTTCTTTACGGTCTTTTGGCCGCAGCCTCTTCGGTCAGCGCCTACCACCACGCAAAGGCCATCAACCACACCGTCGTGACTGGTATCTTCCAACAGGACGAAAACACCACCGATCCATCCACCTTCAATTTCCTGACCACCAACTTTGGTCTCATCAACCGTACCTATCCCAGCGACTCTTCCTACCCAGGTCGCAAGACCGCAACCCAATGGCAGCGTCTCGCCCACTACATCTCCACGCTGAACAAGAAGGCACCGCGCAATGAACGCTACACCCTCTTCTTCATGGGCCGCCACGGCGAAGGCTTCCACAACGCTGCCGAGTCCTACTTTGGCACCCCGGCGTGGAACTGCTACTGGTCCGAGTTGGACGGCAACGGCACCGTCACGTGGGCTGATGCGAAGCTCACCGAAGCCGGCATCGAGCAAGCCAAGGTCGTAAACACCTTCTGGAAACACCTCATCAAGGACGAAAAGATCTCTCCGCCCGAGACTTTCTACACTAGTCCTTTGTACCGCTGCCTCGACACTGCTAGGCTCAACTTCGAGGGTGTGCCTCTTCCACGCAAGAACCCCTTTGTGCCTATCGTCAAGGAGTTTCTGAGAGAAGGAATTAGTGCGCATACTTGCGATCGCCGTAATAGCAAGTCGTACATCAGGAAGAATTTCCCCGGCTACAAATTTGAAAAAGGGTTTGCCGAGGAAGATCCATACTGGACTGAGCTTTTCGTTGAGCCGCGCGCAAACCAGGATGCGAGGTCCAAGGCTGTGCTCGACGACATCATCAGCAATGATGACAGCACGTACATCTCCATTAGCTCGCACTCTGGTGAGATTAGCAGTCTGCTACGAGGTAAGTTCCTTCTCTTTCGCTTTGTTGATAGTTGCGTTAACTAATAACGACGCAGTTCTCGGTCACCGTGAGTTCCGTCTTCCGACTGGATCTGCCATTCCGGTCCTGGTCAAGTCGACGACGATTAATGCACCAGCGCCACCTACGACTACGCTGCCGTACACACCTCAGAAGACGTGTGCTGTGCCCCCTACCATCCGTGACTCAAGCTGCAATGACTGCTCGTGCTGTACTTGAACGGGTGTTGTTCGCGCGGGACGGATCATTCATGTCTATAATTGAGATCAGATATAGAATGCGATGTACGCAATAAGGTTTACCTACTTGCCTCAGACTCTTGGACGCCGAGGTCCAGATCCGTCATTCATAGTTTTGATTACTCCAACCTCGCTTGCCACCTCGGCTACCCCATCATACTGCGTCACTTGCAGACTTGTACCGGCCAAGCCATCCATGCCATTCATTACATTTTCCATCATCGACAAGGGCAACATGTCCATATCAACCATGATTCCAGAGCCATGCTAACCCTTAAGGTCGTTTCTCCGATTTTCTAGCCTCGAAACATGTCACCAGGCTAAATCCACGCCAACCACCAACCAATATTCTCCAAATCTCCACAAAAAAGGACCCCGTTCGATGCTTCCCAACCCCCAATATCCCATTTATAGAAGAATCGCGGTACCCAGACATATGTAATCTGAAACCCATGGTCATGTCCATTGTAAATCTTCCCCACCACCACCGCCACCGCGCGCGCGCCAGAGAGGCTGAAAAGCAGATCGTCGACACCTTAGCTCGTTGCTGCTCACTCGAACAATCGGGTGTAGACATACCACACCCCCTCTCCCCTTAGCATAATCGACCGAACCCCGTACCCGGGAATGAAATGCAGCGGGAAGGGAGGGATAAACCTGGCTTGGGCGTTGAAGTGGGCGATGCTAGCGTACCAAGATCGATCATGTTTGAATCGGGCCTTTTGCGCCTCGCCCCGGGTCCATACAATGTCGTATGGATCACGATTGGCGGAAGATAGTTTTGTGCAATCGGAGGGTGAGATTAATATGGATGAGCAGTGGTGGTGGCGCATTGTAAGCCGAAACCAGGGTACATATAGAGACTGAGTAGATGGACGGAGTGGGATGGACGATGCTTGGAGGTGAAGAATGGAGGCGTACCAAGTCAAACGGCATAGCGCGCTAATTCGTCTTTCGTCGATATGACGGAGCGAGGCAGTGATACCACCAATCGGTGGAATGGGTTGTGTGGTTGCGGTGCGCAAAGAAGGTTTGCGTAGTTTGGTACGGTAGTCATAACGGTTGATCGCTTGATTGGTGCAAGGATGTAGTCGGCGATCTAGCGGATGGACGGAGGATAGATGCGACGTTGACCGGTCGGGATTATTCGGCGGGTGCTCTTGGCTGGAAGTACTGGATGTTGGGGCTTTCGCAGAGCGCGATGGTATCTAGTTGTGAAAGGGGCAGTTGAGATGATTGGGAAAGCAGATGCGGTGAATGGTAGCTTCGGCACCTGCATGTCGGTACAAGGCGCCGAGAATCTGCGGCTGCTTGTGTTTAAATTCGAGTATTTTTGTCAATAAGTTTGTGGCATCATAGACTTTGGTGTCACTGAGATGTCACTCGGAGTAGCACAAAGCAATGTATTCGCCCTGACGGTAGTCGCCCTCTAGCAAGTCCTGACGTGCCAGGGATCACCTGTCACGTCATGTCTATAAGCGTGCTAAGATCTTTGTGTTTTTCATTAGGTACAGTATGCTCATATATGCGGGGGTATAGAAAACTGTCATCTCGCTTTTGTAATGTACAAGGATGGGTATAACATAAAATGATAGTGCTCATATGGCCGTGCTTCGTGCCTCAATGCTGATGAATTCCAAAATCAATCAAGCGAGTCAAGTATGACTTGCGATTCGAGCCGCTGTGGGGCGGAGTAGTTCCAGATCGTTTGCGATAGCCGAGACGAGTCTTCGGTATCCATTTTCGGCCCGGAGAGATTGGTATGTCGCCTTGCCGTCCAGATCTTGCTTCTTTTCGCACATCCAGAGCCATGGCGCTGGTGGTAGGCATATTCCTTCGCAGCCAAAAGTGCAAGTGATCATGCGGGGTATTGCACCGTGCTGTGTAGGCGAAGACGGTGCCAAAGCTGCTTCCTTGAAGGGCCTTCCATCTTTGTGGCAATCCAGATCAAAGCTCAGACGCGTCGACGTAATATCCGTCTTCCAGGATTATGCGCAGCCACAGGCGGCTTAGTTGAGATGATTCGAGGAAAGATACATGGATAGATTGCTGGGACCCGTCATCTGTATGGTGCAGACAGCACCGATCCTCGCTCTTCATCCGTAATGTAAAACGATTTCGACACCAGGATGCCGTTCTGAAAGTTGTCTTCCTCGCTGCTCCTTGCGCTCTTGATCCTCAAACTCCTCTGGCTATCGTTGTCCGAATTATCCACACGCGTGCTCTTCTTCGAGTTCGGAGGAGCGCTGGTGCCAAACCAGTTGGGTGATTTCGGGAAAGATCCGGCTTGCGTTGGTTCGTCGTCCGAAGTGCGCGTTTGCACAGTGGCTGAGAGTTTGTACATGTCTGGCCGGAGTTTGTCGGCCTTGGAACCGGGAGCGGCATTAGCGGGTAAGGGGGCGGACATGCCGTATGCGGAAGGTCGATACGCAGATGGGCGGGTGGAGAGTCCAAGTTTGTGCATGGCGATGAAGAAGAGAGGGCGGAGCGTGGCAAGGCTACCAGCAGTGATGGCGAGGCCTTGTTCGACCGATGACCAGATGGCGATGTCAGTCGTCGACCCTAGCAGAGTTAGTCCTTGGTCACGAAAGCACTCATGAGCAAACGTACAAAGGAAGTCAGGAGAGTTGAAGTAGTGGATGAATGGCAGCCGTGCGATGACCGCGGCACTCGCAATGCAGCCCATGGTGATCAAAGGGATCAAAGCGACCTTGGTCCTCCTCTTCAACTGCAAGTGCCACACCAAGAAGCCAGGGATGATAGCAAAGGTGAAGTCGGTTATGATGCTGAAAACGCTGTAGATGTAGCCCAGCGCGGAAATGACAGTGTTGTCGACGCACTTTCCCTGCTGCGAAGTGCGGTCCCACATGTAAGAGATGGGGTAGCACTGGAAAAGACAAACGAAGAAGAAAGCGCCTCCAGCGATGACCGAAACACACATTGCACTGTAGATGATCCTGCTGTCCTTAGTTCATGTCGCAAACATGGCTCGCATTCGTGTTTGCTTACCATGTGTGCACTCTTCGAATGCTGATCCGTAGGAGAAGGAACCCAATCGAAAGCTTTGCGCATATCATGGATACCGAGTAGAATAGGTAGCAGAAATACCAGGCATGCCTTCCATTCTGTACGCCCTCAACAGACAGATCGTGGTGGTGGCGTCCAGTTCCATAATGTACTCCGATGCAAGACGATGTTATGTAAGAAATGAAGAAGAGCTAGGCATTCAGTTAGGCGGTGACCTGCTTTTGATAAAACACCACTTACTGTTGCAAGAACCATTAACCAGTCGTCCAGACCAAAGGCCTTGACCATTCGGACACGAACGAAAATCCTCAATGCACAAGCGAAGGTGGCAGCGGTGACGAAGGCGATATTGACTGCAAGCAGCTCGGGGCCTCTGTTTGGGATGGCCATGACGAAATCGGTATGTTGTCGAAGCAGTTGACGCTCACACGGCGAGGAGGAGCCCTAGTAGACCACGCCCAACCAGTACGGGGGGCTCTGGATCTTTTACGTAGTTGCGTCTTTACCGAACAAGCACGGTGGAGCTATAGAGGGCACCGCATAATGGGTGCCGCCACGAGAGATGTGGGTCTACGGGCGGGCTCCCAGCACTTGTTCCAGGGTCTGGTCCGTTTCAAGGAGACACCATCACCAACAGAGTCGCTGTCCCGCGGAGCTAGGACCTCGTACTGTGGATTTGGCGAAGTCGTTCATGCGTTGACAGGGCTAACTGTATACGTGTAGAGGCTGGCGGCAGTAGTAACGATTGCCGTAAACGAGATTGACCATTGGCAGCGAGCGGACATGACGGAAGCAGGAGTAAGAAGACAATTCGCACCGGCGTCTCGCAGGCTGCTGAGTAGGGATGGCATTGCTATGTTGCATAGAGGTGCGACAGCGCCACTGGCCGAAGGGAGCTTGCAGTAGCAAAACTCAAAAGAGCGGCTTGAGGAACGGCAGTGTGCTCCATGTCGTGCTTTTGTGGTGCCTAGACGCGTGCCGCTCGATGGAGTTTCGCGATGTTTGCCGGCCACGTGAGCGCTAACCATGTCGGGAACTAGCCACCGAAAATCCTGTAGGGGGGATGCATCTTCCGTGCCTTCCGCTTCGTAGCTAGTTTCTATGTACATGCTGCACCCACAACAAACGCTACCAACCTCCAATCCAGACTCCTCGGAGCTGCCAGCTGTCGCCGCTGATCGGCTGCATCATCGCGCAGTACGTATTTAGCCGTTGGTTTCGACTATTCTACGACTCACTGCCGGTCTGCTCGATGAGGAAGTGCTCTGCAGTGCTAGGAGCGGGAACTTGATCCACATGCCGGGCGGTTCCTGAACCTGCATTGATCCTCGCTGCTAGATGTACAGAGGACGGCTTTTCCTTGGTCTTGCCAACAATTTTACTATGGCATACCATCGCTAATGGCGTTCAATGCCATGGCGAAAGAATGTCGCTAGACTACTTACTCATCGGCCTCGGCTTGAGCACATGTAGTCCACAGGGTTTCACGAGTACCTAGCGCACTGACTGACTCGTTATCGTGGCCGTCGGCACTTGACGGGGCACTGTACAACCTGGATTTGGCTCTAAACTTGCGTCGTCCGCAGCGCTATTATCGCGCCTTGGAGGCAAAGTCCGTCGCACGAACAACCATGGTCTGCAAAACTGAAACCGATGTTAGAATACAGTTGCACGGCAACCGTCAATCGTCCGAAGACATGTCCATGGCTCACCTGACAACTGTGCCTCGGTATCCTAACAACAAGAAAAGGGCAAGATGCTCGACAAGGGTATCGCAGGTTAACGTATCGTTGCATTCTGCCTTCAAGACCTAGACGGGTCATATTCCAAAAGGCGGAGCCTTAAGTCCCAAAGGACGATGGCGACATGACTGTCACGGCAATAGGGTTGCACAGCATTTCCGAGTTCCTGGAAACAACTCCGCACCCATTATCTCCCGGTTGGACGCCTGTCCGGCCCTCTCAAAGTCAGTTGGCCTCAGCTCAACGTTCTTCCCGTTTGGTAGCTCTGTGCCAAAATGCTGGGGAACGCTTACCAGGCCTCTGAACAAAGGTTCGACTGCGGGCCGGAGAGAACTCCTGGAGTAAGGTTCCGCTCTCATGATGGCGAAACCGCATTTAAAGTCGGAGAGCAGGCCGATCTCCGTTTAAAGATGTGCAGCACACAGTTTTCCGGACTGGCACTCGTCGCACCCCTTTCAAGCCGGGGCTGACGCATCTGTCGCACAATTCATGCCGTCGGTTGCATTACTCCTACGATATACTGGGTTGGTGCTGATCTTGAGTCTTTCCGGATGACGCCCGCAACACTACACCTCATCTCTGGCAAAATGGAAGCAGATGTCTACGAATAGCAACCGCCTACGGTTATATTCTTTTGCTTGCGCTGACTTCCGAAGTACTCGCACGGCAATTGAGACGACAAACGCTCCTCATCTAGAAGATGCTCACTCTGGCAAGAATGTCGATCAGGTCTCAAGCGGTCAACGCTTGCAGTAGGTATGCGACATACAGTAACAAAGTTTTCACGTTGTGTGATGTACTTCCGTACCCTACAACAAAGCGACGTGTCGGAGGACCATCCGCAACCTCCAGTCCAAATGAGATTCTTGATGCAGCTGAAACAAGTACCAAAATAGCTACGAACACCAAAACCAGAACAGGACGAGACTGCTTGCCTCGATTGAGCTGACAATCGCTTGGGTCACCGACTAGGTGCATGTATTTGATAAAGTGTGGCGCACACAAGAAGGATAGCAGCGACATCGCCTTGTACAAGATCCAGCAGGCTAGCCTTGCGCTTTGTTGTTGCTAAGGTAACTTTCGCTACACTGATCTTTTCTTAGCAGTTCACCATCATGTGTTTGTTGGCACACATCAGTGTTTTTCACCAACACTAGCATTTCTTATTTCCTTATCTTGACAACACAACATTATCGCTGTCGTCGGAGGCGGAAGGATCCCTACGACTTCGTTTCTTCTCCCGAGCGATCTATTTTCTTTTCGCGCATGCATATTGCTTATTCTAGTCATGCATGCACACATCTGCGCCTATGCGGCGCAGTCAAATCCGGCGCATCCACTGCACGCACAATCCACGAACATGAGCGCCGCCCCCAGGAATCCTAGCGGTTAACCAACCCCCGCAGCCGCCCAACCAACACATTGGAAAAGTCTCCGCATTCCTGTGAAAATATGGCCGAGTGACTGCCGCCTGGGCAAAGCGGGTGTGGCGTAGATTGTTTTCGATTGGAGAGATTCTGATAATCTAAGCGCCGCAGTTCGCTGTGCCACTCGTAGTACGTTTCGCGAGTGGGGAGGCAGGAATGCGGCGTGGTTGGGGAACGCGTGGTGTATATACCTGACGAGGAAGCGAGGTCAATGTACCAGAGACGTGATACAGCGCCATCGTGCCACAGTACCAAGACAGTTGAAAGGCATCATCATCGGACCGATATTTACTCCCAAGGTTCTAGACGATCTCGTATCGCGACTTCGTCTTACAGCGACATCCAACGTCGATATGCAGAATCCGCGTGCATCGACTCACGGCAAAATGAAATCCATCATCGCACTTGCCACGCTCATCGCTCTCGCGTCCTCTGCACCACTCCCCGCATCCCAAGCACCCGAGCCCCTCCCCCTCATAACCCTCGCTCTCATCGGCTCACCATCACATTACACGATCGGCTCGTCGCAAAGCCCGCAACTCTCCACATTTACGTCTGCATCCAGCAACGCGTGGTCAATACATATACCCATCGATATATCGCTCGATCTAAGCACACGGCCGGAACATGTCCAGGCCATCGAGGTCACTGGGGTGGAAGCAGGGACGGATCTAGCTGGGGAGGAGGTAGAGAAGGGGGATGGGGGTGTGTTGTGTAGGGCGAGTTTGGACTCGGGGAGTGAGGATGTGGTTGTGGCGATGGGCAAGGGGAGGATTGTTGTGGATGGGGGGAAGGTGGGTAGGGTGACTGGGGTGCAGTGCTGGAAAGAAGGCGTGTAGGGTGTGTGAGCATGGCTGAAGGAATATTACTAGAACAAGCTGTTTCGCAAGGATTCTTGGAAAATGCTTTATTGCATGCGGGTTTGAGGTGTACACAAACTGGTTTCTAATCTTTAATTCTCCACGACGACATATGCTCGTCGTGGATGCACCTTGCAAGTTAATATCTTGTCGTGTTTCACAAACAAAACTTACCTATATTGCATCTACGTCGGTGGCTACGGGAGCAACGTCCTCAGGCACGGTAACCTTGCATCAGCTTCTCTACAATGCTGATGCCCATCTGCTCCTCTGCAGACGGCGGCTTCTCCGGCTTCTCCTCCTTTTCAGAAGTAAAGCCCTCTCGCTGCATAATCTGCTCCATCATGCGAATGCCTCTGAGCTCTTGCAGCGGAGGAATGTTCTGTACGCCCTCGGGATCTACGGTGTCGAAGTCCAGGGCCCCGGTCGGTTTCACCGCGCCGGCCACCTCGTAAAGTGCATCTGGCGTAACAACAAAGTCGCTCTGTACCTCTCCCGATTTCGTCGGTGTTACCTTATCCACGCCCAGTTGTGCCTCGTCGACCACCTGGCACGCATGTGCGACTGCAACAATAAGAGTATCGGGCTGCAGTACCTTCAAGTCCTGCAGCATGGCCCACTGCACCTCGAACAGATTATGGCCCTCCCATATCGTCACCCCCTGCGCGTTGAAGACGAGACCCCCGATAGCGCACATGTCTACCTTGAGGCAGTCGTCTCGCATCTGCGAAAGCGATACCGCTTGCCCTATCCCCGGCTTCTCCATGCCGTCTAGACACGCAGCCATTTCGTACTTGGTCTCGCTAATGCGCCCGGGATGCAACAACACGAAACCTCTGCGTAGCCTATATGTAGCTACCAAGACCTTCTTCCCGTCTCTCAGGGCTCTGTAGCGCAGTTGTTCGAGGCTATTGTCGGGCGTAACGAGGATGACGTTGGCGGACTGGTAGCACGGTAGGGAAACTACGCGATCGATGGCGGAGGCCGAGCCTTGGAAGTCGGGGGTGAAGGACATGAAGTCATAGTTGAAGCGCGCGTCGGGGATGGCATGGTGGATGAGGTCTTGGTATACGCGTGCCCAGATGAGCTTTCTGCGGGCGTCGGCATCGGAAGAGGTAGGGGCCGTCATTGGGAGAGACGGGAAGCGAGTGATGTGCGGCTACAAGCCTGGATATGCGTGCTGGGTGATGCTGGGGAAGCGAACGACGATGTGTGGAGGCGGCGCCGTGTTGCGTGACAGAGGGCGGGGGCATATCGGCGCTGACTAACCGGACCGCCTCGTTGCGTATTGTTCACCTCTTTCCATGTCAACTTCACAAGAAACTTTGTGGGCTGCTTCTCCAAGACTGTCTTTTCGCGATGCACGACAGTTGCTTGCTTCATCAGAGCATTGGTACGTAGCCGGGTTCACCCGTCCCCGCGCCATTGGGGTGAAGTTTCCGCGGCGGGCTACGTCAAATCGGCTATACGATTCCGTCCGTCGTATTGCCGAAGAGTCACATATCTCAAAGCCAAGACGCATTGCAGAGCATGCTGTGAGTATCGGGAGTAATCTTTCAAGCAAGCACGACCAGCATCCATGATGGGGAAGCATAGCGACATCGAACTACAAACAGCGGCAACACCTTCAAACCGGTCGTCGGTGCAAGGCAGCGGAGGAATAACACCAGAACAACGCATCGCAGAAGCATCGAATATGGATTCCATCAATACCAGCCCACCAATGGTCGAACCTCGACATCCCGTTGAGCCTCTCGAGAATGCACAAGCAAACGCCGAAGAAAGAAACGAGCCGGTCATTCAGAAAAAGACACCCAAGCGCGCAAAAGCCCTCGAGATCCTAAAATGGTTCGTCAAAGACCAATGGTTTCTCCTCGCCATGGGCGCCGTAGTCCTCATCTCGTCCCAGGTCCAAGTCCCAGCTTCACAGCAGCGCACAAAACGCACAGTAATCACATACCTTGCCGTCTCCGTCATCTTCTTCATCAACGGCTGCACACTCGACACCCGCCTCATGCTCGCAAACTACATGCGCTGGAAACTGCACATCTTTGTCCAACTACAATGCTACCTCGTCTGTTCGGCAGCCACGTTTGCCATTGTTAGTCTGTGTGCGACGAATCCCAAGTTCATGGACCCGTGGCTGTTGATCGGCTTCCTGTTCGTCGGCAGCGCGCCTACGACAATGTCCAGTAATGTTGTCATGACGAGACAAGCTCATGGAAATGCGGCGCTCACGGTGGTCCAGTCAGTCATCGGCCAGTTCCTCTGTCCCTTTTTGACACCCATCATCCTGCAAATGTATCTTTCCACGGGGTCGTGGTATAGCAAGGTTCTCCAGCGGGGCTCTGGCTACGCCGGCATCTACCAGCGTGTCTTTATGCAGCTCGGCCTGTCGCTCTTCGTTCCAATGTTAGCTGGACAGATCGTACAACGCCTGTTCCCGAAGATGACGAAGAAAGTCTTCTTTGACTGGAAACTGCTCAAGCTCTCGTCAATCGCGCTTCTCACAATGGTGTGGCAGACGTTCGATCAAGCGTTCTCTTCAGGTGCATTTGAAGCTGTCAAGCCGTCCAACATCATCTTCATCGTCTTCATCACCATTGCGCTGTACTTTATATGGCTCGCCATATGCTTCGCGGCTGCTACTTTGTGGTTGCCGAAGAAGGACGTCATTGCATGTTGCTATTGCTGTCCAGCAAAAGCTCTTGCGATGGTAGTCCCGCTCACGTCAGTCATGTACATCAACATCGACCCGGTTGATCAGTCCAAGATGCAGATACCTGCCATCATCTTCCAGGCTTTTCAGGTCGCTATTGGTGGCATCATGACCATTGGTTTCCGCAAGTGGATCCGGCCAGAAGAAGAAAAAGAAGAAGCGGAGAAGAACGTCGAAGCAGGTGCAGCCAAGTAAGGTCGGAAAAAGACGCAATAATGCCAGTAACTATTACGTTTCAAGAGGTCTATACTATGCGCGAGCATCCGACTCTTTCGCGGTAGCTACTGAGGGTGTTTCTCCGCTCAACCACTTTTTCGTTTCTTCGGGTTGCAAAGATCTTCCGACATGTAGTGTATAGTAGTAAAAAACGCCAAGTATGCCAGAGAAAAACTGTCTCATCACGCCGTGTCATGCTCAAGTAATGCAGCAGCATCCGTTGGGAATCTGGATCCATTAGTTGGATGGTCAGTCAATGGAAAGGAGTACATACGCATTTGCATGTCCCAGAAAAGCCATCACAAGGGCACTCGACGCATGTTGCCGCGGTGGCAGTACCATCCGCATTCCTGACCTCTTTGACGGATCGTTCAAGCCTGACCTGCGTCATCGATTAGTTGCAGGGACCGTGAAACAAAAGCCAGACTCCTCACTGCTGCGGGCGACGCAAGCGCAACCGATGCGATGACGAGCGCGATAATACCCGAAAGCTTCATAATGTCGAAAGAGGAAACCGAATCGCTGCAAAATGCCGAACAACTGGATGCAAGATTGAATCCCAGATGTGACGAAAGGATTCAATGGAGGGGTTTTCTGGTTTCGATCGACACAACAGCACAAAAGAAGAAAGGAAGGTGCACTTGAAGTCAACAGACGATCCCGCCAGTACTTAACCAGCAATACTTTTTGCCCATCAATCTGCTAAATCTGGCGTCTGTCCTAGCTCGCGTCCAAACTTTCTTGCCCTTTTCACCACCCTGCTCCCTCATCAATTCGCATATTGTGTACGATGCGCGCACCGGTTCCCCGCCCCTCGTGGCAGCAATATGTTTTCGTTGGGTGGGACTAATCTATATCACGCCTGGCCTCGCTTTCGTCTAAACCAACTACTGGTAGGGATGTTTTCACACGTTGCCGGAACATCGGAGTTTAACCTCGCACCTCGTGAGCCGCGCGATCAAGACCTTTCCTGCATCCCGGGTAAATGGTTCCATGGAGCCTGGGGTGCGCATAATATGACAAAAAGAGCAGCAGCAGGGACCGGAGAGTTTGGGCCAGATTTTGTCACAGCGTTTGCAATTTATTTATTTTCTTCTACTGCCGAAGCAGAATGGGTCGTTGGTCATTGGATGCAAGGGGAAAAATACCCGGTCGATAAGAATCATACATAGTGAATGCCAGGGCAAGGCATGGCATGCAGCGGACGGACAGGCCTGGATCGAGAGTACATCCGTCCACGTCCACGTGTATCGCATCGCCTAGGGGCAGCTACCGACAGCAAAAAAGGAGTGCGCCCCTTTATGTTCTTTTGCGGCGTAAATACGCCCGCTCGGACTGTCGTGGCACGATCGACACGACCCGAAGACCAGATTTTGGCACGTCGCGAGACGATGCCTTTAACGCACGTCATCCTGCGACACCTTGGTGCGTCGCCATTCCCACGCGCACCTCGTGTCTTGGGAGCAGTTGATCCGGCACATACCGAATCGCATCTCGCTGTTCTAGACTTTTGGATATCTTTCCCCCCCCCCCGAATCCGGCACTAGTGTTGAGTACATATACGAGCATGCAGTTGCTTTAGCTATGGACTACTGCACGCTTGGCAGCACGTTCACCGACAAAGTTTCAGGCTAGCAGCGTCGCGTACAAGGCTTCGCGACTCTGGACAGTGCTGCGACGCACCGGCCGTGTGTTGTGATCGCTAGAAATCTCGACGCAGATTAGAGCGAAAGCAACGGTACCTGGGGCTCCGTTGCTTTACGCAGACGACTGCTTTGGTTGAAGCGACTTTCGGCTAAAGCGGCGCATACACGAGGCCCTCGTGATGCTATGGATCTGGATATGCGCAGTCTGGATGCCGTTTAAATAATCACGTGCAAAACGTGTCTTTGGTATTATGCGTATCTCCTACAAGATAGCCGCCGCACATGTCTCCAGGCACCTCCCTCGTTGAGCGCAGATACCCCATTTCAAAACATCTGCTGCGTACATGTCCAAAGTCCCACCATCATCGCTAGTAAACCGCTCAGACATATTCCAAACCCCCCTCAGCCAACCCATCTCACCACTCAACCATATCTTCGTCATCAAAAATGCTTTGCAATGCCAACTCAAAGTACCCAAGTACACCCCTGCACCATAAATCTCCACCCCGCTTACCACCACCGTCTCCTCCCAGCATTGTAAATAATCTTCTTCGCCTCCTCATTCCACCTCTTGCTTGCCGTAGCCCGCAACTTAGGCCGTTGCTTATACCCTCCATTCGTATACGTCCCATCATTACCATACTCAAACTCAATCTCTTTGCCCCTCTTGCCCGGGTGATCGAAACGATCCAACCAGCGATTCAGATGCGCACGACTATCTTGTGCTTTTGCAGTGTAGCTTAGGATAATTCTGATCTTGCGCTTCGGACTCCCGTCATCATCATCATCATCGTCGTCGTCTGTCCCTGCAGCCTCAGATTTGGGGTAAGCGCTCAGCCGATTTAGCTGGGCTTGGGATAAACGATTTAGGAAAGTGACGACAGGCGCGAAGTTGTGGTTGCGGACGACTGTCGTGATGACGGGCGCGTGGAAGAGCACTGCATCGAGGAATTCGGCGGAGATTTGGTTGTTTACTCCGACGAGGCCGCAGCGAGTGGCAATGTTGCCGCGAGAGCTGGATTTTATTTTCGAGCTCTTGTCGGAGTTTAGAATGTGTTTGTAGATTTCGTCGCGCAACTCTCGTGGGAGAGCGAGGAATGGGGGCAAGGTGTAGTTGTCCTGCTGTGACTGTATGGGTTCGCTGTCCGTGTTGGGTTCATTGAATCCTTCATCGGCATTTTTGATGGTATGTGGTTCTGTTGCAGATGCGACGGCCTTACGTGCACGTTTCCTAGGCGCTGGCGCATCGTCGTTGGTGGTGTCAGGCACCGGTGTGGTGGCTTGCTCGGCCTGTTTGCGCTTCGAACGTCGAAGTTGTGGTGCTGCTGTGCTAGTCATGGTTGAGTATCCCTTTCTGGTGTTCTCAAAGTATCAAATGAGTGCGAATCGTGAACATATACCCGTTGCGCGCCCAGCCGATATGATGAACCATTCAGGCAGCAGCCAGGCAACGCTGGGAGGCCTAAGATGAACTAGCTGTTTCTGGTTAGCGCCAGGTGAAGCAGAGGCTCCATCAGAAAGGCCATGCAGCTTCATGTCCTTCATTGACAGCCAGTTGTGTTGTCACATATCGAGAGAGAAGCCATGCGCTGGATCTTGGGAATCACGCGTCTACACGATGAATCAAGATACTCCCAATCATGACGCTGATTCGGGAGATCGACTTCAAAAGCGGATTACCAGCGACAAGCCGCTTGAGCATGTATAGCTCTGCATGCGACAGTAAGAGCTCACTGTCAGCCAGTCCAACCTTCCTTTCACGTCATGCATTTGGAACTGGAAAAGCCGTTGCTCAGCTTATCAACGTATAACATGCATTGGGTATCTCAGGTTTCTTCCTTCTCCACGATGAGCTCTGGATGAAATCGTCGCCTGTGTCGGATCATACCATCCTTTCTCGAAAAGCCCTGTTTTCCCGGGCCGTAATCACACGAAGCAACTTCACAATGGAACGACGGTTTCGCATCATCCTCGTTGTCCAGATGGGTCGCTCGGTGACGCTTGAGGTCCTTGGGATACAAGAACGACTGCGCGCATTGCGCACATTTGTGCGGTCGCTCGGCCTTGTCTGTATGGGTTCGTTTATGACGTAGCAGGTCTGCGTTTTGATCGAACTCCCGTTCGCAACCCGGATAGTCACATGGATACGTGGCCGGTAAAGCGTCGTCGCTTTGTTCGAGTGCTCCTGGCGCGGATGGCTTGTCGTGTACTCTTGCCGTGTGATCCGCCAGCTTATCTTTGCGGGGAAAAGGCCTCGAGGCCCTATCGCACCCCGGCACTTCGCAGAAATATTGTGGCGGGTTCAGGTTATGAACCGAATCCTTGTGCCTACGCAGTTCGGCGGCTCTGTTGAACTCTTTCTGACAGATATCACATCGAATGCCTGCCCCATCTTTACGAAGTACCTCTGTGCTTAGTCTTCTCGTCACCATTGTAGGTGTAGATGATGCTGTATCCGTGAAGACGGTTTCTGAGTCTCCACTTGTCTGCTTGAGCGAATTCGTCAACAAGAGAGGAGCATACTTTGAACTTCGAGTTTCATCACTGGTATTGATACGATAGCGGACCGGATCCGAGCCTTTTCTGGGCTCTGTTATATTTACGAGTTGAGGATGATGTCGACGGTAGTGCACGAGACGAGCGTCCTGACGTACGAAAACTCTTGAGCAGGAGGGTATCTCACACACCAACTCAAATCGATGAGTAGTGTGCTTTTGTTGTCGATGCCGTTTGTAGTTTCGTTTTCCATACGCTCCTCGAAACTCCGCCAGATAAACTGGACATTTCATAATGTCGGATATCGTGCTGCTAGCAGCCCCATGTGCTCCCGGGCTACATGTATCGGAAACAGCTTCAGTATAAGGGTCCAGACCATCGTCAAGCCCATCAATCCACTCATAGTATTCGTTGTTGAGAGGCTGCTGAGCGAGTTCCGGCGTCATCAAGACACTGGGCGTGTTCATCGACTCCGGGTAGAATTGGCTAAACTGCACTCCGAGGTGTGACAACTCCAGGTGCTGTTGAGGCTGAGTCGGAGCTGGACGTTGATCCAAGCCCGGCCAAAGTGCCCATCCCGCACGACTCGTCCATTCTGCAGACTCGTAGAGGTTCGACGTCGAAAAGTCTGGTGACATCGCCTGCAATGCAGGCCCCGACCAACTTTCCGCATCCAGATCGTTGAGAGAGTATAGATCTGACGGATCGAGGCAATCAACATGGCTCGTGAAATGTTGGGCAAAACTGGAAGTCTGTCCCTTGGCCATTGCTGCAAAGTGATTGATACGACCCGTGAGACTCCGGGTGTTATTGTCCAAAACGTGAGTCGATGCATCATTCACCGCAGACCAAGGTGTATCCGCATGACCAGGGGGTATTTCAGGGAATGCGACGCCGCCGCTGGGGCGCGAATACCCCGTGGGGCCCTCTTTTGCGCGTGTGGTACATGTCGAATGGGTGGTATCATCTGCCGAACGCGAGTGTTGATGAGTAGCAGGACCCGGGGGTCTATCGTGGCTCATCGCAGGTGCGTGTCGCACTTTCAGTCTGTCAGCGAGGCGCACGCGATATCGGGGCGCGTGAAATACCCATGAAGACGGATTGAGATATCTTACATCGCACATACGTATGCGCTGGATCGCCATAGGGCTACTATAGGGGCGGTGGTGGTGTCACATCTCTGTCGGAGTCGTTGTGGTGTCAGCGTGAGGGTGTTGTTACAGTAGGTAAAGTGGGGGCTTGGCATTTGCCGAGGAATGCCCTTGTGTCAAGTAATACATCAAACACATCAGACGTACATCGGCTCTTTTAGCAAAGTACAAGCATCTTCGTGGAATTTAAAGTAATTTATTCAAACTGCAATAGGGTGGTTTGCTGTTCTGTTGAGAGCGAGCCTCGCGATGGTGAAAACCGATGTATGCCGGAACCTGCCCGCTCTGGCTGCCCAAGTGGCGCCTCCCGATTTCACATGTTTGGTGCAATCGAAGAGCATACGGGCATGTAGCGCGACAGTATGACAACGAAAACTCAATGGACATGGTGCGCATTTGTACATAAGCACAGATATGCCGAATAAGAAACTATTCATGCGCTCTGAAGCTCTACAGTGGTTAACAGCAGTCAATCATACGCACCAGCGCATGGGGTCTCGAAAGAGCCGGCTGAGGCATGTGCGCCTCACTTTTGGAGTCGCGCCTGGACTTTTACCCGGATTGTTGTGTGTCCGCAGCTCACAGCCTGGTCATGTTTGAGTACGAACAGAGCCATGCAGTCAATAGTGGAATATGCCCACAGTCGTCCCTTTCTTCGCAATACGATACAGGCGTGTAAATGGACATGATGGCAATTCATGAAAACCGACCATGTGTGTTTTCGTAGATGTGCGATGTGTTGTCGAAGCAGGTTGGCATGGTGAGGAGTTCTGGCGAATGAAATGTGTCCCGCCTGACGGAGGCTAAGCTCTCTACACCGCCGCATCTCCTGGTGGTGGGCAACTCGTCCATCCCAGTGTTGCGGCAGAACGGATCCAGCGTAAGGTGCACTGATCTACATCGCACTCTTCATTTAATCCAAAGTTAAGAAAGACCTCGCAGGAAAGTTGGATCTCCTTCGAGTCCAGGTGGGTGGTGGGCTTCTCTTGTTGAGACTCGACGAAGACGGCAACTGCTGACATCAGGTTAGACAGCAACATGCCTATCGTCACTCGATATCCGGTTGCTCTAAACGGTAAGTGTAACGAAGCAAACTCAGCGAAGTTAGCGGACGCGCATCAAGCATAACATACAAGCCCTCTAGCATGGCTGACCACCATTGCTAGGCAACTACCCCTATCCGGGCAACGCAACCGTCCAACCGCCGGGCTCGTACATCCAACCGACTGAAGGCGAAGCTCTGTGGTGGAAATATACTGCTGGGGGCGTAGGACTAGTGGTTGGAACTGGAGCCTTCGTTACCGGCATATACCTGTGTTGGGTAAAATGGCAGGAACGGGCTTCAGGGCGAGCCGGTAGGTGGCTGACGATTGGTTTTGTTGCTTTCCTGTCGTAGAGTCTTTGCTATCCAAGCGCTAGAGCTGACTTTGCGCCAGCTCGCACCACGCCGGTTGAGGACTCTCTCGTCGATGCGCTCGAGGCCCCCGACGCGGTGGGGAACGTGTTCGAGATGGAAGCGATCAACGATGACCCACCACCTCCGTACGACACTCCAGCTGCTGTCATCGGGTTACAGCAGGGGCGTTACATCCCGGATGAGGATGGGATCAGGACTCTAGAGAGACCTGATCCTCGCGTCGCTGGACGGGATGACGCTTCTGCAGCTGTTCTGGCCGATCCAGGCGTGAATGTCGCCAGTGGACATGCCTGATAAGAATAAGGGCAGTCTTTGGTCGGTAATGGATCATTACCTCTGCATGGAGGTGGTTGTGCAGAGCGTTCGAGCTAGAGGTTGGCGTTTTGGCGAATGGACACTATCGTGTAATTTGAGGGAAAACCTGCCAGCATGTGACGGTGTCGGCGTGGCACAACGAAACTTGGAAAACGTTCGTCGAGGTTGTTGCTGCAAAAACCGGTCCAAGACATGTTTAAGCGATCAAGACTTTGCATCGCGACGGAGCGATGTGCCAGATCCGGTTGGTCCCGTAGCTATTCATTATTGCTGGAATCATCTTGCTCTACGAAGCAGTCCGTGAAGTCGACAGAATCCGTCGCCGTGTTGTGTACGAACTGGGGTTCGTTGTCTGGAGACAGTTCGGGTTGTACGCGTAAGAAGGGTCGCCGAGCGAAAGCAAGCAACCCAAAGGGGCAGGTTGAAGAGCTTGGGAAGCCAAATTTGAGGAGAAGGCCTCGCAACGGCTACCAGAAAGGACATATAAGTAGGAGGACTCCAAAGGGCACAAAGGGCACGGAGGGCACGGAGGGCACGGAGGGCACGAAGGATGAAGGGCACAGAGGAGGACTGTGGTGGAGTACCCTTGCCAAGAACACCTCAGGACACCTCCAATGAAGCACAGTTGCCCTATTGCTGTTGCGGCCACCGCAAGCTGGTGGCCTTTTGCTGTTGCCCTACTGCCGGTGCGGCCACCGACCGTGCGTGACCCAATCAAATCGTGTGCTGCGTAGGGGAGGGTCCTGCCTCAACTAGGTAGTGCCTCCACCAACGTGACCAACACCACAGCCACAACAGAAATGTGTTTTACAATCAAGTCCCTTCCAAGATACTGAAATTCTCTCGATCAAACGACTTGATCAGCGCTATCACAGGAATTAAGAGTCGCTCATCATTTACCGATACTTTGATGGACCAGCGGCCTCCACCACTCGGCCATTACTGGTAATCAACCAAACACCAAATATCCTAACATCACTTTATTGCAATTCGGCACCGAACACATTAGTATTCAGTGTTCCTATTGTCATATTGGCCAGCGTTACAATCCTGCACCTTGTGTTCTGCAGAGGATACTACCTTCCTAGGTATCACTCGTCAGCTGCTAATTGCCCTTCACGGCCTTGAGGTCTACATGATATCACCAAAGGACAGATGCGAACCGTTTTGCGGTAGTTGACAATAAAAACAGCTGCAGGGTAATTACTCCCACGCTCCACGTAGACGCAATAGCTAACCGTGCATGTCCTTGCGACTCCCGAGGTCTCCTGGCTCCTGAGGTCTGCTACTAACTCGCCTAATCGTTTCAAGAGACCTATCCAGGGCTTTCAAATCCTACAGTAGCCTAAGGCCCATACCGGAGATTCCATCAAGTTATGACGTAGTCAGCCTAACGTCGTAGCGCTGATTGCGCATCAGCATAGCATGCCTAGCATTGCGCGCCCAGCAAGTACCTAGGTACCCATGCGATATCAAAGACGTGGAAAACTCCAACCTGCTCTTCCGAAACGTTCATCCGTCATCATGCTCGCATATCTACAGAATTTGAGAACCCGAGCAGAAGAAAGCAAAAGGTCCGCTTCAAACACCTATTCCCTGCTCATGTTCCTTCGCTGTGAGAAGTGTGCGAAAGAGCCGCCGTCACGCTCAGGGACAAAAAGGAAATACCTACAGAGTTTCCCGATAAAATTTCAGCGTCCAACATCTAAGAGGGCTAGAACGCCCGGGAAAGCAGAAGAATGCGACGCGAAATCATTCATCAGGCTCGAGCGCGAAGACTCGAACAGGAGGGTTTGTTTTGCTTCTTTTCGTCAAGCTGCTACTTCTTCAGTGTGGCTGGTGTCCCGGCTGTTCCGCCGTCGCGTGGCAATAATGGGAACCACGGGGCTGACGTCGGCCCGATCTCATCGGACTTTGACAGCCCAACCCCTCCTGCGCTCAACTGCTTGAAGAATCTCATGATATCTTCACCATTCGATATCAACAACACACCCGTCAGCAGCACTCCGTCAACACGTCCGCTGCATGAATACCATACGAAATGAAGTGCTGCACTGGGTTCGAGCTTTGGACGCGCAGCTAAACGAGAATGACGTACTGATGCCCAGGGGTCTAGAAGCACTACTCGCGCACTCGATACTTCTCTACCAAAGTCCCTACGTCCCTCCAGTTGACGGGTCTAATCGAGGCCGATCAAGTCGACTCTTGCACCCTGAATATGACGTTTGAACGCATCATAGTAGCTCCCGCTGCCACAGCTGAGACACCCGAAGAAGCTTCGAAGCCTAAGTATATGCAGGTAGCTCAGGTACCAGCGAGCATAGCACCGTATTCGCGGTCTAGGGCTTACTAGATTTCCCCAAATGGACAAGTTACGAACTGTTTCCAGACTCTGCCCCATCAAGTTTGCGCGTTAGTGTAGTCTAGCCTGCGATCTTGCAGTCGCTCCCGGGCCGTCTGGCGAGTTCACCCGTATCCCTGGTTGAGTTTTCCCAGTCGTAGACTGACCATAAGATCGGGTCCTGCACTCTTTATCCTTCGATATATTTCCCTGCGAAAAACACGTCTCTCTTTCAAGGGCAGCACCAAGTATGCGCTCATTAATTCTTCTTCTTCTATTTGGTTTGCTGCAAGTATGCCAGGCCTTCACCTCGCCTGACATATACTCCCTTACGCAGCCAGCGGATGCAAGTCCAGATCTGGGGCAGAGCAGTCGGTCGCCTACGGTACCATCTCAGTCGAGGTAAGAAGAGTGATTCTATGTCTTGATGCTCTTTAATTGACAGCGCTGTACCAGGCATGCAGCCGGACCGAACTCTGGATTGAACATCTTCCTACCAGACTACAAGGCAGATCCTAATTGGTGAGTTATCTCATGGAAGCTAAGGACCAGCTCGACTAACAACCTCATCTCAGGCTCCCACTTACGCTATCTCTCAAGACAGTCGGTTTACAAGTGAAGGTCATCCAATCACTGAACATTTCTTCGCAATGCCGAGATTTACTCATCTACACGCCTCCAAATGTGGAATACAGCCCAAGCGCTGCCGACGTTACAATCTTGACCTCATTTGTGACTAAAGGTGGTAAATTGATCTTCATGAACCAGGTCCCTAAGGTTCTTCAAGCTCTTGCCGGTATATCTGCCTCTACAATAGACTCGAGCGGTTCGCGAGCCGTCATCCAGCTATCAAACACCGAGACACCCGTACAGGCTCTCCAGGGCTTCGACTTCTTGGAGTATTACGACGTGAACATGCCGTTTTATGACAACTACACCAAAAGCGGCCTGGTCAACGTCGGTTACACGCCTGCCAACGGTTCACAGACACTCGGTAAATATATGGTTCGAAGCGATGGCGTCGACAAAGCGGATTCATCGGTTACAAGCGCAGCAATAGTGAAGCACCAACCTCCGGGCTCGAGTGGATACGTCTACAGTTTCGGAATGGACCTTGGGTACCTCTTCATCCAGGCTCAGAACGAGGCCGGCGGCTACTCACTATGGTACAATGGACACTATTACCCTGGGTATGATATCGGCACACGCATCATCAAGAATATTGTCACTACTGGTCCCCATTTCGTCAGCCTGTGGTCAGTTCCGTACAACAAAGGCCTCGCTTTCACTACAACCTGGGACATCGACACCTACGTCTCGTATCCGCACGGCCAGGGCATCGCAGCCGCCGCACAGGATAGAGGCGCCGCCGGCAATCTGAACTTTCACACCAAGTACGTCTCCGATGCCTACGAGAATGCATACTTTCAGTATGGCGTTCCGTACATCTACCAAATCAGCGGATTCCGCACGGCTCCCGATGGCAATCCATATATCGACTTTGGCAGTCACAGCGTTAGTCACTCGCCAAATGCGGCTAGTTTTGGTTATGGTACTCTCAACGAGCAATTCCTCCAAGGGACCGACTCAGGCTACTACCCGGTCATACACCAGTGCGGCCCCAATGCTGATGGTACGCCACCTAACGGAGAGACATGCATCAAGGGAGGTACCAGCGGGCTCGCCTTCTACACGTCGGGTGGTACCGCGTCAGGAGAGGTCCGCATAAGTGCCTACTTGATTCGACACATACTCCGCGATGAGTTCAAGACCAACTACAGCATGACTACCTACCGTCCGGGTCATCTCTCATGGAACAAGTACCAAGCCACGCATTGTGTAGCAAACGGAATCATCGGTGGCTCTTCGTGCGCAGGCAATTCGCATCTCACGCATCTTCCTTTCCAAGTCACGCATAACCGCGAGTCGTTCCAGGAGCTTCCATACTTCGAGTTCCCACTTCAATGGTCGGATGGTGATGGAAACATGAGCAGTGCCGACTTTCCAGGATCTGACTTCTCCAATCAGATTAAGTACATCAAGAAAATGGCACGTTATGGAGGTCATTACAACATCTTGATTCATCCTTCAGATGCTTTGTTCGACAAGATCCAGATTCAGCGCGCTCTTCACGACAGGGTGCGTCCTTTCGCCGTCTTCTTCAACCAGACAGGAATCGCCAACTGGTGGACGAATCGAGACCGTGCCGTCGTGGATATCATAGCAGCAGACAACTCATCTGCTGTCATGACGGTGCGTCTGGATGGCGTTACAGAAGGCCTCACACTACAAGTGCCTCGGAACTATGCAATCCAATCAGCGACGGGGTCTCTCTCAGTCTGCCAACAGCCCTCCTACGACGGGACGACGAGTGCAGTGGTATTGCGAAACACGGCAAAGGGTCTTTATACGCTTTACTTCGGCGTCGGTGCAAGCAACGCAACCACCTCTACGTGCCCTGACTTCACCCCCAAAGCGCCCGGAGACACGGAATGCATAGCATGGGACGTTATGATTGACGATTTTCTAGAGCTCTACTTTGGCAGCAACAACGTCAACTTGCTCTTGTTGCAGACGACTGCAACAGGGCTGTCGACAAACAACGTAGACGGCACATTGCAGCTCACCGCAACTACCAATAGTGGCGTCAACGCGTACTACACGGAGGTGTCTCGCTTTTGCTTCGACGCCTCCATTTACACACATCTGTACTTCGACATGATTGCTCCTACTGGTTCCACCTTTTACGTGCAACTGGTCTCATACGATTCTGGGTGCAATTTCGAACAACCAAGCGCATCGTACCTGGACGTGACCAAGTACGCACCCGCCGATGGCTCGAATCGTACTGTCACCATACCATTGGCGGATTTCGTAGGCCAAGACATGCTCCATGTTCGCGGAATACGTATCGGCAACATCTCACCAGCACAGACGCCTGTCTACATTGACAACATCAAGATTCAGAAGCGATGTGTGACGGCACCAGGAGAAGACCATACCCCAGGTCTTGCGGTGGAGTCATTCCAGAATGTTGATCGGTGGATCACTGGTATTAACAACATCTTCGGTCAGACCGACTACAACAATTCGATGGCGTTTGCAAAGCTTTCAGAGCTGGGCAGAATGCAGCTGCTGCCGTCGAGCGCAAATTCATTCTTCTACACCGACACTAATGTTGATGGAATCAATTTGAACGCAACGGCATACACCGGACTTTCTCTTAACGCTCGTGGACCATCTGGTGGCTCGTTCGACGTTGTTCTGACCTCGGGTACGGGTAGCACTTCCACTGTAAACACCAGGTCCTATGCTGCACTAAGCCAGGGCGACTTCGCCAACATCACAATCCCTCTTTCCGCTTTCTCAGGATTCAACACCGACTCCCTCAGCCGTATCACGCTACGTAACTTCACACCCAATGGTGGTTCCGCTGCGAGCAACTTTACGATGCGATGGATCTCTCTTCTGGGCGGACCTTCCACAATTGGCGCCGGTCCACGTTGCCCGAATCCATCTGGGTTGGTGGTGCTGAACTTCTGCGATCCGAATGAGTTCAAGTCGCAAACCAACGCCCTCGGTGCTCCATTCTCAGACGACAGGACGATGACATCGTACAAGCAGCCTTCCCGTGGGTCTGTCGAACTCGTACCCCGCGACGCTTCCTCTTACTTTTACACGTTGCTTGCCCAGCCATCCAACTGTAAAGCGGTTAATAGTTCCTACGACTCCATCATACTCACGGTCTCAGGCCCACAAGACGCCACTGCAGATATTGGGTTCAAGTATGGCACTGATAACTGTAACACCAACGTGGTCACGTCTTACATTCCAATCACCTTCAACGCCGCGTTCACACAGCTCACGATACCGCTCTCTCGCTTCCCCAGCACCTTCAACAAAAACTACCTCCAGTCGTTTGTTATGACCAACTTCAATTCTCCCGGCCAAACCTATCGTATCCGCTCCTTGGCCTTCACAGGACCGGCTAATAGCCCTGGTTGCGCTCTCTGCTCGGGTACCATACTGAACACCTGCACATTCGTGTCCGAGCTTCCGCGAAACAACCGACTGCTCGGCGTGATGACCGACGAAGGCTCACTTTCCTCATACTCTGTTGACAGTGACGGCTCACTCAGCATGGGCGCTACCGGCGACTCATACTGGTACTCTCAGTTCGAGACTGGATGCTACAACGCGAAATCGGTAAATGCGACCGGCATACAGCTCTCCGTTGCAGCACCAGCAGGCACCACTTTCCAGGTTACGATGCGCTGGAAGACTGACGAGGAATGCACGACCACATCGCCCCCATCCTCGGTACCCATCACTTCGTTTGTGACTTTTACTGGCGCCGATCAGTATCAACTCGCACAGATCCCCTTCTCCGACTTTGGCGGAATGAATGCAAGCAGGCTAGACAGCGTCGCAATTTCAGCTTTCAACCCCTCTGGCGTGAACATTAAGGTTGGCTGCGTCAGTCTGACATCGGTCAAAGAACCCCTTCCAGGCTCGACAGGGTTCAAGACATGCACATGCCCTGACTCCGCGTGGTTGAACTACTGTACGCCGGGAGTCGCAAACCGCAATGCGAAAGGTCTTGTGCAGAGCGACGACGGAACGATGGAGGTTGCGCCGACCGTTACCGACGGCGCTTTGGTGCTGCAACCCAGTATCTCTGGATCTTACTGGTACTCGCTACAGAACTGTGCGGATATTTCTGCGTCCAAGTATCTCATTCTGAACGTCACGGCGAACGCGGGTGCCGGTTTCAACGTGCAGCTGCAGAGTGGTGGGTATGGGTGTGATGGTCAGACACCGATCCAGCGACTCAGTATAGCGAGCAGCGCGTATGGCAGCATGAACGGCAGTCCTGTTGTTCTGAGGATTCCGCTGTCGGCTTACGCTGCGATGGGGAATAGTCAATTCACTTTGACGAAGATTGATGCGGTTGCGCTGGAAGGTTTTAGTGGAGAGACTTCGGAGTATTTCATTCATTGCGCGTATTTTGATAATGGGGCGACGAATGGCACAGCGGCGGTAAATGGCACCGTCACGGTAAATGGTACCGCGTCGTAGATGTATAGAGGCAGTTATAGCGATACTTAATTTGATGGTTTCCTAGTTGCACCATTGTACTACAATTGATCAGTGAGGACACATCCAATCCATCCTAGCGTGTCTCGGCTCGACTGGCGCGATCTTGCTAGCCTCTCATATCGTGACGATGACGAACGCCAACGAAACTCCAAACCACCTCACCTACACCGACACGAGCATCGCGTCGCATACACCAAGACCCGAAAACGAGTCCGATCTCTGAGAAGCCTTCCGCGAGCAACTTCACAACAGCTAGTCTGACTCGCACATTCGCGATGCTAGAGCAACCCACGCGTCCCATGCCGACAAGGGTCAAACCGCGATAGGCGTGTTCACCGACGTCGTCTTCGAAGAAATCTCTACGCCTTCACGGGTCGATCGGTCTAGCAGATATACTACGAATCCAAGACATAACGATGTGGTACGACACAACGATCCGCAAGACGTGCAACCCGACGCGACGTCGCATATACATCACATGAAGCGAGGTATTGATCCTGCCACACAAGTAGATCCGGCATGGGGTAGGAAAGACGGCTTCCGTCCTGGTAGAGACTGTCCGACGCGACGCGAGTTCTGTAGTCCTCGATTGACATGGCTCAATGGTACCATCGTCTTCGCTTGCAGCCTTTCGACTGCTCTGTCGGCTGTCTTTGTTCTTTTGGCAATGAAGGGTCAGCGCTATGGAAGCTATATGGCAACGGCTCGGAAGCAAGATTGAGCATCTCTGCAGCTATCCCCTGGACTGCCGTTGTGGCAAAGATCATCGAGCTATCATTTGTGACTGGTTTCGTGGCTTTTCTGGGCCAGGTCCTAAGTCGGAGAGCTTTCTTCAACAAAGAGGGCCGTGGAGTGACCCTCTCAGAACTAACTATGTGGCGTTTGGTTGTGCAGCCCGGCACCCTTGTCTCACAGTTTGAGATTGCGAGATATGCCGGACTTTCATTTCTTGGTATGCTTGCGTTGCTCAGCACTGTTTTGTCTACATTATATGTGACAGCTGCGACTGCACTTGTACAGCCGATACCAAGACAAGGCAACTGGCATGACAAAGTCATGTCTGGTCAAGTGAAGACCGACTTTGCTAATCTCAATCACATACAAAGTCGTTGCCAGCTTCCGGTAAACGACACGGTCGATGGGCCTGACTCTTGTTTGCAAATCGAGTACGCTGGGAAAAGTTTTTACAGTCTTGCGAAATTTCTCGCCAACTGGGACGACATGGTCAAAGGCAGTGACATTGTTCCGATGGACCAAAGGTACTGGCCCGCATTGATTGGGCTACCGTACGGCAACACGACAATCCTTCCTCAGTGGATTGATATTAGCGACACTAAGTTACCGCCAGTGATCTTTTGCTCACGTCCTTGCAGGACGCACCGTTCGTAGATGACTGGGTATGTTCCACGGGTTAGCCATGCGCTTGTTATTGATCTTGCAGGAGCGACTAGTGCTGACTGACGGCAGAACTACACTTCCCCTTCGCCCGATACTTGGAAAACGCAACTGTTCAAAGCCAAGATTCAGTCACGAGAATATGCATCTGGTGGAGTCGACGATGCATCAAAGGGATGGCTAGTGACTCTTATCTCTACTTTGCTTGTCAATATCCTGATGCTTGTCTATTTTGTTCTACAACCAGGGCTTGTCACAGACTTTTCTCAGTCCCCACAGCTGTTTGCGCTAGCTGTGAACTCGCCACCCACACCAGCCTTTGCAGGGAGCTGCGGGGGCGGACCTGAGGGCAAGGAATACAAACTGGCCTGGTCCATTAGCCACGAAGGTGGTCACGTTTTCATTGAGCCGGAGTCACAAAGAAAACCAGCGTCATTCGCTGATGACTTTGATGCCAGTTGCAATCCAGCTCATCATCAGACCGCAGCTACGAGGGGTAGTGGCTTGCCGTCCACTATGTCAGCAGCGTGGGACTACATCAAGTTCAACCCGAACCCACGCTCCAAAGAATTGAGAAGAGGAGGTTTAGCATCCGGTACCGAGCCGTTGCGGCCTTCACACACGACGCAACGCGTATCGTCTTTGCATTCGCAGTACGAACTTGGAGACGTTGAGCCGCGAAAATAGTCGTTCATAGCGCACCGAATGCATCAGGCGAAACTGAAGATCTGTGTGGTATTTGTCGGATGATCCGACTAAAACTGTATGTATTTTCGAGGTAAGGACAGTAGCTTTCCCAAACACAATCATCATGACAAGGCACCCTGGCAGCATGGAACCCGTCCATCCATCATTCTACAAGAATCTCGCCTATTCGTGTTTCCCTTGACACACTGACATGTGTACTTGCGGTCTATCGAATCATTAGCTTCGATCTCTCGGTATGAACCATTTGAACTTCTTACCGACACCAGGAGTGCTTCTTAGGAAGAGTTACCCCCACGGCCACCTGGGTCTTTGCCGCGAACGATCGGTTCGGGATCAGCGTCACGAGCCATAGGGCAGTTTGGACGAGTAACCTGAGGGTCGGCGTCACGAGCAAGGCGGCAGTTTGGGCGAGTGATCTGAGGATCTGGGTTTGCAACTGGAGCGGCAACAGCCATGGTGACGAGCAAAGAGACGAAGAGGGCTGTAAGCTGCATAGTGATTGATGACAAGGTCAGGTCAAGATTGTTGAGGCGATGGTTGCTGTTTGTCTACTAAATGAGCTGGTTTTGCGATGCTCTTTATATCTTTCTTCGTCTAGTCGTCTCCGGGCATCCTTTTACTAGCGAATTCTCTCATTTGAGGGAACTAGTCGTCTCCGGTGACTCGCGTTGTCAAGTCTGACGTGAGATGTTCGTTGTAGCTTGTTGGTGGATTTGAAGGATTTTGAAATGACCATATGCGTGATGTTTACGATACTAATGTGGCTGCTTGTTGCGAAGTTCCCCACCCGGGCGTACAAGAGCGTGAGCATGCACTGACATTCCGCGGACTTCGACCTGATGCGGATGCAAAGCCCCACCGCTTTACATCAATAGTTGTTATTCAAGCACAAGAGCATAAATGTTCGTAGGATATAGCTTAGATTAATGTAGATCGAATTATCAAGACGGGTCAATGATGTACGATAGCATAATACTTTGCCAAAGTATTTGTCACAGCCCTGGAGAATCCTAATGCCATCGAGACGAAATTGACAGTCTGAGTTGCCAGGCTTCAATGAGTATACTCCGTCGAAGTGGCCCTACTCAAAGATCGAGATTCCACAGCAACGGGCGTTCAATGTCACACAAGGAATCGGACCTCATCCAGAAGATCCAAAGGCATTCTTGCACACTCGTAGACACATAATAAAGTAGGTATTCGGTCTGAATGTACATCTTTGCGCCTTTCATGACTCGGGATGCTGGACGTGCAATTGAAATGAGTAAAACGTTGCTCATGAAATGGAGTGATGTATGGCGCAATCTAGACAAGTCGCGTAGCTACTCTAAGAAAGAAAATGAATCAACTGCCCTGGTAGGAAGATTATTGGGTCGTAAAGGACGTGCATAGTATCATAAGCTCTAAACTGGTACTTCTTGCCTGACCGGCTGCTATGGTTGTGACATACCCTATGGTATGGGAAGTTTTGATTCTTGGCAACATGACTGTGCGTCGGTCCCCCAACATAATCACTTAGGTCACTCGATCATATGATGCCAAATCACGTGGCTGTGGATGCCTGGGGCTGTACCTACCCGAATACTCCACCATGACGTCTACTTCTCCCAGATAAAGACATGACTCTGGAATCAAGCCACGTAAAAGACGGTCGAACTCCCGAAGCACGTCTTATTGCAGATTAACACTGGTTGCTTGAGATCGCAATCCCCCTTCCAACGATATGACCACCATTCTCAACACCCCAGGTGTCTATCCGCCAAATAACGTCTTGCCGCATATAAGTGCTACTCTCACGTCAAGCAACTACGCTTGTCTAGTAGTCGAAACAGCGAAAAACCTCATCGAAACCGTCACCACCTCTTCCGACCGCAACTCGGCACTCTGGGAACTGTGGACGGCCTTCTTCGAAGCCGTTGTATCTTCATCTTCACCTGATCCCCACATCGCTCTCCTCGACGCCATCCGCGCGCATCCACCTACCCTGCCCAGTAACCCATCAAGAACAAGATACGATGTAGGGAAGTCAGATCGCAGCCATACTGAAGCCGACGGCAAACTACATTGGTCGAAACTCCCGCAATTTGGTTGGGAGTGGTACGACACTTACGCTACCCTTCACCAATGGCGTGATTGGACCAGCATACACGATCCAGATGCTCAAGGCCGTTCGCCTGATTTCAAGTCGAGTAGTACTGGCGATCAACTATGGCTTCGCTTTGTCAACTTCTCAGCCATGCTGCTGAAATGCAGCAAGGAACAGCTTGCAGATGACACTATATGGGTCTTTTACACCTGTAAGGAGGTGCTCGAGCATGAGAAGCCTCTATCCCGTGAGCCTCAAACGCACAGGATGTCGACTGAGCAGTTGTGGGCGCTGGATGTTCGCGTCGCAGCGATCTGGGTGCGAGATGGAGCATTGGCACTATGGAACACAGACTATGAAGACCTGAGAAAAGGTTGGGAGGCGGCCTTAGACGAACCGACAGACTTGTGGCCAAGAGAGGACGGACTGAACAGGGAACGGTGGCAGCTATGGGAGGAACGGCTTTTGGATTTGAGTACAGATGAGGTTCATCTCGACGAGGAGACCAGGAGCGTGGCCAAAAAGGCGTATGAAGTGGTCGAGGACCTTTTGTCGAATTTCTGATCCTAATTCCGGCCACCAGCCGCAAACCACGTGCCCGCATGTAACATACCTGATAGCATAGCTACTTCCGAACTTACATGACAAAAAATGAACACCCATCTCCATCAATCGTATTCATAATCGTCTTTCTTTTGAGGAACACAGTTCTCGATCCTGTGGACCTTATCCGCATCTTGGGTTTCGGATGGAACGCAGTCGATACACAGGCCATGTTTGCCACGGGATTTGCGTAGTCTCTCAGCACGCCCTGCTCTAAATCCAGGCTCCACATGCCTTGCATCTGAACAGGTTGCAAATTCCTTGGGAAAGACTGGATCTGTCATTTCTTCCATGTTTTGAATCACCTCCGATATAGTACCAGTGAGTATTTCCAGGGGCGAGAGGGTATTCATTCGAAGAAGTTCGATGTACCTGAGAGCATGACGAGTTCCCCATGCGCATTTACAGCAAGGGTTTTCTACTGTGTAGGCATCCATCGATCCAAAGAACACAATTTGCTGTAATTCTGTGTGCAGCCGGTTTCTTCGCTCTTCTAGTTGATCTGCCACCAGAGTGTTAACAAAAATCTCGAGGTGCTCGGCAAACTTGAGACTTACAAAGAACTTGCCGTGGAAGCCACTCAGTCAGATCGTCCATTTGATCAGCGAGCTGGAAAAAGGAATCTGCATGATGATATATCATCTTTAGTGTGATCTCACTGAAAGCTTGTGCATCGTTGAAAATATACGCGGCAGCCATAAGATAAGCCAACTCTGAGATATCCGTGATATCCTTGGGGCTCAGCCATAGTTTGCTGGCGTGTTGTAGAGCAACGTCCAAATCCAATTTGTTGGCAGCGACAGCAACTTCCAAGATATCCGGAGGACACAGAGACTGTGGTATTGCATCGTTCCGGAAATGTATAACGTTACAGATAATCTCTAAAGGTTCTGCATCATCCTCTGGCATAGAAATCTCCTTGGGATTGTTGCTGTCCAAATCCTGCCCTTCAGCAAAGTGTGGTCCAAACAACGCCCTGAAATATGGCGATGCATTTTTGAGAATAAAGGAAAAGAGATCAAGATCTCCTTTTTATTCGAACCAACCACGAGGACAACGTCTCCGTTTGTAGCAATCCCTGTCCGCGTGATCATTGTGTCATCGTTGTTGTTGTCGGCGGCTTCCATCTTCCGTCCAGGATGCGCGAAAAGGATGAAAAATGTTTGTACTTCGAACGACGACGAGCTTGCGAAAGCGTAGGTGTGAGTAGACTAAACCCTACGACGTATCACGTTGAGCTGCCCATGGGATGTATGAACTCGCCATAGAACTTCTACGAGTTCGAGGGCTGTATCCCAGTACCTCGCCCTTGCGAAGGGTGATTACGTCATGCAAAGTAAAACTACCCGCGCCACATCATCAATTCTCCGCCTACCAAACATTCGATGAGATATGGAAGGCATGAGCACGCGGAGTAAGGGTTTTCGCTCCGTTGCATCCCTCCTAATCGATTTCAGTATTGGTCCAGGCGCGTCTGGCTGGTCGTCGTGCATTAACTAGGTGCACACGCATTTGACACTGCTGGTGCTAAATACATGATGTCAAAAGCTTTCGTTCCAGATGAAGAACTGTTAAGGTTTTGTTCGACATCTACGATTGTTTGAATGCGCTACTCGCGCGATTTCGCGGAGCGTTGCGGAGTTTCAGGGCGTCCAACTGATGAGGAGCTCACAATGACGACCACCACATCTCGAAAGGTGTTAAGAAGCCTGGCTGTATGCTTCAAAAGCCACTTGTTCTTGTCTCCTGGTGATAGCGCACGAGTTATCAGGTAAGAAGCGGAACAATTGTAGTGTATGGGACGAGTATCTTGCGGCGCTTTCCTAGTCTCGTGCTCAAAAACTTTAGACATCCAGTAAACTTCACATCGCTCTCAGCACCACACATACAGCAGACTGGGGTGCTCCCAGTAGATGAAGAAAGCTTCCAGCAAGGATGTTTTATAACCCACTTCGCTCTAGATCCTGAGCTGCGGCGTCCTCTCGCAGATTGGTTCCTCCTGAATGATATATCCCGAACCATGATCCGACCTTCCTAACACAATATATATCTTTGTTCTACCCCTGTAAAATACGCGGTCTCCTCGCACGAACTGCTATCGAGGTTAGTAAGTGGTAAGATCTATAATTGTTGCAGTACAAGTCAGGACTTCTCTAGGAGACCCAAAGACAAGAACACATGCAGGCATGCTACATGTTCTGCCCACACAAAAAAAACGTTGTCGAGACCTACAATCGGTAGTTTGACTTCTCCACACATCGAGCGTAGCGATTCACTATTGGGCAAAAGGACGCCTTGAAGGTTCTCCAAAGCTTGTAGGTGTGCGAGGATGGGTATAGTTATGAGCGGCCAAAACCTCCTCCTCTTGCATGCGACAAGCTCCCGGATTTATACCCTTGCTTCCTGTTCACAGATCTGGTTGCCAAGAGATACGTGGCATGACGAAACGACCGCAATATGCAGTCATCAGCGGATGCGGGCTTTTGGCTTACGGTGTACTCGCTAGTTTGTCATTGGAATACTATACACACATGGTATAGCGAGAAACGCTAACAGTCGTTGATGTTTCTCCTATAAGGCAGAATCTAGCTACAAGTCTTCCGGTGAGCTGCAAACGGCTGCATGCATCAGGTATCGAGTATCACGTCATCTGAGTTTGAAGTGATAGGCTCTTGGAATAGCAAGGCTGAAGCGTTTGCTGCCATGCATATCTAGTGAAGCAATACGACAGAGTGACCCATTTCCTGCTTCCGAAAAAATGGCGACTGCTTTCCAGGGTCGATCCATAAACCGCTCTCAGAGAAGGTGCGGCTTTGGATCTCGCCGAACCGCCGCTGGAAAAAAACTACTTGATGTGAGCGAATGTCTGAGGTTTAACAATTTTGATGTACGGGATGACAGCCTTGCGTTGCTTTGCTAGTTTCGTACTGCAGGTGCTCGGAAATTCCAGACCACTGTCATCCCCAATACTCCGTTTCCGCGGGTTGGGTCGCTGCTCGGAATGCACATTGGGATGCCTGCTCAATGTCCCGACGCGCGGAGATTTATGTCGGCGCTCCACAGGCCTCGCAGTATCATGCGATAGCATATGCCTCGCTCGTTCCTATCACCCAGTTAGTGTTCTGGTTCTCCTCTTCCTAGGCGTATCACATACCTCAGCCATCAGATGGCCCCACAGCTTACAGCAGAATGGACACGCCTCGCTTTCCTCAGCCTCACAGTCCTGTAGATACTTCTCTTCCCACTCATCTAATCCCATCTCGACGTCTAGCACCCTCGACGCCTTCGGCACATTCATTGGCGTGATCGACGGAGCAAGTCTCGGACTGATCATGTCTAACCATGCTACCACTGGATCAGCAGCCGTCTTACCCTCTGGAATGACGATACTGCTACGTCGATACAACGCTTCATCATCCGACTCATAGCCAATCTCTTCAAGCGCACCATACTTCCGGCCTTCATCCGCTTCACCCGACCCCTCATCTTCACCGTTTTCGTGTACCTCATCCTCGCCCCCATCTTTCCCATCCTCATCACCCCCCACAGACCCCTCACTACCCTCGCTACCCCCCTCCTCAACTTCCACAACCCCCCACACCCCATCATCATCTTCCGTCCACCTCTCTCCACCCATCAACGGGCTACGTATGGTCTTCTCATCCACATCCAACATATCAATCGCAGCAATCTTCAGCGCCAAAGATACTCCAGGTCTACTTTCCGCAGGCGGCGCAACAGGTATGTTACCGCTCGGCCACAGTTTGGGTAAGTTTACGGCGAACGTTCTCCACTGGGTTGACTTACCGTTGGCGAGCCACTTGGAGCGGTAGATGGAAAGTGTGGAGGAGAGGCCGCGTGTGGAAAGATGGTGTTCTGCTTGTGCTACTGCGCGGGCGAAGGTGACAGGGGAGGATGGGGAGAGAGGCGGTGATGAGGTTAAAACGGAGGGTCGGCGGATACGTGTTAATCGTGTTTTGGTCGGATTGGGACTTTTGATGCGACTTTTCGATCCGGGCTGATCCGTGCTCTCTCCAACCTTGACCTCTTCCTGAATTTTCGTAGCCTCTTCCTCATACTCTTCCTCTTCCTCTTCCCCATCCACCTCTTCTTCGTCCCACGCCGGATTCGGGGACCGCGGATCCCCCCACTCCCCCTCTCTCGTCCAAAAATAATAATGCGGAACCTCACAGCTAGGAAACCTAACAAAAAACAACCTCTCCAACACCCTTTCCTCCTCCATCCCACACCTCCTTAAAGTTCCTCCCTTCCCAACATCCTCCCAATCTAAATACGCACCCACATACCCCATCGCACCCGGCCTCCACGCCGAAGTCTCATACACATCCTGCGCCAACCTCCTCTTATTCCTCTTCCTCTGCGCATGTCTCGCCGCTCTCTCTTCCCTCATGGCTTGCGCTCTGCCCTTGACCCGTAACAACTTCCTATTCTCTAGATGCCACTTCTGATACGTGTCCGCTAACACTTTGCTCTCGTTGCGAGATCCGAGTTGGAAATACATGTGTGCATTCCATCCTTGGACGAGGGTACGTTCCGCCCAGTCTGTACCGGCTTCGATGATGGCCTTGCGGAGAGGGCCGGTTAGGTGGCCGTTGCGTGCTGCGGAGCGGGCGGTTGGGGAGAGGATGGGACAGAAGTCTGGGTCGATGCCGGCGGGATATTTGGAGCCTGGTAAGACGATTTTTTCTCTGGTGTAGGTCGTGATGAGCTTGAGTGGTGCGTAAGGTACAGTTCGTGGTTTTGGCTCGAAGAAGGAAAAGAATTGTGGTGGGTTAGCATCAGGTAGTTTTTCGTATGGCCACTCGAGAAGGCGGAGGCGGCAATCTGGTTTGATGTCGCGATCAACTGATTCCGGACTTGATTCTGTGGACGTCGAGTTCCAAGATTCGTCGCTGAGAACTTGGCCAAATTCCTCGTGCGTATACTCGTTTCGACTGTTTTCTTGGGCTTCAAAGTCGGCGTCGCTGACAGTGTCATCGCTAACGCTTTCGTCGCGCTCTCTCCTCTTTTCCTTTTCGATTCTCCGCTTGTGCTTTTCTTCAATCTGTCTTTGTCTTTCGGCGGCAATTCTCTCTTCCTCTTCCTTTGCTTCTTGTCGCTTTCGCTCAAGTGCCTGTACGGCATCTCGCTCCGCACGTTTCCGCTCTTCATCGTTATGTTTTAGAGCCAATGCCATCTCAGCCTTCTTCATATCCTTGCGATAGATCCCGCGCTCTTTTGCTTGATCGACAAGCTCCTTGTAGTTATAATTGTCGTATTCAGAGTTTGTCTTGTTCTCATCACGCACTTTGTGTGTGCCGCCACGTCTGTGCGCGGCAGCTTGACGGGCCATGCTGGGTTCCGGAGGCTCCGGTGAGCCTTCATAAAGCGCGGGATTATCCTTTTTTGGTTTGCCTTTGGGCATGATGAGTATGAAGATGGTGTTGAAAGTCTTGCTATTAGCAATTGAACATCAGACAAAGGTCAGCTTGTTAGTGGAGAGCAAAACTTCGAGAAAATATTCGGGTAGCATTCGAGCTGTGCTGCAATTCTGTATGTGTAAGCCATTTGTACCTGCTGGGTACACGTCTTTCACGAGGCATCTGTCAAAGACATGCGCACAACCTGCTTTGTGCCTATGTCTACTCTTTGTCTGTGTCAGCATCCAGTCAGCATTGCCTCGAGGTCAAAGTAAACACAATGCACACGGCATTATATCACGTTGAAGGTGCACTGGAAGAGTTGATTCGTAAGGGTCTAGGGTATCTCACTATAGCGCGTTAACTTACATGCAATCGTATTGATAGGAAGTAGCTTACAGTTCCGATTTCTCGGCACCCACCTCCCGCTTCTTTGCACCCAAGTCGAAAAAGCCCTCTAGCTCCATCCACTCTGCCGTGAATGCCATGACCAGTTTCGTCCAGTCTTCAACCGTGTCCATGTCTAGATGCTCTCCGTCGTCTTCCATTGTGTGCCACACTCTTGGAAAGGGCGTTGGTATCATGTGCAGAATCTCCACGCCGCGCGCCATGAAGGGAACGTGGTCGTCCTCCACAAAGCCGCCCATGAATGCACCATTTTGTTTGTTGGCGTCGGGCAGGAAGGGGCGTTCGGCGCGGGGCTTCTTGTCCTTGCGCTTGGACATTTTGGACTCGTGGTTGGGAGAAGACTTCATCAAGCCCAGCTTCTGCAGGCGTGCCTCTGCAGTTGCCATGTGCTTATACGCCCAGTGTGTGGTCTTGAAGTAGGACGGGACTTTTGGGCCCTTTGAGCCGAGGAGGTCGAGCAAGAGGAACAAGTCGATGGAATCGAGCGGTGTGCGGTATATTGAGGATGCGGCGTGGAAAGTCGACTCCCAGTCTTCGGCGAGAGCTCTGTGCACGTGTCAGCTATAAACTGTAGGAGAGTGGATTTGATTCATACCGCGCGCCGTACAGACTGTCCGTGTCGGTCCACGTCTTGAACGCCTCCTCGCCGTCCAGTAACAGTATCTGCACGCCCTTGTGCTCCACGTCAAAGTCGTCCGGGTCTGCCGCAGCCCATTTCTTTGTCAGCGCCGCGTCGATGCTGCGGGCGACGTGCAAGATCATGGCGCATGGGGCCGCGCTGTCGATGGCTCCAATGAAGCCTGTGGGTGTGTACTTGCTGTCGTAGTGTGCCACCAAAGCCAGGCGCGAAACATCGCCCTCTGAGCTGCCCGGCGGATCGCGCGTCGCAATAATATTGACAAACGGCACTTCCTTGCCTTTGCTTACCGGCGTCGTCGACGTCGAGTTGTGCATTTCTACCCGCCATTCCGGCAACTGCGACTTGAAGAAGTTCAGAAAATGCTGGCGTACAAGGGCATTGCCGTCCGTTCCAGAGACTCTGGGGATCAAAATGGGCGCCAGTATCGAGCCTTTCTTTATATCAAAGTCTTCGCCCGGCCCGGGCAGGTGTTTGAGCGTCTCATCGCTGAGGCCCTGGTAGGCGTATCCGAGGGATAGGAATGAAATGAGCGACAGCAGCGCAAGTCCAAACAACATCGTTCCGACGTGTCACATGAAGAGCGCGTGACGGATCCAAAACGCGGCGAAGAAACAGCTCAGGGTCGCGAAAGGAGCATACCAATGCTTGACCGCCGAGTGGGTGGAGGTAATCGTGGCATCTCACTCAACAAGACCAGCCTTACCCGCATCGGCTAAAGTTCCCGCGCCGTGCCGATCACCACACACGTGACAGCGCGACAATCTCAAAGTCTGTTTGCGGCCTACCTCGACCCTTAACACGTCCACGCAACGCCATTGCTGAGTAAGCGCGCTGCTAAGGCATTCACCAGGCGAGGTCTGTAGTCACGCAACAGAGACGTCGTCCACACACAGGCTGGAGTCAACGCGGAGAGGTGCAATTTTTTCACACGTCCCTCAGCTGGTATGCAGCCACGACTTCTCGCCTTTGCGGCCGCGTTCCGAAGCTCAGCACCGGCGAATAGAGGCATGCGACCAATCATCAATGCTCGCATCAATGCCTTTGTATGCCGAAGCTGTCAGCGGAAGTTCTCCACCTCGCCAAGGTTACAGTGGTTCGGAAAGTCATCCAAGTCAGCAGCCAAGACTGTGGAGAAAGAGCGAAGTACGTTGCGCAACAACCTGAACCACAGAAGGGGACGAACAAACACGAAGAACGCGGTTGACGAGAAACTTCAGAATACCAGTCGAGATTGTTGATCTACGATGCGGGCGATGCACGCACCACGTGGGTATCCTTTTGGAAAGCAATGGCTCTGCTGCAGTTTGGAACCACACTCGTCTTCGGTGTACCTCCGCTTTGGAACAATACAAATCAACCCGATGAACGAGTGAGGAAGATGCAGGCTATCATGGGTAAGTGCCTTTGTGTTCATGTCAGAAACTCTAAGTCCTCTATATTTCTACTCGTAGCCACGCATTCCCCTTCAAACTGTTGCCATGCACGGCAGTTCCAGCCCTACAGCAACAGAGCAAATACTCGTTTTCTGTCCATCTATTCCTGTTACATGTCATACAAGTTTCACTTCGCCGCTATCCATTCCTGCCAAGTCCAATCTACCCACGACCCCAATCACGCATCCGTAGTATTAACACCCAAATCCCCAAGACTAACACCTCCCCAGTCGGCGTCCTCGGCACAATCCCCACCCTAACTCTCGCGTACCTCACCGCGCCCTTCGTTCACCAAGTGTTCCTCCAAATCCCCGAACACGCCCGCCGCTCCCGCCACGATCTAATGCGCTTCGCCACCTCTCTCCGCACCAACCCCACCCAAACCGCAAACACAAAACTCGAATTCGTAACCCTCCGCATTTTCCCCTTCCGCAAACACACTACCGCTTTCCTCCACGAACTACGTGCTCTACCGGCAAAACGTTTCCGGCTGGCAAACATCGAGTTACCAAAGAGCGACGCGTGGGTGCAGCGGCAGAGGGAGAAGGGGATTGTGAGGCGTGCGTTGGAGGTGTTGAGGGAGCCGAGATTCAAGTTTTATGTTAAAGAGGGGAGGCTGTATACGATGAAGACAAGGGCGCCGGGAGTGTGGGAAGAGGTGGCGAAGAGGATTCAGGAACAGACTGTTGAAGAAGAGCAGACTGCCAAGGGACTTGCGGGGAAGAGACCGGTTGTGCAGTTGGGGGCGAGGAAGCTGATTAGGCCTGTTGTTAGGGTTGGGGATAAGGTCAAGAGGCAGACTACCCGGTAAGTAGAGAAGTGAGGAGTGTGGGTGAGGGACGACAAGATGTTGGTGCAAGAAAATTGTATAGTAGTATGTTGCATTGTACTGTCCTGAGGCGGATGGTCATAGCCCGATCGCTCAGATGAACATGACATGCTAAGCGAGAGGATACGTCTACATGCCGTCCACCCGTCTTGTCAAACCCAATCGCTCACAGCTAAGCGTGTTCCATGACCTGAGGCTTCTCCTTCTCCAGACTGCTCTTCTCGTGGTAGTCCGCCGCACGACTATCATGGTACACACCAGAACGCTCAAGGATATCAGTAAGACCAACCTCCCTGTGAACCTCGGCCCAACGCTCCTTCTCGCGCTCAGCAGTACCGACAGAACCGAAGAGGGTGTCCATTTCCTCCTATCACAGTTGTTAGCTCGGCCCACACACAGGTATTGCAAAGAAGCATAACTCACAAGAGAAAGACCCTTTGTCTCCGGAAAGAAGAAATAGATAAACGCCGCGCCCATGGCCGTAAAAAGACCAAAGAAGATGTACGTCCCATAGCGCAGATGCTGCAACATATCCGGCGTGACTTGCCCAACAATAAAGTTGTTCATCCAGTTCGATGACGCACCAAGAGCGATACCGTATGGTCGATTGGACATGGGCCAGATCTCTGCGATGACGATCCACGCACACGGGCCCCAGGAGTAGCCGAAGAAGATGACAAAGAGCCAGACCATGACACAGGCGGCCCAGCCGGCACCTTGGTGGCTCGGCCAGTCGTCTTCGTAGGACGCGACGATACCGGAGATGATGAAGTGGCACGCGGCCATGCCAATGGCGCCGGAGACGAGGACTGGCTTGCGGCCGAGTTTGTCGACGTACATTACTGCAGGAACTGGGGTTGGTGTTAGTCTGGTTGTATAGCTCGAAGGGATGTGTGGGTATGAGACTTACTAGTTGCGAGGAACATGACGATGCCGACGACGCCAGTGGCCAACAAACTAATCGAGTTTCCTGACAAACCTAATCCTTGAAAAATCGTCGGAGCGTAGTACAAAATCGCATTGATTCCAGTCCATTGTTGGAAGAACATGGTGAGTGTTGAGATAGCTACACGTCTGAACATGCCCCTCGTGGTGAACAAACTGCCAATAGCGACGAATTGCAGCTTGAAGATTGAAAGCGCGCTCATGTCCTGAAGATGAGGGAACCGCTCAGCCAGTGACTTCTTCTCGAACAGACTCTGAGCGCGAATCTCGGCGTACTCGAGTTCAATGAGTTCATGGTCCTGGTTCAAACCACGAAGGCGCGCGAGAACACGACGAGCCTCGTCCTCTTTGCCGTGATGAACGAGCCAACGAGGCGAGAAAGGCATGAATATCATACCGACACCAAGGAGAACGGCAGGCGCAAGTTGTAGAGCAAGAGGAAGAAGCCACGCTGCCTCTTTCTGTCCGTTTCCAGTGCCACCGATGTAATTGGTACCGTAGTCGATCCAGAAACTGATCATGATACCAAGGGTAATGCTCAGTTGCTGCAGACCAACAAGGGCGCCGCGGACTTCAGGAGGCGCAATCTCGGCATTGTACATGGGTACGATCATGGAGAGCGAACCTACACCCATACCCGTTACGAAGCGGCCACCGAGGATGGCATTGTGGCCCTGGCCTGCAGAAGCGGTGCATTGAACGACAACACCGACGATGAAAATGGCGACATTGACGAGAATGGCGTATTTGCGGGAGAGGATCTCGGCGAGGAACCCAGAATACATTGTTCCAAACCAGGCGCCGAGTTCGAGAATGGAGACGAGCCACCCTTGCTTGGACGAGTTCCACTCGAGGGTCTCTTGGTTCTGGATGTAGTCACCCATGTCTGTTTGTTTGTCAGTAATGTTCCCTTGGTCGTAGTGGTAAGGTACTACTTACGCTGTTTGAAGGACGGCATAGTCAGTACACCAGAGAAGACACCTTGGTTGTATCCATAGAGGAGACCACCCAAGCATGCAAAACATGCGATACCAAAGACTCTGGCATTCTTGACCAAGGCCATGGGTCCCGAGGCACCAGCAAGTGCCTTGCGGCGAGCCAGAGCGGCCACCTCAAAGTCACCAGCACCACCACCGACAGGAGCCATGACGGTTCGAATACGTTCTTGTATGATAAGCCAAAGTAAAGATCGTCGACAAAAGGCACGAATGCGCAGGGTCAAGTCAAACAGCTCTTTCGTACAAGTCCTCGACCGTTGAATCCCAATACCAAGGAAACATGGGGCAAGCAGGCCCTACATATGCATTTCCAGATCGCTTGTACGGCACCCCAGGTCAGCATACCACTACGCCGGGTAACAGGACCGCATGCTAGGTGGTTGCGCGTGCGAAGCTTTCTCGTGGCGGGTAAATTAGCGGTTAAGCTCAGTGGCACCGACGCTTGTTTTGGCGTTGCGGCAGCGAGTCAAGCATCGGTGGCTGTCGTGGCATTGGCGCGCCATTGCTTGTAACGTGCGGGAAGGAAGTAAGCTAGAAGCCACTGACGGCTGGGCGTATCATTGACCAGACGTGTGGATGGCTAAGGCAACGCGAGGAGTGTTGGGTGGGTACATTGTTGCTGAGCAATCACGGCTGATGCAACGAGTCTGTGAAGTCGTTACGTGTTAGAGCTCGCATGAGACCGACCGGCTTCTGAAGCAGACACGACTGGTTTGTGAAGACTTCTTGGAGATGATGAGGGTGTATATCCCACTATCTGCTAGAATAACAAGCTTTATCGTCAAGCTTGTACATCAGGAGGCATACGAAGCAGCCGTTGCGCGTCTCACGAATTGGCAACGTGCATTTGCCGGTCCGCGGGCATTCATGCCGCCACCCCGCCTCTTCGAGTCGGTACATCCATGAGTGTGGAGACTCCACAGTGGGATGTTAGCGTGTTTTTTCCATTCTGCCTAAATGTCTCTCGCCGTCGGCGTTCACATGGTGCGAAGGTCTGCGGCGCTGCGGTGATGTCGGAGCGTTCGTTGGTATTGTGCTCACAGGCACTGGTGGGCAGCTCCCTTGCGACCTTGTTTCCGTTGCTGGCTGTCGTTTGCGCGTCGAGTGGATGATGAATGGGTGAGCGTGGAGTTTGCCGCACGGAGATGAACGTTGAATCTTGGGGGTGGAGATGTCAGTCTCCCTCTGCTAGCCATTGTAGCCAATCAGAATACAGTGAGCGGCGACGTCATGCGCTCGCCCATCTTCGCCATGTCTGACCAGCTTTGTCCAGATGGCCGGCGTCTCTTTTTACAACAATGTCTCATCAACGAAAAGCTCAAACGAGCCTAGAGGCACGTCTTGACCTGAACATCACTATCCTCGTAGAATGTGTCGTACAATGTGATGGACTGATTGCGACACGGCGCGATTCTAACCTCATGCACCTCCAGGGCTCAGTTCCGACATTCCGACCCCAGGTACATGCGACGGCCTGTTTCGCCTTTCTCAACTTTCCTGTCACTTCGTCAGAACCCCTTCCGTCTTCTTGGCTCATGCCATGAGATCCGTCTGATCACGTCTACGAGCAGAGTGCTGTATGGCGAGGTTGTTACGCATGGCCTGGCCACGTTTAGTCGGCTTTAGCAAGTGGGGTCCGGCAGCCCGAACCTATGCTTCAGGACCACGACATGCGGTAAATCGAAAGGAATACATTGCTTTCACCACAATCGAGCCCGCGCAAGGTCACGCGACCTGGTGAGGCGGGATTCACTGCGGCGCAGTATCGGTGAGATGCGCCAATGCGGCTCAGTAGCTCTCAAGGTCTGTCCAGTGTCATTCAGCATTGCTCGCCGCATCTTTATCACGCCACAACAACAGGACCTATTTTGCCTTCTCCAGGCCGTTCACTGTCATATCGCAAAACCAGAAATGCCGCATGCGGCTTTTGCAGATTCGCGGCGGTAACTTACCTTGTTCATGACGCGACTTCGTTTCTAGGCGCCCCCAAATATTATCAAACGACTAGCCTCGCCGTACATACACATCGACTCAATTACCAGCTCGTACATGAGGAGGCGGCGAAGCTCTTGTCAGTTACTTGAGCGATAGAATCGAACAGCTTTTTCGACCCATTCTGACACCGCCGGCCGTTTCGCATCAGCGCATACCCATCGTTGTTGAAGAAAGCTAAGAGGTGGCGAGGGTCTTCGCGTCTGATTTTCCGCCGTACTAGAGACTTTCAAGTCGTTCCGGGGACGAATCGGGTAGTCTGTCTTCATCAGACGTTGATGTCCTGACGCAGTGCCTCCGTTCGACATATGCATCTGGCTCACAACAGTTACCCGACGGCGTCAGCCATGGTTTCTGAATGAGACTCGTATGATGTATGACGTGGAAGCTATCACAATCACCAAATCAAGCTTGCGTAACGTGTTGGTTAGATACAACTGCCTGGTAAGCAAACTCCCGACTGGAACATAAGTATGGCGTCGAGCAGTTCATTCATGGCCATCTCAATTCACATCAGCATTTCACAATTGAGTTCGCGATAAGACCACAAAGATTAGAGAATTGTTCACGAAATGGAGCTTTTTCGTTTGCTTCTTCTCCTACTGATTTTTGGCAGTGTTCACGCTTCCCTGCCCTACCGCCTTCCCGATACTGGTTGGTTGAGCATGAGTTTAGAACCGGATCAGTGACTGACTTTTAGCCAGACGACGATCCGTTCATACCCAAGGACGTTTCACCGACAGACTCCTTTCCTTTAGGTACAGGTCTCACTCCTTTTGGGATACTCTCCTCCTCGCCGGCGCCTGTTCCTCCGACTACATCTATTTCCATCGTAAACCCGTCCCGTGGTACAGCATCGATTTCCGTGACCTCTCTCGTTACTTCCTTGCCGCCAGGCTCTTCCGGGTCGCTTCTCACGTCTAGCACATCGGTATCGAACGGATCAAGCGTGGCTTTTGCCAGCACTATCAGCCTGACTTCAACGAGAAAGTCCTCTATTGCGATATCTTCAGGTGGAACGACTTCATTATCTGCCTCCACACAGTCAATATCTTCCTCTGGAAGTTTGAACAGTTCGCAGGTGCCACTCTCCTCAACATCAACTCTCTCTTCATCGGTATCAGCAGGATTATCATCCAGCTCCGCTTATAGTACACCTGATACCTCTGTTTTGGCCACCGCAAGTCTTGTGACAACTACCGTCACTGCGCCGAATGGTGCGCCAACTACTGTTATTCTCACCACCACCCAGTCACTAGATACTAGCAACGTGGGGACCATGTCTTCAAGCCAGCCTTCACAAGCTTCCACAGCCCCTGCAGCAATTCCGACTGCACCCAGTCTCGAAGCTGTGATCGGTGGTGTGGGTTACCAGCTGCCCTCTTCAGAACAAGACGCGATTGATGTCATGTTACATGACGGCTCCGTCGCTCAGCTTTTCCCGGATAAGATCATCGTTGGCGGCCAGACTGTAACCGTACCATCGGATTTGACCAGCGAAACAGTCCTTGCAGACGGTATCACGGCAAAGCCTGGCGAAGCTGCAGCACCGGAAGAAGACGACGACAATAATGGCGGCGATGGAGGAGGACTTTTCGGAGCCCTTGGCGGCATCGCAAAGGGTGCCACCTCAGCCATTGGAGATGCCATCGACGGGGTTGGGTCCGTCACTACGGGTGCCCTTGGCTTCGCTGGGGGGACAGTAGGTGCAGCAGCCGGTCTTTCTGAGCCACTTTCCGGTGCCGTTAGCCACATGGGAAAGTTTGTATCCTCGCTTAACGGTATTCAGAAGTCTTTCCCCGGCAACGAACTCACCAAGGGTGCTCTGGATACGTTCACTGGTGCCCAATCACTCGCCCGACAGTCTCTAAACTGGATGAAGTCAACAGCGAGTCTCGCTCAAGACTTCCCCAACCTACCGGTCGACGTTCAGTCCAAAGTCAAGTCAACGGCAGCTGACTTCGCCAAAGATGACGGTCCTTTGGCTCAGTGCAAAGCGGCTATGGAAGCTTTCCGGGACTTTCCCTGGGAAGAAGCCGAAGTACCGAGCCAGACAGCGGATCCAAGTGCGACAGGCAAAACTTCAAACACGGCCTCGATGCAAAGTACTCAACGTACTTCGACTGCGCAGACTACGTCGATGGGGTCATCAACGGCTGTGTCGTCCATGGCGATGAGCTCAAGTTCTACAGTCACGTCAAGCCAAACGTCTTCGTCTAGTAGTGAAACACCTACACCTACCTCAGACACTAAGAAGGAGTACACGATCATCAGCGAGTACGGAACACCATGGGACACGTTCAAGCAATTCATCACTGAGCTTGATGGCGGCAACGGATATCTTGCCAAGTGGGACAGTGAAGCAGTTCGGCAACAGATGTATATCACCCAGTTGAACAGCTCGCAGGTCTCCGAGATAAAACAGCGATACAGCTTCATCGGCAGTATTCTTACAAATGAATTCGACGAAACCATAGACCACAGCGTCGATGAGTTTCGCGCGATTGGCGGGTTTCGCCCTACATACGATGGTCCAAGAAGAGACCCGTCGCCAAAGAGCCCTATCCACTGGTCTGCGGCTTTTTCAGCCCCAATATTTCATTTGGAACCACGAACGTTGCTAGCGCCAGACTCTGATGCACCTTGGTGGAAAAAAATGCTCTCTGCCCCGCCGCGCGATATCAATGCAGCAAACTCCGGGCCTGAATTTGATCCACCATATCTGGCAGATGACTCGCTAGGTAAAGGAGTTACAATCTATATCCTGGACGATGGCTTTGATACAGATAACATTGTATGTTTGCTTTCGCATGGATCATGTGTGATGATGCATGGAAGTTGACTTGACTAGGATCTTCAAGCTGGAACACGTTCCATCAATACGATAGTCACTCCCAATGAGTTTACGTCTCTACCGGTTATACCTTACGATCCAGCACACCCTGACAGAACCATGCCTGAACTGATCCAAGGTGGCGATCATGGCACGATGTAAGTCTCGTCTCACAGTACATGAACGGGAATACGACAAGACTGACAAAGAGGAAAGGATGGCTACAATTGCTGCTGGTATTGAACGGGGAATCGCGCCCAAAGCAGATTTATGCTTAGTGAAAACCAAGAACACGATGAGACACAAGTACAATCCCAGTCTCTCGCACATTTTACCCATCACGACACAGGCTTTGGTATGGTTTGTTCATGCAGTGCTAGAAGATATAGTGGAAAGGACGAGCCAAGACCCAGGTGCGAGGTCGGTCATCAATATGTCATGGGGTAAGTGCTCAACTATCAAACTTTGAAAGCACCGGTCTATAACTCATCATTCTGGCAGGGATGCAAGAACCTGGCAAATCAGCGGAAGATTTGGAAAGAATAACCAAAACATTCAAACATCTTCTGGATTTCTGCAAGGCGCGGAGTATACCTGTCGTGGTTGCTGCGGGAAATACACCATCTGTTGGCTTCGTTTCCGACAGCTACCCACAGAAGCTTTCGACAGCCGATGATACAATGATTATAGTCGGAGGTGTCATCGAAACTGGTGCCGTGTACGAAACTACGGTCAAAGACCCCAACAACCAGATCACCGTTTACGCGCCCGCTAAACCCGTGACCGTTCCTAAGTCCGGTGGTAAAACTCCACCTGAAGTAGAAAGGGAGGGAACAAGTCACGCTGCTGCAATCACGGTAAGAAGGCATGCAGCAGTTCATGTATGCGGATGCTAAATTGCACTATAGTCGGGACTCATTGCCTACCTGTACAGTCTGCCGAACTGGCAACAGAATCTATACGTGCAAAAAACCCCAATGAAGAGGATATTAAAGGACCATGCATGGCTGAGGAATAATATGATCGAGAACAAAGGACGACCACCAGCAAATGTCGTGTATAATCTTGCTAGAGGCGATCCTTTTCATGACTCGCATTCTTGTGTGGAACGTCGCGACAACTTCGGAAAGCGACAGGAGGAAGGGCTATGCTCCCTTTCATCCGCATCAACTACATCTATGAGGTTAGTTCTCGCATGACATGGACCTCAGTTCCTCTTGGTGTCTTGGCTAATGCTCCATAGCTCCTCTGGTACGACCTCTGCTGTTTCCACAAGTGCCAGCATGTTTTCCATGACCTCTCCCATTTCCGCACGTGTCAGCGCCTCTTCCACGACTACCAATTCCACCTCCACGCCAGAGAGCAGTCCTCCGGTCAGCTCTACTCAGTCGCCCCTCTCATCGGCTAAATCGGTTGCTTCATCAGCCACTTCGTCATCTCGAACCTCAAAGGCGTCATCAGAGTCCCCTCAGCCGTCTCTGTCTCCTACACCTACGCCCACCCCAACACCTACCGAGACAACGGAACAATCGGAGCCACCAGCAACTACCTCTGATGGATGGGCAGCAGCCTGTGAAAGATGCAGAGACGCCGTACAAGCGTGTTTGTCAGGATGCGGAACTCATGTCAATCGTTTCTGCGCAACCGCTTGCACATGTGAAAAAGCCCAGGTCAACCCAGACTGCATGGGATGCAGTATTCCCTGCAATGACTAGATTGCTTGGAAATCACATGACAAGGAATGTAGTTTCCATACTGCACTTGGTGTGAGGAAGCTTTGAGCTACGTCCGTGGAAGGTTGCACGGAGGCGAATGTCATCGTCCCGTTAATGGCCTCGGGTTCAGCTCGGGTACACCTCTCTTATTGTATTGCTCCAGTTCTGGGAGATTCTTTTGTTTTTCTTGTTTCCTACGGTGTTGTTCTCACAGTCTTTACTATCAGCAAATCTTCTTGGACCCCACATTTGGGTTTTTTCCTCCTGGTCTTTCGTTTACACGTCATCATTATTGAGAAATACTGATACAAACAACATGTTATGAACAGAATATTCATTAGTTCCATCCTACGACACCTTCCGCTAGAGTCAGTGGTCGCTGCGTTGACCCTGTCATGACCGAGACTCTTCTCCCAATGATGCCCTTATCACCAACACCCAAGTGCAACTTCTCTGGCAATTGCATCATTCCGCTAGGCGAGTCTCCAATCTCAAAAGAATACAGAGAGTCTGATATACATTGTGGTGGTGGCGCGGAAAGATCTCCGTCACGACTATTACGCGTGGTTAGTCACATGAGTCTACTTCGTAACGCGACAACAGAAGAGAATAACACATACTGTATGACCAGCCAATGGCTGTTTTGTTGGAAGACGTCGTCAAGACCTTGGCACTCGACACTGGTACCAGATTTCGAGAGTGGGTTGGTGAAAAGTAGGAACATTTCTTGTTCTGAGTGTGTTCGTGTGAGGTGGGACGTTGGGCGCATGACTGCTATCGAACCACCCTGGCTGACGCGGTTTGAGCTGCCGTTGCACATTGTAGAGGTGATATTGATTTTACAGGATATTCTCGTCGACGGACTAAGTGCGCTCGGACAGTATGTCAAGATAGATGCGAGGATAACGTTAGATAAGACCGGAAAGTTATACGAGAGAGGAGAACGTGAGACCAAGAGAGTTGGTAATAGTAACAGGGATCGGACAGAATATGTAGTACCCACAGCATTCACACCGTTTCGCAAGTTGATTGTCGGGTGTTTGAAGTTTGAGAGTGAATGCGTGTCTTTGAGCAAGTTTCAGGAGAGTACCCGATTGGTCAATGCATACGCGCTAAGGCCCACCACGGTGCTCTCAAGATGTTTGTATGTACATCAAGTGAAAACAGCATACATGAAGTCTATACCATCCGTGCCATTCTTTGTCATTTCCAGATTCTTTTCCATGGCTTAGATGGATGCCTTGAGCACGCTAAACGCGTCTGCGCGCGATCCTAGGTAACGCTCTTCCGCGGTCTTCCAGTTGATGACACTCCAGATATTCTTCACGTACGCAGCCTTGCCGTTCTGGTATTGGAGGTAGTACGCATGCTCCCACTGAAACTTGAGTTAGCTACATGCGACTACAACTGGCACAAAAATGAGAGCGACTTACCATGTCCACACCAAAGATGGGAACCTCGCCTTTGCCAACAACGGGATCTTGGTCCTTGGTCGTCACAATGGACAACCTCTGCTCCTTACCCATATCGGTCTTGATCAACCAGCCCCAGCCACTTCCTTGGATGCCTAGCAAAGCGGCGTTGAAGGCTTCCTTGAACTTGTCCTCATCACCCCAAGTAGCCTTGATCTGCTTGACTAGCTCAGGAGCAGCGGAGCTCTTGGCCTCATCCGAGCTAGCAGGAGCGAGGTTTTGCCAGAAGAGTGAGTGGTTGATGTGACCACCAGCGTTGAACTTGATACCTTGCTGTATGGAGACCTGTGAGGTGATGTCGGAGGTAGAAACAGCCTCGGCCTGGGTCTTGAGAAGCCCGTTCAAGTTGGTGATGTATGTCTGGTGGTGCTTGCTGTGGTGCAGCTCCATGATTTGGGCGGAGATGTGCGGCTCCAACGCCTGTAATTCGTGAGCATGATGTATCCCGAAGCACTTTGATCACCAAAATTTCTACTTACATCGTACGCATATGGAAGCGGAGGAAGAGTGTACTGTGGTGCAGACATGGCGCCGTATTCGAAGGATTGTTGTTCTGAAGCAAAGACGGTAGGTGCGGAGAGGAGAGGAAAGAGGACGGTTGACAACATCGATATGCCCCGCATCTTGCCTGCCCCTCAAAGCAATCGATACGTGTGGAATTCCGGGTACGTTCGTCAGAATGCTAGGTCGTCACCAACAGGGTGCTCTAGATGTATGTTGCCCAATCGGGTTTAGGCTTTGTGAAACTGCCTCAATTGCGCGCGATGCCGCTCAATGTTTCGAAACACTCTCCTGACAAGACGTAATCAAAAGCAAGTAGATGAGAGAGAAAGTACCCCCCGATTAAATATCTGTTATGATACTTGCTGCTGTGATGAAAGAGGAGAGATTCGACTGCTAGCTACAGTCCGCTTGGAGATCTCCAGCCGTAATGGAACAACGCGGGATCCGGAACAATATCCGGAGCAACACAAGACGGCGATAACCGTACCCTTCACGTGATTTGGACTCGATGACGATCTTTGCGCAGCGTAGTAGAGATGCAGTGCTTTGCAGATGCGATGTTGAATGGAGATGAGACTCTCACGCCTCTACGTGTTGTTCTGATCGGACTTCGGCGTCTCGAATTTGCCGACACATGATAAGACATGACCTAACCCAACTGGGTCTAGTCTCGAATGTCGCGATCCTCACACATCTTCGCCCCTGAACACATCTCCTACGCATCATCGATTTTGGGAAACACGATTCTCAACATATCTCAACGCACAGATTTGTGAAATTTCACTGCGACTCCAACTCATCGACACATGCCCCCTTTTTCTTTGTTTTGCAGCTTCAAATGCTCTTTCGCTCTCGGGCCGTATTTGCCATTCTCCCTATACGCTTTGACGTTTTTTGGCTTTTAGGAGACCTCGGCCTACGAGAACCGAACAGCATCCTCATTATCATCATCATCATCATTTTCTATACTCACACCTTTATGCTCTTGAAAGCAAACATCTGCGCATATTTGTCCATACTGATCGCAATTGAGACCCTGCGCATCGCCGCTCTCGTTGACCAATCAATGGTACCTGGGCACAATCATTTGCTTTGCATCAGCAAATCCCAACGTCTACGTCGAAGACTCTAACCTCTACATAAACAGCTTTGATACCTCGGTCAGACATCTCTGAATGGTGGTCTGTCGCCTCAAATCCTCTTTACCTGCACTAACAGTTTGTAGTCCGTGTAGATGAGGCTGCTTCCGGCATCCCGCTCCCAGATGAACCCATCTCGATCCAGCAGCGCAAAGTCGTACCTCCACAGCAGTTTGGCCATAATCAGCCTTATACTTTGCTGCGCCATGTGTCGTCCGATACATGCCCTACTACCAATCAAGAAGGGGCGACTGGCAGACCTATTGTCTCTATCGAATCCGTTCTCCTCCGCACCCTCCAGCCATCTCTCCGGTCGAAAGTTAGCAGGGTCAACAAAGTACTGGGGCGACCTCTGAATCGTGTACAAGTCAGCCGAGACAATGGTACCTGCCGGTATATATGTTCCTGCTATAGTGCAGGAGGGTGCGGTGCGTTGCGCTGTTTTCCCGTTCGCTGGTGGTAGCAAGCGCAAAGTCTCGCGAATGCAAGCGTTCAAAAAGGGTAATCGTGCCAGTCGTTCGCCTGTGATATCGGCTTCGCTGGTGAACGCAGAGCGTATCTCCGCACATAAACTGTCATAAGTGTCTGCATATCGCAGGACATGGTAGAACGTGGACGCTAACGTCGTAGCTGTGGTCTGATACCCAGCGAGTCTTGCAGCTGTCAGTAATGATACAACCAGGTAGAAGAGGGATTGCACTCACGTTAGGCCCATTGCGTTGCTGAAGAAAGCATCCGCGTCTAGCGTCAAGCCTTGTTTTTCGCTGCTCATGATGGCTGTGATGAAATCTTCTCTGCCATCCTGCCTGTCGATGCAATCGCGTAGTTTCTTTGATGGCACAAGCTTCGAAAGCTGGGAGGGTATCGGCATTGCTGAGATAATGCGTCTGGCTGTCTCAAGCGCAGGAGCTACACCAGGCATGACAAGCATGAAGCTCAAGGCTTCCACCATAGGCATCGATCCTTTACCCAAGTTCTTCAGGGATTCATATGTTGCTTTGCACAACTTCAGCTCACTATCAACTTTCCGTGATATCGGTCTGCAACTTACGTCGTTTTCCAGCCATCAGTGGCTCCCCAAAGGCAAGGTCACCAATGATTTCCCAGAACATTGTCTCTAGTTTGTCGGCAAGATCGATCTCGAAACCCTTCATGGCTATCTCATCAAATTCGGGAATCGCTCGCTCAATGTGCAGATTCTGGATGGGCTCCTGGCTCGCGAGTGCTTGAGGTGTGAAAGCTTGTTGAATTACTTTGTGCAGTCTCTTATGAAGTGCTGGATCCGGGATAGTGATAAGAGTAGGAGCATTCAAGACCAGATCCGAGAAAAGAGTCAAGAAGGTTCCAGCCTTGGAGAAGCGACCGTCTTCCTGCTTCGCGTATATTGTAGTTTCTGCCTCCAATGTCGCAAAGGAGACTTCATTGGGTGCAACTCGTACGACAGGCCCTATCGGTGATCAGCGGAACAGCTCCAAGATTACAAGCCTTGGTGATTCTCACCATATTTTTGATGGAGAGCTTGAAGTTCTGAATTGAACTTCATGCGGTAGAGAGCTCTCATACCCCATATCTTTTACTCGTCAGGACAATAGTATCACGTCTGGACTGGAAGAACGCACTGGAGAGAACTTTGCCAAGAATGGGCCTGGGACATGAGCAAGTGGATGGAGATAGCATCCATAGATTACAATTGATGCCAACAAGAAGAGGGGCTGTAGAGGTAGGGTTGTCAGCACGCAGTGATCAGCGAAAACATGAGGGTGTTAGAACATACAATTGCTACTATTGCAACAACCTGCGGGACGTTGTCCAATTGCTGCACAAAAGACGTCATTGCTATAGTGGCTATCGCGGTGTGCAGTTTGAGTTTCAACTTCGATATTGAAGGGGAGGTAGTTCACTGTGTCATAGGAGACACGAAAAGCCGCAACGCATGCTACACGGTTGGTCAAGATTATTGCGTGCAAGCCAGATAGATTCCCGCCCGTGAGTGATTCAGTCACTTCCTTCCTGACCCTAGGCATAGGAACCACCTGTGAGTGGCGCAGACTAGGAGGATTTCCAGGATGAGATTACTCACCAATCTTGGCGTGCCGTTATCTGGTCAACGACACCAGAACGGTCTGCTCCTTCCACAAAACAGTAGCTTGGCATTAGCGTAGGATTCATTGGAAGCCGGATTTCTCGACACGCGTCGCAACATGCTCCCACATCCAGAAAGTCGCTCTGACATGCAGGATGCCTTGATATGCACCAGGGGTCACTAGCGGGTGGGGCATATGCATGTAATCTGGACCCTGAACGGCTCGCTCCGCAGGCTAGCCTCTTCCGTCTGTCCAGAGTGGCTGACCACCTAACAGCACAAATTCGTAAAGAAAATATCACATGTACGGCATTTCGCATCAGCTGACGCGGAAGCTGGTCGGTACATGAAATTAGAATATCTGTCTAGCGCTCAGGGAACTTGAGGTTGTAGGCACAACTGGTATCTCTCGATAGGAGAATTCATCGGCTGGCAAACATCATGAACTTGTACATAGCGCACGGCTGACACCTATCCGCAGTAAGCCTAGAAGATCCTAGTCTTACAGCTGTTCAAATGGGCTTACGAAGCAGCGGAAGGCATCTCGGGTTAGTGGCCGCGAACGCACGCACTGCAGAAGAAAGCGCCCGTTGGGCGGCTGGTCCCGGCGGCAGAGGCGTTATCAGCGATAAGTACCGCTCGGGACCTCAATCCCCGCGGCATTTGCGGTCGAGTTCTACCCTAATCCAGTCAGATACGTATGCGTCGCATCAGAGCAAGGATGACACTGTCGAGCTAGAATGAGTGGGGCGAATAGCCGTTGGCTAGGTTGTCAATAGAGTTCCCACAGTTATCATGACAAAAGAGGGATTTTTCCCGGTTCACGTAGCTCTTTGCAGAACTGGTAGTCAGCGCTAGATCGTGGAAACGGTAGCCGATCAGATGGCAGTGAAGCGAGAATCACGTGCCCTGTCCGTCAGAAGACAACATGTACAAATGCTGTTATCAGTTTCTTTGTACAGGATGAAGTGCAGGAACCTACCTGGGAATCGAATTTGTATACTTTGTTGCGATACTCTTGCGGTACAGACGACCTGCATATCGTACAATGGAGCCGCTCTCATATCAGTCTGAATTAATTCCTTTTGATGAATCCCGACGGACCGGATGCTTCACAACACTTCCCATCCGGATTCATTCTCGAAATGATCTAGCCGATGCAGCAAGCCGTCAGTTCGTGAAAGATTGGGCCAGAGAAATGGGAGACGGCCGTGAACTACACACCCATTTCTCGTTCTCGCCCGTGGGGAATTGGTCATCTTTGATCTATCCCGAAGCTATTCCGGAGAGATTGGGTGTCTTGGCATATCTCTCCGACTTGGGACTGATTCACGATGGTACGTCTGTCCGCTCTCTGCCTGGCTGACAATCTTAACCATGATTTAGACGGTGGCGAAGGCCTGAGCATTGAGGATGCGCAAGTCAAGAACGATGATCTCTATGCTGCTTTAAATCCCGACGACACCAGCAGCATTGCTCCAGGTTCAAAGGCGACGAAGACCAAGAAGCTTGTTTCGAAGTGCATTCTCGAATGCATCAGTCTTGACCGTGAACTGGGTCTCAAGATGCTTGCTGCGTTCCGCGACGTCTGGCTGGCGATTAGCGAAAGGAACAGCGACAAAGAAGCTCAAAGTATGGAAGAATACTTGAAATATCGCAGTGAAAATGGCGGAATGCTGTAAGTGACCCAATCATCTGTCTCACATACCCTTGCTTATTCTTACCAGTGTGTTCTGGCCAATGCTCCAATTCAGTCTTGGAATGTCCATCTCAGAAGAGGAGGAGGCACTTGTGCAGCCCATTATCGATGCAGCCACCGAGGGACTTCTTCTAGCCAATGACTTTTTCAGTTGGGAACGAGAGTATAGAGAACTCCAGTCCGGCAAGTCAAAGAGGATAGTAAGTGCTGTCGACCTGTTCGTCAGAACGAAAGGACTATCCATCGACGACGCGAAAGATGAGGTCAAACGCCAGATCATCAAAGCTGAGCGCGACTTTTGTGAGCGCCGAGATCAGCTCTACAAGGCTTGTCCTGGTATATCCTTGAAATTGAAACGTTGGATTGACTGCGCTGGCTTAGCCGTCTCAGGGAATCATTACTGGTGCTCGGCTTGTCCAAGACAGAACGCCTGGAAGGATGTTGATTCAACCAATTGCAACAGCATCAAGAGAAAGCTTTCGCATATCACCGTGGTCAGCAAGCAGGAAGCCCCAGTGAAGAAGAGGAAAGACTCACCCGTCTTTGACTCGGAGCCCAGCGACAATGAGTCTGGCCTCTCCGAGGTGTCCAATTATCCTTTTTATAAGCCGTCAGCACTGGCCCTCGAGGCACCAGCAAAGTACATCTCGAGCATGCCTTCAAAAGGCGTCCGCAGCACACTTATCGAAGCTCTCAACACATGGCTTCACGTGCCATATGAGCGGATCAAGGCGATTATGTCAGTGATAAACTCACTGCATAACGCATCTCTCATTCTTGACGACCTCGAGGATAATTCACCGCTTCGACGAGGACTTCCATCCGCACACATCCTGTTTGGGCAGGCTCAGTCAATTAATAGCGCGAACTACATGTTCGTTCGCGCTGTGCAAGACGTCGCCCAGAACCTAAGCCCAGCCGCGCTTCCTGCGGTCCTTGAAGAACTCGAGGGCCTATATCTAGGCCAGAGTTGGGACCTGTACTGGAAACACAACCTTGCGTGCCCAACTGAGGCCGAATACGTCAACATGGTCGATCACAAAACCGGTGGCATGTTTCGCATGCTGATGCGACTCATGCAAGCGGAAAGCGAAGTGACACCACATCTGAACTTCGACAGATTGACACTGCTGTTCGGTCGCTTTTTCCAGATCCGTGACGACTACATGAACTTCCAGGATTACACGGCACAAAAAGGTCTCTGCGAAGATCTAGACGAAGGAAAATTCTCGTATCCAGTGGTATACTGCTTGGAAAATTATCCGGAATACCGTGGGCACTTCCTAGGCGTATTCCGGCAACGCCCTACGGTTGCCACCGTTGACGCACACCCCTTGTCAAGAGAGAGTAAGCAGCATCTGACGGCATGCCTGAAGAAAAGCGGAGCATTTGAGAAGACGATAGCTTGCCTGACGGACATGGAACGCGATCTGGAAACGGAAATGGACCGGCTCGAGCAGCAGACGGGCGAGGCGAACCCAATGCTCCGCTTGTGTCTCGCAAAGCTCAGCGTCAAAGGCATTGCGAGGATTGGTGAAGTGGGCGCTAGTAAATGATCGCCCGGGGGCCTTGCTTTCCCGCTAGCCACAGCCGTCTTATGCCGCTGTGGGCCGCTTAGCCGCAAGGACATTACCGTAGCCGCTAGCACAAATTGGAGACTGATCCTACATCTTTTATCGCGTCTTGATGCATTCGCACCTCAACCTAACGGGCTTATGCCATCGTGCAAAGTGTTACGTGTCCCGCTCATGTATCCTTGCTCCCACACGGAGGATTGCCGTGCGTGCGTTTTGTGGCGTTAGGAGTGGGGCCTAGATATGTCATATGCGGAACTGAGTAATCGCGCAGCGATGGTCATGCTTTCGTATCAACAGTCGAACGGTATGGCTGAGGCATGTCGCATCTAGCCTTACAGCTCGGGTTTTACCAGCCGATGGGTGGCCTGACATGTTCCGACGTCGACAGTGTCCTACACCTAGCAATAATCCATACTTGTTGACCCAGGAAGTCCTTTTTTCATCATACGATTTATGAATATGCGGCAGTCAGCAACTCTCCCTTGGCTGTATGCCATCTTCGCCTCCATTGGCAACGGCAAAGTCATAACAGCAGACCACGAATCTTGCTGTGATGCCGTACGTCCAAGAAAAATGTGAACCAATAAGAGGCCATGATCTAACGTATGCAGTGCGTTCTGCTTTCCGAATCACTCTCAGTTGAGATAACCGGCACCAATGTGTCTGATATCGGACACGATCCCATTGTTGCGAATCAGACTTCCGTACAGTCCCTCTTTTGGGCACAGCAACAGCAGTCTGCTCGGCCAGCGTGTCTCGTTCATATCCGCTCTACCGAAGATGTCGCAGCCGTCGTATCAGTCTCGCGTGCAACTAGCTGCCCTTTTGCCGTTCGCGGTGGAGGTCACTCGGATATTCCGGGCGCGAGCAACATTGAGGGCGGCATCACGGTCAACATGGCGGGCCTAAGCAATGTAACATTGGATGAGACCGAAGGCTTAGTCCGGGTCGGTGCAGGCGCAAAGTGGGGAGATGTGTACAAAGAACTAGACAAAGTCAACAAGACCGTCGTGGGCGGTCGGCTTACTGGGGTTGGTGTTGGCGGACTGCTGCTGGGTGGTGGGCTGAGCCACTTCTCCGGCATGCACGGCTGGGCATGTGACAATGTTCGCAATTTCGAGGTAAAGAATTCGAAGCTGATTGGCACGCGCAAACTAATGACTGTTCAGTTGGTTCTTGCAAATGGCAGCCTAGCAATTGCTTCCGAATCGTCTAACCCGGACCTATACCGCGCTCTGCGCGGTGGTGGAAATAGCTTTGGCGTCGTCACTCGTTTCGATCTTGATGTATTCCAGCAAGGTCCAATGTGGGGAGGATTGCACGTGTGGCCATTGCTGCCATCAGTAACTTCGGCTGTCACCCGCGGCTTTGTTCAATTTGCACACGACGCTCCGACCGATCCACATGTATCCCTATTCGCTGGCCTGGGTTACAAGCAAGGCAGCTTTGCTTGGGCAGTGGGGCAGTACGACGCATTAGGAAGGGTTGAGCCTCCTATCTTCACTCAGTTCAAAGACAACATAGACGTATATGGTTCAGCAAAGATTGTGAGCACGGCGAGAGTGACTTCATTGTCAGACCTCGCGGACGAGCTCAACCAATCGGAACCTGCCGGTATCCGGAGTCGGTTTACAACAGCGACCTTTACTGCCGATGTAGAACTGTTAGCGCATATGGTCGACGTATTTGTAGAGCAAGTACAGAAGGCACTGGACAGCGGGTTGCAAGAGGACCAGCGGTTTGCACCGATGCTGGGGATACAACCGCTAACACAGAACCTGTTGAAGGCCCAAGCGACACGTGGAGGCAACGTGATGGGTCTCCATGATGACCAGGCTCCGTTGATTGGTGAGTGTCCCCATGGAATCTTCTAGAAATGACGCTAACCTCCCGTGCTTGATAGTTTGTTCCTTTGGATGGGAATGGTCTCACGAATCTGATGATACAACGGTCATCGCTGGTATCGAGTCTGTACTTGAGCAGTCCGTCTCCGCTGCTAAGAAGAGAGACTTGTATCACCCTTTCAAGTACATGAACTACGCCGCCAAAGATCAGGATCCTATCAGAAGCTATGGGGATGACAACATTGAGTTCTTGAGGAGAGTTCGAGATGTCTATGATGCGGACGGAGTTTTCACCACACTGGTACCCGGAGGGCACAAGATGAATTAAGAATCGTTCGATACATAATGCCAATCATCTCGTCAAAGCAGGCAGAATGAGAAGATCTTCACCAATTCCCTCTCTTAACATAATATTCCATGCTCTTTGGAAGAATTCAGTTCTTTTCACGGCCCCATAGATCCAATATGGCATGTGTCGGGGAAAATGGAAGAGCTGGAAACGAGGTCACAAGACCATGCCTGACGCAATCGTCCACGAAACCCGCACTTAGCGAAGTCAAAACGAAAAAGGTCCATATATACCCGACGACACGCCATCGTGGATTCCGCCAGCCAAACTGTTCTTGAGCAACGGAGATAGCCAGGTCTTCTAACAGCATAACAGTCGGCATAATCGCAAAGAAAATGAGTGTCTTGGAGAAACTCTCGGATGGGATGGTGATCTTTGCGGCTGCCCAGTGGTAGAGCCCAGAGATAGCAAAAGCGACGTGGTACTGGACCTGACGACTAGCCCATGATCCTTTTGGAGCACGTGCTACGTGTCTCGCGATATAGCGGCTCGGGGTTTGTAATGCTCTGCGGAAGTTTTGGTGCCATGTACGGTTCCAAAAGTTGTTCAGAGTGTAGTACATGGCCCATGCCCCTTTGAGCGGATGTACCTCTTCGACAACATTCCAGAAAAGGCCGGATATGACGCCAAACAGACAGATGAAATGATACACGATATCCATGGGCGGAATAGTTGATGCCCACCAGCATCCGGTTGCCAAAGTTCGCATCACCAAGTTCAAGTCGAGTATACTCGTTCGTCCACCGTCTGTCAGCCACAAAAGAAACGCACCTGCCATGTCATGAACGATATATTGCTGTAGAATTCTCCGGAGTGATAGGGCCAAGAAAGACAACTGGGATAACCCTGCCGGAGGGGCCGGTGGAAGATGCGCAGTACCCTAGGTCCAGCCAATCCCTCGGGTCGAATAGGCATTACTAAAACACCATTCAACCTGACGTAGTGGAGGAAGCGAGTGAAACTGTGAGAGGATCTTCTCTCCCTTGCTATTCTTAACGATCAGTATATGCTCTACATACGGATCTTCCAGAACAAGCAGGTTGAAGTTCGTCAAGCCAACGTAGAGGACTGGACAATGGTATCGTTAGTGACTAGAACGAAGAGGAATTGATCATGCATTCTGACCTGTACCGAATGGGTAGTCTTTCGCTGCATCGGTCCCAGAAGGAACAGATAGGGTAATTGCAACGCAAATAACCAGGAAAGGAAGCAAGAGGATCCATCGGAACTGCCGACGTATGCGAGAGCCCAACAACAGGAGAAAGGGAGTTGAAAGCCAGATAAGACCCACAAAATCTGCGCGTTCCAGAGGCATTAGGCCTAGATGTATATCCGGGCGTAATATCTTTCGAGAGGCAGGGCTGAGTCGATGCTTGATGCAAGAAAACACTTGTGGGGACCATAGCATACCCACTTATGTACTGGGTATGAAGTCTATGGACCTTCTCATCAGCGTTAGATAAGATGGAATAGGCCGTCTTACCCCATTCGTCTCAGTAGACCGTAGCACGCAATCGTTTTCTGCATGAGCGGGTCAGCGGTTCCCTAACCCCTGCAACCACGTAAGCAGTCTTACATGCAGCATGCATTGCTGCATCAATGAATCCGTCTCGGACGCAGGCACTATGGCAGATACTGTATCGATCCCCGACTGAGCTGGAATCTTATCGCAGCACTATATTTTGATTGCAGCCTTCTTTTATCATGATCTTGCCCATCCCTGCCCAACATCCCAAAGCCTTTCAAAAATGACGGTTTTGAGTTCCACGCTTGCGAGTATAGATATACCCGTTACCGTGGTATCTCTATTCGTGGTTTCTGTCCTCTACTTCGGCTACGTTACTGTGTATCGTCTTTTCCTGAGCCCAATCTCACACTTCCCCGGGCCAAGACTTGCGGCATGGACCTATTGGTACGAGTTCTGGTACGATGTCGTTGCTGAACCCGAGTATACGTTCAAGATAGGCCGGCTCCACAAGGAATATGGTAGGCGTTTGCTCTGGTGCGAGTTTTGATGAACTGAACTGACTGGCGTCAAGGCCCGATCGTCCGCATCAATCCGGACGAGATACACATCGCAGATCCCGACTTCTACGACACAATTTATGCTGGTAGTGGGCGCAAGCGTGACAAGTGGGATTGGATTACCCGGTCTTTTGGCGTTGATGAGAGCCTGATTGGCACACTCAAACACGATGAGCACCGCATACGCAGAGCTTCTCTTTCCCCTTATTTCTCCAAGCAGAGTGTACGAGCGCTGCAGCCACTGGTTGACCGAAATATGAGTATTCTGCTGGAGCGACTACGTCAGTTTGCCGATTCTGGTTTACCTCTAAAACTGGATGATGCTTACGCAGCACTAACCAATGGTGAGATATCTTCTTGGCCTTTGAAGATCGTTTACTGATTGCCATCTTCTCATACAGATATTGTCGAAGACTATGCCTTTGGGAGAAGCGAACACCGTCTAGAGGCCCCAGACTTTGACCCATCATTCCGGGACGCAATGCTGCAGGGCGGGAAAGCTGGGCATGTACTGAAGCACTTCACATGGCTGATGGATCTGCTGAGGAAGCTCCCTGACTCACTGCTGCTCAAGCTGAGCCCGGCAATGGGCGCGTATTCTCAGCTTCAGACCAGCGTAAAGCGTCAGGTGGCCGAGATCCAGCACGCACACCAAACGCACACCTACGACAAGACACGCCGCACCATCTTCCACGAGATCCTCAACAGCAAGCTGTCAGACTACGACAAGTCGACGGATCGTCTCTGGCAAGAGGGCGAGGTCGTCGTCGCTGCGGGAACCATCACTACTGCCTGGGCCCTGGGCGTGTCAACGTACTTTGTGCTCGCCACTCCGGACATTCTGCGCAAGCTCAAGGCTGAGCTAGAGGCGGCCATTCCCGATCCTTCGCAGCCACTCAACCTCGTTGCACTTGAGTCTCTGCCCTTCCTCACTGGTGTGGTCCAGGAAGGCGTGCGCCTAAGCCACGCCATCTCGCACCGCTTGCATCGCATCTGCCCTGATGAAACCCTTGTTTACCGCGACGCCGGCAACCAACGCGAATGGCATATTCCGCCTGGAACTCCTCTCAGTATGACCAGTAACCTGGTACACCACGACGAACGTGTCTTTCCAAACTCGCACGACTTCCAGCCCGAACGCTGGCTTGATAACCCGCGCCTCGACCACTATCTAGTATCATTCGGAAAGGGCGGCAGAGCGTGTCTCGGTATCAATCTCGCTTATGCAGAGCTTTATCTCACTTTGGCTGCGCTGTTTAGGGTGTATGGTACTGAGGAGATCCAGGGGAAGGATGATGTTGGCAAACTACAGTTGTTTGAGACCAGTGCCGCTGACCTTGTCATTACAAGCGATACTGTTGTTCCTGTAATGCCTGAAGACTCGAAGGGATTGAGAGTAAAAGTATACTAGAATAAGTCCGCGATACTAGTGGAAAGCCGACGCATCAACTCTTGAAGATACTTTCATTCTTCCTCCATGCACGTGCGTGGTTCGTGGTGACCAGTGATGGGATATTCGTGTTGCTATTGGTGTGAATGATGGTTTTGGTTGCTTCTGCTCTTCTAACTTCACCCAGACGTCTAGGTATTGGGGATGATGACCTGAATTTGGTAGACGTGAAGCTCCGTCGCTTCCGACAAGTCGACCTTAACCTCGTCAGATGCTTCGTACATCTACTGTATATGTTATTGTACGACGACGTTGCTCTTGACCTCTGCTGAACTAGCTTCGTCAGCGACAAGCCCCCACTCTCGCCTTGCGACTGGGTCAAGAGTGGGGAAAAGCCTGTCTCTATCGATATCCACACCCATTGGCCAGCGCATGTTCAAAGCTACTTCCCCGCAACGTAGCGCTGCGCCGGCATCTTAATCCCCGTTACGTGGTCTGCAATCGTCCGTGGCTTGACTCGTTCGTAGTAGGACACACCTTGTTGACCCCAGATTATGGACCCACAATTGCAGATAGTGAAGATAGCATTCGTCTCACCCAGATAGGGTGTCGATCCGGAAGTCCTAGATCAACTCTGCTGCCCCACTCTCGGGGTAACCACAACAGATTGAGTAGTATGGAGCTGGAACGGGATAATCATTATAAGATGGCGGACTCAAAGCGCAGACTGATACCGACTTCACCGACAGCTACAGCTGTCAAGGCTCTTTCACTGTGTCGCATTCCCCTTCACCGAAAGAGACAATGTCCGACGAAAAGAAGTCCCTTGAGAAGGGCGACGCATCATCCACAATCCACGACGTCGAGCCCGAACTCGGCATCAGCGAGCCCGTCAATGCTCTCCAGAGATTTGCGAACAAGCTCGATGCCGTCTGCGGTGTCGAAGCCCGCGGTATCGAGCGGATACCAGAGGAACTGCGCGAACGAGCCATGACGTACCGCGACTACATTCACATGTTTACCATGTAAGAGTCTCATACTGGATGCTTCATACCATCACGGCGACTGACCTTGTCCTTAGCTGGTTCTCCATGAACTGCACTGCAAATCAGCTCACATTGGGCGTCCTCGGGCCCGTGAGTTACAACCTCGGTCTCACAGATTCCCTCCTGTACGTCCAGCGACTCGCTCAAGTTCGCTCTTGCAAACATGACGCGACAAGCAGCTAACGATGCCAAAGTCTTTGTCTCTTCGGCACTGTTTTCGGATCCGTGTGCACAGGCTACATTTCGACATTCGGGCCCCGCTCCGGCCTCCGGACCTTGAACGTAGCCAAGTACACAATGGGCTGGTGGCCATCAAAACTCTGCGTCATACTCAATCTGTGTATCGAGATTGGATATGGTCTTATTGACTGCTTGGTCGGTGGTCTGCTCTTATCCGCCGTAAATGGCGGAGGCATGTCAGTCATTGTCGGTATCGTTATCGTTGCGCTCATAACCTGGGTCGTGGTGACTTTTGGTATCAAGTGGTTCTACAAGTTTGAGCAGTACGTTCGTTTCTATCGCATTCTTCTTGCAGTCGACGAGGAAAGTTCTTGCTGACATCGCGGAAAGGTTCGTTTGGGCGCCGACCGTCCTCGTCCTCTTCATCCTCATCGGCGTCGCGGGCCCACACTTCGACACCTCCCTCGCCTCATCCGGATCAGGCGCTGTTCTCCACGGAAATCGGCTGTCTTACTTCTTTCTCGTCGCGTCTGGTCCTTTGAGCTGGTCCTCCGCATCAGCTGACTACGTCGTATACTATCCCAAGACGACGAACCGGTGGTGCACATTCGCTGCCACAGCCTGCGGTATCACGTGCGGGAAGCTGCTCATCGAGTTTCTGGGTATAGGTCTCGGCTCTGGGTTGTTGAAGAATCCCACATGGCAAGAAGCCTTCGACTCGGATGGCATCGGCGCGCTGGTAGTAGAGGCGTATCGTCCGCTGAATGCTTTCGGCAGTTTTTGCTGTGTGATTCTGGCTGTGTGTATCGCTGCGAATAATATCCCGGGTACGTACGCTGCAGCACTCAACTGGCAGCAACTTGGGGCGCCGTTCGCAAAGATTCCCAGACCTATCTGGAGTACGTTCTCTTGCATAGTTTTCACCATCATCGCTATTGCAGGCCGCGACTCACTCTTTGATATCTTTATCAACTGGCTGAGTTTGATTGGGTATTGGACCATCATCTGGATCACCATGACGGTCCAAGATGAGTACATCTTCCGCAAAGGCGTATTCGACTGGGAGATTTGGAATCGCAAAGATTTGTTACCGCACGGATTTGCGGCCCTATTCGCCATGATAGTGGGATGGGTAGGCGCTGTGTTGTGTATGTATCAGACATACTTTACGGGCCCTATTGCGGCGCTCGTCGGGAACGGAGCAGACTTGGGGCTTCCTGTAGCCATGGGACTGACCCTTGTGTGCTACCCGCCGGCTAGGTGGCTGGAGCTGAAGTACGTCGGGCGATAGATGAGTTTTAAACGCGCAAAACTTTGCGCTGAAAATAGAGAAATCGACCTTTGTATGATCGCGAGAAGCGTGTTTGGAGCTCTGCGTCGCGTCATCAGATTGCTCCATCATGCGCATCCCTCAACATCGTCGGCCGTGATGACGGAGCCATAGCTCATCGAGACGTAATATGCATTAGATTTCCATAAGCTGTTGAACAAGGGCGACGTTCAAGCATCGATGGCTGAACAACGGAACAAGGCAAGAAGTGGATGGACACCTCACGGTCTCCCTGTTTCGGAAGTGGCGGCTTATCGATAAGCGTCACATCGATGTCGTCATCATCTCCCCTCCCCTAACCATCAACTTAACTATCTTCCAAAGCGCAAATCTTCTTACGAGACCGCAATGACACCGCACCGCATTATCGACGTGCTATATCACGGCGGAAGTTAGTTTCCGACAATCTGGTTAGAGTTATTATCCCCGCTCTTGGCAAGCGTGGGGCATCGCAGCTTAGCTTCGTACATGCTTCGACGACAACGCAGGAACGATAACAACTTCATCGTTACTCGCAGCTTTGGCTCAACACCTTCCTCATGCAAGCTGACGCCAAGAAAGTGGTATGTACGATGTCGTGATGGCAGATGCGACATGACGGTTCCGAACCGGTGAGACGATAGAATCATGGCCGCGGATGTAGGCGGAGGAGTTGAGCGCCGGTAAGTGGGATGATGGGACAGTGTATAAGACTTGATGCCCGGCCGGAGATTTCAGCGCATCGGACCTGTTGACTCTTGATCACTCAAGCATCATGCGCTTCTCCAACGTCGTGGTCGCTACTCTGGGTGCTGTCACGAGTGCTGCACCGACCGCTTCGCAGTCCCAAGCACGTCAAGCGACGACTGCTAGTGAGCGGCTTGGTCTAACATGGCTGGGCGGTAACAGTAGTTTGCCCAAAGTCCTGTACGTATCACGAATGAATGTAGCATACACACCTAACGCATTCCAGCGTCCTCTTCACCGGGGGCACCATCGCAGGAGGCTCCATATACGGCGCTCTGGACGACACGCAATACGGCCAGCTCAGCCAAACCGGCGAAGACATCATCGCGCGCAACCCCTACCTCCTCAACAACACCCAACTCGCCGTCTCAAACTGGACCACAAAAGACGACGGCTCGACAGGGACAAATGACGCGCTAGTCATGAACATGACGCGTTTCGCACATGACGCGCTCTGTTCAGAGGACAGTGACATCGTCGGCGCAGTATACACCCACGGCACCAATTCTCTCGAGGAAACAGCCTTCCTCATGGACTCGCTCGTCAACTGCGGAAAGCCCATTGTCGGCACCGGAAGCATGCGTCCCTTTACCCATCTCTCCTGGGACGGAGAAGCAAACTTCTTTGACGCCGTGATGCTAGCCGCGAGCCCGGAGTCGCGGAACCGAGGTCTCATGGTGGCGTTCAACGCGCGTATTATACCGGGTTATTGGGTGTCGAAGCTGCATTCGACGAACCCGGATGCGTTTGGTCCTACGTCCGGTGGGGATCTCGGCATATTTATCAATAGCCTGCCGGTCTTTTTCAATACGCCAAGCCAACCGTTGTACAAGTATTACTTCGATATCGGCACAGTGTCTGCTTATCCTACGTACCCGGCGCTTCCCAAGGTCGATATTCTCTACGCGGCCCGCGAGTTCGATGGCAAGTTGGTGTTGGACGCGCAAGCCAATGGCGCTGAGGGTGTCGTTATTGCTGGAACTGGTAACGGCGGTGTACCAACTGGCCAGGAAGAAATTGCTGAAGCGTTGGAAAGCGGACTTCAGGTCGTTGTTGGAACTCGTAGTCCGTTTGGACCGTCTAGTCCGGCTCGAACACCTACGTATGCGAAGTCGGGATTCGTGCATCCTATCCAAGCGAGGATTATGCTTCAGCTGGCGATTGCAAGTGGGATGAATATGAATCAAACGATCGATGTGTTTGAAGGTGGATTCAGAGAGGCGATTGGACAGCCCTGGAGTCCAAGCAGCTGAGAGATGAGATATGTGTTTATTGACCTACGCTAATGAGAATACGAGTTTTGACCACCACACAATATCCATATTCATTTTCTAACTCTGGGTACATTGACAAACCCCTTTTGTCTAGACCCATGCTACTCCAGCACCCTCCATACCCTCAACCCGTCTGACCATCTTCCCACCACCTCTCCCCATTCGCGCCCTTGTCATCCGAACCAGGATGCAGATGGTAAAGATTATATTCCTTTCCGATATTACTTAGCCCATCCCCCGCCTCATTAATCAACATACCCGGACCAGGCCGAGCCATGAAATAACAATACCGATGGATATCCTGCGAACTGTCCATCCAAGGCATTACCTCGTCGAGGAATTTCCTTACCTCGTCGTCCGTACCGTCGGCGCGGAACTCGGTGATCCAGATAGGCAAGCCGTTGGCGAATTTGCGTGCGTTGTTGATGTGGTCTTTGAAGTTTTGGGAATTGCTGGCTAGGCCGTACCTGAGAATTGTTTTTATCAGTATTATGATACGATACCGGGCAGATTTTTGAGAAAGGAGTTGAATGTAGCGCGCAATGTAGAGGGGCTTACCAGTGTAAGTTGATAAAGTCAACGGTACATCCATCGCACTTCTCCAAGAACTTCTTGAGCCAGCCCAGACCTTGGGTGTCGGATGCCGCCGCGTTCGTGACACCTGGTGAACCGAGGTAGATGTTTTTGTTGAAGGTGGAGAGAGGCTGCATGTATTTCTTCCAACCGGCAACAGCGGTGGCCACGTCGATACAGGAGCCGCCTGCATGAGGACTGATTGGATATTAGTATCGCAGCCGCCAACTGCCACCATACCAAGAATCTGGGCAACACAATGGACGTGGTACACTCACATGCAATTATCCGGCTCATTGAACCCCAAAAACCACGTCGCCGTCTCAAAGTTCTCCCAGTTCAATTTCGCCTGCGCCTCCGCATTATCCTTCCACTTGCTCGTATGGTCGTCCCTCATGCTATGCAGCATAGGCACATATCGGAACCACGCATCAGAGGGCGGACTCGAGGAATCCCAGTTGTATCGCCATGTCACGTGGTCATAGTGGTCCCACTCGAACAACTTGGCGTACTTGACGTCGTTGTAGGCGATGCCGCGGCGTTCGTGCGTGGGCTTCTGGTTCAGTGGGTCGTGGTTTGGTTTGGAGCCTGCGGAGGTGGCGTTGGAGTTGTCTAGAAGAGGGTTGGCGATGGCGAGAATGGATAGGAGGAGTGGGAAGAAGAAGGAGAGTTTCATGGTGATTGAGAGTCTTGCTAGTGGAGTAAGAAGGTAGAGAGTAGTTGAGGATGGAGGGTAAACGGTCGTGGAGCATGTGAAGTGGCAATTGAGGTAGTGAGTAAATCTTGTCAAAGCAGCAACTGAGAGAAGGAAATTGGAAGAAGAGTAGAAGCGTGATCAATTACCGCAGTGAAGCTAGTGCTGATTAGGTCGTGGCAAAGGTAAGAGTCCTGCAAACTCTTGAATCAGGAGCCAGATTGTGCACCAGGTAAGGACTCGAACGGACCCCTTTCAGTTGAGCAAGTTGAGCTCCATGGCGGCTAGCGAGCAAGAGAAGCTCTCAGAAGACCGTCAAATACTAAGACCCAGTGTTAAAGGCAGAATTGAGGCGTTTGACGTAAAGTGGGAATGACCTTTCCACCTGGGTCCACAAACGAAGGCCTCCATAGATTTCTTGACCAACCTCGAGGCAATTTCGCACTACAAGCGGTCAGTGAAGAAGCCATTCACTTCAAGCGCAAGCAAATCGCACACGCAATCTCGTTGATCGTTCAAGTCTTCCAAACATTGGTATACACATGAGTATTTGATACATGCGGCCCTACATCTTGCCGCCAGTGAGCTCTTCGGCCACCTTCTTGACCCGCTCCTTGGCAAGGCCAACACCCTCGCCGCCCCTGAGCTTGTTGAGCATGTCGCCCACGCCCTCGGGCAGGGGTCCGGTCCACGGGCTGAGTCCCTCGTGGCCCTCTGCCCGCGGGCCCATGGTGCCCTTGTGGTTCCAGCCCACAGGCTCGTCTTCGGTACCAAAGGCCGCCTCTATGGCCTCGTCCAGCTGTTGCTCGTCCACGATGAACTCGCGCGCGTTGGTATATAGGTCGTGGAGGCGGGATGCGCGAACTTGATGTACCCTGGCGATCCGGCGTTTATACGCTGCTCTGCGGGCTTCGGTAATGTCTGGCCGGGGCGGGAGGCTGTCGGTGAGGTAGTCGCGGATGCCCTTGGCGACGGATGTCTCTGTCAAGATGTCGACCTGGCGACGCGGTGCCGTGGCCAGCTCCCGCCTCTTTGCACCAATGGCCTGGATCTTGGCCAGGTACTGTGCCTCTGATGTGACCTTGCGCTCGTGCAGCTCCTTGACACCCTCTTTGAGGTTCTCTCTCCTCTTCTCCGCCAGTCTCTGCTTGTATAGCCGGTAGTCGGCATCCCGGCTGTATGGCCCGGGGACCTTGACTTGCTTGGGCGCCTTTGTGCTCCTGCCGAGGAAGACGTCCGACTCCTTTGGGTGCTTGTTGCGCGTCTTGAAGATGTCTCGTGGGATAGGGAGATGGCCCTTTACCGCTGGCTTGGCCGGGTACGTGGGCTGCAGCGGCTTCGGGACCTCGATGTAGTTTGGGGACTGCGGGCCGAGGGCGAGAGATGTGGGTGTCGAGGAGAAGGCGCGCACACACAGGCTGCCACTCCAGCCATTGGCGGGCGTCGAGGGCGAGGGCGACGCCCACGGGAAGCGGACGGGTATCCTTGGCGGCATTGCAGCGGTGGTGCGTCGTGCACTGGGATGCGGAGGTGCTGCGGTGCTGTCGTCGCGCGTGCTTCGAAATTGTCGGTGCCAAGGCCCTTGTGCCCCACTCAGCCTAGCGCCCTAGCGCCCGCCTCTCAGAAAAAGTTGCCAGAGGCTCGCCAACTCGTACCCTTTACTCTTCCCCCAGCTCGACAAACGCCAGGAAGCAGTCGCAATGGGTGTCCAGAAGAAAGAAAAGGTCCGCAAGGAGCGCGAGGGCAAGACGGGCGATGGCATGGGCAACGTCAAGGTCAAGGGCACAAACTTCTACCGGTATGTTCCTGCGCGTCCCTATGCGCCAGCAAACTTCTTCTCGAAAAATGCCCACTAACAGTTTCTTAGTGATGCAAAGAAGGTCAAGGTCCTCAAGCGCCTCACAGACGGCAAAGCTCAGCGCAACGCCAAGGGAGACATCACCAAGGCTGCCGTCTACCAGAACCGCGATGCGCCTGTCGCCCGTGTCGAGCCCAACAGGAAGTGGTTCAACAACACGCGAGTAATATCGCAGGATGCTCTGGACAGCTTCCGCTCGGCCGTACAGGCGCAGGCCTCGGATCCCACCACCTTCCTGATGAAGCGCAACAAGCTCCCCATGAGCTTGATCGAGACACCAGGCCAAATCCCCGGCCTGAAGCAGCATGCGGCCAAGATTGCCGTCGGCAGCCAGCCTTTCGCCGAGACCTTTGGCCCCAAGGCTCAGCGGAAACGGCCCAAGCTCGACTTCAGCTCTATTGAAGATCTTGCTGGTCGCACCGGAAGCATGCACGAGACATACGTGGAGCGCCTCGAGCAGGCCAAGCTACTGTCGGGCACATCTGGCGAGGCAGAGACCAATGAGTCTTTCGCCGATAACCCCAACGGCGAACTCACGTCCGCGCGCGAGTTCATCTTCATGAAAGGTACTTCCAAGCGTATCTGGAACGAACTGTACAAGGTAGGAACCACCCCATCTGTCTCTCAAGCCACGTCTAATCAGTCTTCCAGGTCATCGATTCCTCCGATGTCATTCTCCACGTTCTAGATGCTCGTGATCCCGACGGAACTCGCTGCCGCTCCGTCGAAAAGTACATTCGTACCGAGGCGCCTCACAAACACTTGGTTTTCGTCCTGAACAAGGTCGATCTTGTTCCTTCCAAGGTTGCTGTAAGTCTACTTCCCCTACGCACTCATGCCTCTCTCCCTACACACTCCCCCCTCCACCATCACACCCTCCTTAAGTCAAGGACCTACTCCTATTCCATGAATACGGTTCTGTTACAAGTTGGGAAGATCAAAAGTGGCTCGCTGTCCCAAAATCGTCTTGATTGCGGGTCGATTGCAACCGTCTTGGTTGTCGATCAATAGAGTCACGCGTGATTTGTTTGAGTTGAGGACCGTCTCTGCACCTGCAGGCACTTTCGTGGCGGTACTCTTAGTAATATTTCGCACATTCCACCACCGATGCACATTATCATGTCAAGTCGATGGCCAAGCACTGACACTTGACAGGCCGCCTGGGTACGCCACCTCAGCAAGGAGTTCCCGACACTCGCTTTCCACGCTTCCATCAACAACAGCTTCGGTAAAGGTTCCTTGATCGCCCTTCTTCGACAGTTCAGTTCTCTGCACAGCGATCGCAAACAAGTCTCCGTGGGCATGGTCGGTTACCCCAACACTGGTAAATCGTCCATCATCAACACTCTGCGGAAAAAGAAGGTGTGCGTTGTCGCACCCATCGCCGGTGAGACCAAGGTCTGGCAATACATCACTCTGATGAAGCGCATTTACATGATTGACTGTCCTGGTATCGTGCCACCAAACCAGAACGATACCGACCAGGACCTCCTGCTCCGCGGTAGTGTTCGTGTCGAGAACGTCGAGTACCCAGCACAGTACATCGAAGAGGTTTTGAAACGGGTACAACCGCGTCATCTCCAGCGGACGTATGACATCAAGGCATCGGACTACAACAACAACGCCGTCGCGTTCTTGGAACTCATATGCAGGAAGAGCGGTCGTCTGCTCAAGGGTGGTGAAGCTGATATCGACGGTGCTGCCAAGATGGTCCTGAACGACTGGATAAGAGGAAAGCTTCCTTGGTTCACTCCACCACCGTACAAGGAGGGTGACGATGTGAGCGGTCCCATCAACCCTAAGCGCGAAGGCTTGATGGGCGAGATGAGCAAGAAGAGGAAGCGCGGTGGCGAGAGCGAGGCTACTGGAAGCGTAGCTGCCAAGACAGATGCTACCGGTGCGACGCAAGACGAGAGCGACGAGGATGACGATGACTTTAGTGGCTTCAGTGATGAGGATGGCCCGGAACTGGATGATGACGATGACGAGGAGGAGTCTGACGACGAAGAGGGCGGCACGCTTCTTGAAGCTGGGGATGATGACGAAGAGAGCGAAGATGATGCACAGGTCGAGGAGGAACTTGCGGCGATAACGCAGGCGCTGGCTAAAGCGAAGAAACGGCAAAAGACCACGTAAGGTCGGAAAAGGATTAGTTGGTTTATGATTTCAATGATACCCCGATATTACGATGTCTTACAATGGTTGCTCAGGTTTTTGTTCTTGGTGGGTGGTGGTTGAGTGTCTGTGATTATTAACATCCTATTTGGTCTTCGCCGACTTGTCCTCTTGCGAGTGGTCTGGTCCTCTCTTATTGTTTTGTGTGTACAGTGACATTAGTCGTTGCTGCGGACGCCTTGGAGTTGCCACAGAAGCTTGCTCCTTCCACATCTTTGAGCTGCGCGTCCGAATGCAGAATGGGCCCCGCTTTTGTCGGGTCAGCCTGATTCCTTGTACCTTGCACTGCGGTCAACACCATCATTGTTACCCTCTTACATCCCCCAACCTCTACCTTCTCAGATTTGATTATCTCCAATACACACGATGCCGATTGGCATCGAAGAGCCCGCTAGACCTTTCTGGCTGTGCCAATATTGCGATAACATCACCAGGCAATTACGAGCGGTTCTTCAGACAGGCGAGGATCACGACTTCCGGGCCGAACATTACCCAAACTTGCAGGCTTTCATCGATGGTATACTCGGACGACGATGTCATCTCTGTTCAGTCTTTGTTGGAAACATTGCTACTGGACATAGACTGGGCACAGTCGAAACTGTTCTGCAGAAGTTAGATGAGTACCGCAACAAGGCCGACCGCCCGCTTCTTATCGATGTGCCGATAAAGCACTCGAGGTTTTCCAGATTCGGTGAACCGGAAAATGAGAACGAAGGCCACCTGGATCTTTGCTCCATTTTCCTCGGATACGATATAGGTCGTCGTCCATTGCAAAACGTTGCCTCTGCGGCCCTGACGTACCATAGTAGAGGTATGGGCAAGAAGAATGTAACACTAGAGTTGCTATCAACCTTCACAGGATCGGATCAAACCTGTGCATTGATCAGAAGATGGCTACACATATGTTCAACGGAACACAAGGATTGCCACAATGATTCTATGCAACGTACGCCAACAAGACTGCTAGATCTTGGAATGTCGAATACAGAAGACGTTAAATTGGTTGATGGGAGCAGTATCGGTCATGCACCATACGCAGCACTAAGCTACTGTTGGGGATCTGTACCTCAGCTAGTACTTTTACCAGAAAACCAATCGGAATTCAAGAGACGGATTGAATATCAGTCTCTTTCCAAGGTCGCGCAAGATGCTGCTACATTCTGTCGCTCCATGTCTGTGCGTTACCTGTGGATAGATGCAATGTGCATCATACAAGGGCCTAAAGGTGATTTTCAGCAGGAAGCGGCACGTATGGAAGACGTGTATGCTGGTGCATTATTCATAATATGTGCTGCAGAGTCTACAGATACCACGCAGCCATTTTTAGTCCATCGCGATCCGCTATGGTGGACTCAATGCCACCTCTTCGATGAGGAAAGCGGACGATCTCGAGGTTATATCAGTGCGGACTATTGCGAGAGCGGTTATCACGCGCCTGGCAGTTTCAGTCTTGACCGTCGAGGTTGGTGCTTCCAAGAACAGTTTCTGTCACCACGATCAATCTACTTTGGTAGCAAGAATCTCCACTGGGTATGTCGCAAGGCAACCGTATGTGAGCGCTATCCGAATTTTGAAGGCTTTCGAGGGATCCAATGTCACGACGGATCTGACTGGGAATCTCCCAAGCAACTGTACAAGGAACTCGTATCTTTAGGCGATGATATATCAGAGCCTGGAACAAACGTGCCACTGCGTAGGGTTTGGGACGAGATAAGACAGATATATTCTTCGACAAAGGTGACGTATCCGTCGGATAAATTGATAGCACTAGCTGGTGTAGCCTCGGTTATCGAAAGAAAGTTCAACGCGAGAGCCTCGTTCGGATTATGGCTGGATTTCCTGCTTCATGACCTTTTGTGGGTCCACTTCACTTCCTATTCGACGGAAAGTGAGAAAAGGGTCCGACTTGACATTGCGCCATCATGGTCATGGGCGAATTTGGGAGGTTGTATCATCTCGGGGACTTTTCATTTGGAGACACCGAATGCAGGCGGCATGTGGCCTACAAGACGGGTGCTCAACTCTGTTTCAGCATCTGTTGTCTCTTTACCAGACGTCACTGGATTCGCGATTCCTCTGCCGAGCGTCAGTACCAGAACACAATCACCTATTCGACTCCGAGGTCGCTTGACAGCGTGTGTGCAATCTCGTGAGTCGAATCGCCGACTTAATCCGGTGGACTTCCCATCAGAACCTACCCAGCGGGGTATGTACTATCCAGACATAGACTCGCAAGAGACAGAGTTTCACTGCTTTCTTGTGATGAGAGAGTATCGCGTGTTCCTTGATTCCTCTACTAGGGAAGATAGCGACGTGGGTGATATCAGAGATTCTTGTCTGGTTTTGACGCCAGTTTCAGGAGCGAAGAATCGTTTTCGAAGGATCGGCACTTATTTCGATTATAGTCAACGGTACGAGGCTCGCGAATTGGCACAGCTTCCAGTGGCCAACATGCATATATTTCGCGGTGTAGGAGAAGAGCAAGAGATCGAGATCATCTGAGAAGTGCGCGATGGCGACAAAGGCAAAAAGGCGGGATAGTGCTGGTATTCCAGAAGTAGGCTATATCAACTCGAGCTCAATGAGAGAGTCAAGACTATGTGGGTGCCGCCAGATACCCGTCATCTTCAAACCCGCACCTTCGTACATTTTCCGATGCTCCTCTTCCGTTCGGTGTCGCGCTCCAAGACTGGCCATGAGCTCCCAGTCGAGACAAGCTATGAAACGTCAGCCGCAGATCGCATCGTAGAAACAGAAAACTTACTCTGCGCCCAATGCGCGCCTTGATTTGGGACTACAAAGTCGTTTACAAGTACCTTGGAGTATCCCTTCCTCATAGCTGGCACGATTGCCTTGAGAATCTCGGTATTCACTTCATCATTCCAATCTTGGATGATGGAATGCAGATAATACGCCCGCGCACCTTTTACGGGTTGCTCAGTCATGAAGTCGTGTGCCATCGCCTCCGCGCCAGGACCGAGTTTCGCGAGCTTAACAATCTCCGGCCGATCCTGTAGCACCAGCGTACCTGGTATCTGACCTTCAAAGGCCTCCCTCAGACCTTCAACATCGTGTCCAGAGCCGCCACCGACATCAACGAGAAACGGTGCATCCTTCTCAGCACCACTGATCAGCCGATCCTCGACAGGGTAGTAATCCTCTGAGAACCACCGCGGCCGCCCCTTGCTCCAGGAGTCCATCATACTAGCGAAGCGCCGTCCGACTTCAGGGTTTTGCTGGAAGTATTCAAAGTAATGAATTCCCTTGCAGTTGTAGGCATGTTGGAACGGCGCATCGAGACCAGAGTCGGGGCATTTCCAGTCACGCTGCTCAAAGTACGACTTCATGGCTTGGTGCGCCGGCGCAAAGTCTTCAGCGATGTACATGATCGAATCTTGATACGCTTGCTCGGCGAATGCGGAAGAAGTGGGTGTATTTGCAAAGGTACCGGGTCCAGTCTCGCGCACCGTGCCCATGGCAGCGAGATGTCGAAGCATGCGCCCAACGATAATTGGGTCAACGTTCTTTTCGCACTTCTTTGCAATCTCTTCAACAGTGACTCCAGATTCCGGAACATCTTTCATAGCCTGGAAGAGTTTCACTTCCGCACCCATCCAAAGTGTGCTCAGATGCGCGGGCTGTGCCCATAACAACTGCAACATGTTCTCGGATGGATGGCTGACTTCTGCGATGAGACTCCTACACGCGTCCAACAACCCTTCCCTCGCGCCAGGACTCCCACTCTTGAAGCCATCGCTCAGTTGCGCAATGTTGTCGAGGAGAGAAAGAGCAGCCTTGCTCGGAGTAGGATCGGCCGCCATGTAAGGGGGTTGAAAACGATTGTGATGATTGGGAGGGGGGGAACGCCAGTCCTGGATCGTGAATCCTGAATTCTAAATCCTGAATCTTGATCATGGCACCGGTCCCATGCCCCTCGTTGGCCCAATCTCTGCGGAGCGGCAGCGGCAGCCGAAAGCGGTGGCAATTAATTAGCTTACTGGGACGGCCGAGGCCCAGAACCCTCAATCCTTGACATTTCACGTTGCGCCCACATCGTACAACCCCCTACGATCAGCCACTCCACCTGCTTATCATCAGTGGACCCATTGTGTGACAAAGGGATTGCCTTTTCCCAATTAGATCAGTTGGAAATGTCTCATCAAGAAGACATCGAAGCACAAAACCGCCTGCCACACGCGGCGCACAATTCCGCGATCGACTCTGGGATTGACGCCGGCTCTTCGTCAGAATTTGACCAGGACAACAGCGCGCATCATGCACTTGAAGCTCAGGATGATACCAGCGAGGCTTCAACCGATGAAGGGTGAGCTGGGCGGACTAGTGACCAAACATCCTGTTGACGCTGTGCAGCTACGCCGACTCCGACGCGTCTTCTTTTCTCTCATCCATCTTATCAGAAGTCAGACGCGGCGTAGAGATAGAAGGCCGTTTGTACCCGTCGTACGGCAAACACGACTATGGCATGCCAATAGATGAGAAGGAGTTGGATCGCAACGACCTCCAGCACCACAAATACACTCTCCTACTCAAGGACCGATTATATGTTGCACCCGTCCCGGAAGAAACCCTTGCCGACGCGAACAGCCGAGTCCTGGATCTGGGGACCGGCACCGGGATATGGGCCATAGACATGGCGGACAAGTACCCCAACGCGGAAATCATCGGCGTAGACATCGCAGCCACACAACCACCTTTCGTCCCGCCAAACTGCGTTTTCGAAATCGATGATGTGGAAGAAGACTGGCCGTATCGGCCAAACCACTTTGATTTCATCCATGGCCGCGATCTCATGACTGCCGTGCGCGACTGGCCCCGCTTGATAAGTCAGGCACATACGCACCTCAAACCAGGTGGCTGGATCCAACTAGCCAGCACAATCCCTGGTGCCTTAACCGACGACGACACCATACCGCCCAACAGCGGCTACGTCGAATCCGGACGTCTGTATTTTGAGATTGCGGAGAAAATGGGTGCGCCGCTCGATGCACCGCGGTCCTGGGCTACGCAGATGAAAGACGCGGGCTTCGTCAATGTGCAAGATGAGGTGTACAAGTTGCCCATGGGCCCGTGGCCGCGGTCAAAGAGGTTGCGCACGGTTGGCAAGTTGGAACAGATTATGATATTGGAAGGAGGCTTTGAAGCGTATATGCTGAGGGGTTATACGCAGGTGCTAGGTGGTAATGCGGATGATTTGCAGATTATTCTTGCGCTTGCGAAGAGGGAGGTTAGGGATCCGAATATTCATACTTATGTGCAGTTTCATATTACGTATGGGCAGAAACCGATGTAATAGGAATGGAATCAAGAAGAAGATTGCATCCGGTTTGCATCTCATACAACACTGAACTTCTATTCATGCTAGGTACTGAGGTTTCCTTGATGTCCTGGCTCTGTGAAATTCGATATGCAGTAGGACATGCCGTGTTGAAAGTGAATCTGTTCAGCTTTCGTTACTATATAGCGTTCGTCGCGTTGATTCGTGTTACTGCAGAGCGTCCAAGCAGAAGTATTGATAGTTGTTGTTGTGCTTGACAGTCGAGTATTTGAGGTTGGGTGAACAATGAGCGAAACGCAGCGTGATCGCCACCACTGCTTTACTCGTGTTTTCAATTCGATTGAATCCATCCTTCGCCCGAATTATGATGATTGAAAAGTAGTTTACCCGTGAGAATATATGTACTATGCTTCTTGGATTTACGGCGGAAGTGGGCAGCGCGCACCACTGCCTCGGAACGTCAACCGGGGCATGTAGTATGAGGGTGGCTGGAAATGACGGCCACGACGAGGAAGAGTCAGAAGCGTGCGCGACAAGGCGGGAAAATACCGCGCATGGCTGCTGTGTCAGATATGAGGGCCAAAAAGGTAGGATATGTTCTTCTGGACTGCTGGTCAAAGGAAGTGTGATGCGGAGTCGAAACACAAAGACGGGAGCGCAACAAGCTCGTCGCTTGCGTCATTAGTCATCATCGCGCTCTCATCTGGCGCATCATCCGTCCTCCAGCTTCATCGGACACAATCTGAAGGCATCTCGTGAACAATCTCTTCACTTCCCAGCTCAGGCACCATTTTCACCTCGTCAAGTTCGTGATGGCCGTGCTTTGCTGGCATCTCGTGGACGGCGGCACCCGTCAGTTCCGAAGCTGAATGCAGCGCGTCGCGATCAAACTTCTCGTCTGCCTCACCCAGCGGTGTGTTTTGCCTTCGCGCTCGCCTGGGTTTCAGCACGAAGAACCACGTGCATAAAATGCACAGCAGAATCGCTGTTACGCAGCCGATGGCAATACCGGCGATTGCGCCACCCGACAAGCCTTTCCGGACCGCGCCCGCACCACGATCCGCGTTTGCAATCGTTATGATATCTGGCTCCAGGTTGTCCCACCTAGCAGCGCTAACGTTAAAGATACCAGATTCGTAATCGACGCCAATGTAGGCTTCTTGCAAGAATGCTCTGCCGATCGCGTACTGGCTCTCGTTATCCGCTCTTCTAATCGGAAAATAGTTCGTTGCGTTTGCGAAGACGGGATATCCTATCTGCAAATCGAAAGCCTCATATGGGATTTGGATCACTGTCGTATTACCCCCCGTCACTGCATTGGTGCCAATGGTAAAAGTCAAGGTGGGACTGAGCTCACGAAGGCGATCCCTGGCCGGATCCGTGAGGACGTATCTCCCAGTGCCATCGTGGTACTCCAAACCAAAAGCGGACTCGAAACGATCACATACCGACTTGGGAAGCCAGATCTCTGGAATTGACGAGTCGATCGGAGCGAGTATCCGTTCATTTTCGACCATTGAGAGCGTGCCATTGAGTGTATTGGTCACGACAATATCCTGGAGCCCAACCGTAAGAGCTTTGGCCATATCGGCGAGGTTGATATCTATTGTGAGAGGCTCTGAAGACCGCGAAAGGTCATATCCTCCAAGGATGAGGCTTGCTGGTACTTTCGTCCCGCGGTATGGCGCACCGGCCTGATACCCGTACGCAAGACTTGGTATTTGGCCCTCATCTTTAAGAGCTGAGATCAATGCTGGGGAACTGATAGTCTCTGAGAAGTTCAGCGGCAACGGTAGCAGCCCCATTTGACCTATCCAGAGGCCTGGCGAAGCATATGCGGTTACTGCCAGCTTTTCCATCGTTAGATTGTCTATCCCGACATGGTCAAATCCGTGAAGGCCACTTCCAGTAATTCCATAATCCCTTCCTAGGCCGAGTTCGTAAAGACCGATAGCATTCCAGGTTGATGACATATTTGTCTGGAACCCAGGACTGAGGCGTTGTTGGAATGGAGCCGCACCGCGAGAGCCGCCACAGGAGCTCGCGGCGCCTTGCCACTGGATACACTCATCGGCGATCGGAAGCCAAACATTCTGAGCTTGTATTGCAGGTAATACCGCGAAAGTCTGCGCTGGTGTACCTACTTCAATCAAGAATCTATCTTAGTCAGCATAAGCCTGGAGTTTCATCGCAGTATACGGGGCGTGTACGTTGACCAACTTCCATCGTTACCGAGCCAACCTCCGGATGCAGCGAGCGACAGCGCTTTTGCCATAATCTCAAGACCTTTAGGCTGGTGTCACTGTGTTTGCCTACAAGTAGTAGGATCGTAGGGTAAGGAAGGAAAGAAGGTTCCTCGCATGCGTTGATGCGCCCGCGCACAATCTCTACCATGCTTTTGTGGCTGCTCCTAACAACCCCTACAACCAAACATACAAGAGTATGGTTGGTGGCCTGAGTAGGCCTCCACACCGTTCATGCTGCCAAGCGGCCAACGTTTATTGCGTGTTTCCGGATCGAGCGAAGGGGGCTGACACTGACCAACCACGACCCGAGTGCCGAGACTGTAGTTGGGGGCCAACAGTGAGGCTGGAGAATGTTGGATAGTGGGAATGTTGTCGAGATAGAAGTTGGGCATTATCATAGTCGGCATTCTCCCTCCCAGTACTCCTCTTTCGACTGCAGCATTGACTTCCTCCGTACTAAGAACCACGATCGCGGCGCTTTCATACTCTCTGACACCTTGTTTATCCGAGAAAATATGTACTTACAGTGCGGGGTCAGAGTGGTCATGTTCTTCGCTTTGCTCTTCGCAGGTACCTGTCTAAAATACGAAATAGGCCGTTGAACCAACAGACTGATGAGATTTAGGTCCCAGCGTTGCGGCAAATGTCGCTCTTTCTTCGACCACAACATCCGAGTGTACTGATATCGAAACAAGTTACACCTACTCGAGAATTACCTCCACAGTAGCGGGCCCGGAAATAACAACCACCATGACAGGAGCTATGGTGATTGAGTATTCTACTATAGTCACTGTCCACATCACTCCTTTGAGCAACGGGACAGTATTGACGAGTACTGAGGGTCTGGATGCCACAATGAGTGTTCCTCTCAAGAAGAGAGCGATAACTACTACCACAGTGCCCATCATGTATGTTCATGTAGGCTAGACCCATCACTCGCTAATCACGTGAAGAACTTTCCGGTATATGAACAGTTCTCTGGCTGCAATACCAGCGCCTACGCAGTCACAGACGGGCTGCTCAACTACGATAAAAACCCTGACTGAGACTTTGTCCATTACATTGCCAGGATCGACAGCTGTCATCACGATTACTGAAACGATGCTAACGGCTTCGACGTTGAGTATCTTTCATCCCGATCCAGCTACTTTTCAGCCTACGATCGCAGAGTCTAGGTATGAAACAAGTTCTGATAAGTGGAGTTCAGAGCTGACCAGAGCGAAGTACATCTAGTGCGGTTATGCTAAGCCCCCAGCCTGTACTCACTGAAACAAGCACTGCGAGTACCGTCTCCAACAGGCCCACTGATGAGCCAGATAATCCAAGCGGCCCCACTAGGAAACCGACGACGTTCACCTTACCTCAATTTACTTTTCCTAGTCAACCAAGACCTACACTCAGCAATCCAATGCAACGATCATCGATTATTCCTGGTTCATCTGCGAACGCACTGCCTACGTCACCAGTCGACTCTCCAACTACCACAACGACCTCAATACCAGGGGTAATCCGAACGACGACTCTGCCAGGCATCGGCCCTATTGTGATCGATCCTTCACGCTCAGCCATCTTCGTTAGTGGCGTAGAAAGCGCGATTACCCCGGGACAACAGACAACTATCAACAACGTTCCAATTTCATTCGATGTTTCCGCCACATTCGTTGTTGTAGATGGTACCCGGACAGTCGGTATTCCCCCATCGACTCTAGCACCTCAACCGGCGCCAGTGGTAATTGGCGGCACGACCATCGACATTGCAGAGATTGCTACCCAACTTGATCCAGGCGAGGTAACTACCGTGAATGGTATTCCTATCGCACTGGACGTTGCGTCTTCTAATGTGGTCATTGGAGAGACCCAAACTATTCCGCTGTTTGAAATCACGCAGGCGCCTAGTGCATCTATGGTAATCGTAGACGGAGCGACGGTAGATGCAGGAGAGCTTGCGACAGAACTAGAGCCAGGCGAGGTAACTGTCATTGGCACTATGACGATCTCACGTGATAGTTCGGCCCTTATCGCCGGCACTACGACTATATCGCTCGCTTCATCACCAAGCGATGTCGTGCTTGGAGGTATGACAATTACAGCGGGCGCCCTTCCTTCTGGATTCTCTCTTGTTCCTAGCAGTGCTGGAGGAGGCTTGCTGCTTCCAAATGGTCAGACACTGATGCCTGGTGCAGTAACGACGATTAGTGGTGTTGAAGTCTCGCTCACTCCGGGGGCGACGCCTGTCGTTGTAGTTGAGGGCTCCATATCCATCACCTCAACCAGTAGCCCGGGGAGCACCTCTAGAACATCCAATGGCGGTACATTGGAAACTGGACAACCTACGAGCACGTTCACCGGCGACTTGACGCAATTCACTGGTGGTGCAGTTGTGACTACGAAGGAGAGTCGCAATTTGCCATGGGTATCAGCTATCGCAAGCATATTATTTGGCTTTGCTTGCTTGTTAATCTAATTTGAAGCGCTTCGCGTGTACTTCAGCGCGATGCTTTCATTGCCACGATATATAACGTTACTTTCAATCGTGTTCGCTGCTTCATTCAAGTCACTTATATTGGCTTTGATGATGCTAGATAGAGAGCCATGGGTTTTCTGGTGTTAACCAAAAGAGAGGGAATGAACACGAAGACGAAAGATTTCCGCAACTATAAGTATGCAGGCGGCTGTACGAACGCCATCGCTACCAACAATCCCCATGGTACCTTTTTGATGAAGCGGACGATCCTAATTTCATGGCGGAGCAATCATGGGAAGTGAAAGTGAAAGCGAGTTCGTGGGCGAGCGCGAATCCACTATAATGTCACCGCGGCATGAGTGGAACAATAACGACTGAATGGGATCATAGAAGCTTAAGTTCATGAGTATCTCAACTCTTCCTTGTAGTGCCAACTCTCGGTCTCTCAACCACAACCTGCCACTGAAACGCTTCCGCCCTCAAACTCGACAGCTTCTAGGAGACATTTAAAGGGCACAGCCCCTCGAAATACATCCGCTGCTAATCACACGTCTCTACAATATCATCGCTACCTTCAATGTTCCCAGCCACGTCCCGCATCCCGAAACGCTGCCAGGAGGAAGAAACAGTGGACTTCCCGAAGCGACAACACCAAGGCGAACTCCAGACGCTATCACAAGCTTCCAGAGACTTCTCCGGTAGCTACAATGGAGTAAACTTGGAATACACTCCAGAATCATTGTCTTCTTCGCCTTCAGTCCATCTCACGTATCAGGCTACACCCAACACACAGCTGCAGAATACCGGGGCCGCCGCTGGGGGGTATCAAGCTTCACACAATGAGATGTATGCTTCAGTCCCCATCTATGGCGATTTTAATACACAGTCTCTTCCCGCAGTAGCACACCAGCCTCGGCCAGTTCCCCCAGTGAGCTACGGCTATCCAGGCTATCCATATCAACACTATCTGAACGGGCTGCCTAGTTCTCCGATACGGGCTCTGAACGTGCCAGGAGTACCTGCATTTCAGGTGTCACACAAAAACGGACCGCATTACGCATTTCAACCTTCCATGACTGCAAGCTCTCTGCCACAGCAACAGTCAGTAGAAGAAAGGCTTTTCTCGGCCCTCACTGCAGCCGGCTATGGTCAAAAAATTTCTTCTTCCACAACAGTTGAACTATCAGCACAGGAGAAACTTTACGCTGAGCAAAATCAATGGCTTGCCAAAGCAGAAGCAGACCTCCAAGGCCATGCCATCAACGTCGTCCCTGGCATCCACATCCAGCAAGGCGCTTTGGGGACTGCTACAGGTATCATTAATGATCTGATTCCGAGCGAAGTATGGTCCTTACGATCTCTTTCACCCTCGCTCCGTTATTGCGCGTACCGCATGATGACTGAAGAGGCGCGCGAGATGATCAGGTACGATCAAGCTAGCGAGGAGTTTCAAAGACGTTGGGCATGTATCGTAAACCTCCGAGCATTTTTTATGCAGAAGGAGAAGGAGTGGGTGGAATCTTTCCAGCAGATCATCAATACGCACAGGCGGGCGTTTTGGGATCAGAAAGTGGAAGTGCAAGCCGTCGAGACCCCTGTCACCCAGGCGATGATTGACGCTTTCGAGACCTCGAAGATGAAGGCTCGCGGGTTATCCCCTGTTGGTGTAACTGTAGAAAATGAAACACTACAGACAGCACCTTCCGAGCCAGCGCCATCGACGAAGAAGGCCGTCCAAAAGCATCGGAGCTCCACATGCAAGCCTGATGCAGCTTCCGTAGCGTCGGTGAAGCCTCCGAAACCAGATACGATCAAGCATCCTTTGGACAAGGTCGCGGTTCCAAAATACCCTTTCGACGATATCAGCGACTTCACTCCAAACGAGGATGGCATGTACCAGTGCATGCATGAATTTGGGAGGAATTGGTCCTGCTGCATAAGCGGGCTGGACGAAGATCGAATGAAACAAGCGATCTACAGAAGTATCAGCACGTGGAAGTCACAAGTCGAACGCTTGATCGGAAGGGGGTATCTGCATCCAAGCCACATGACCTGGCGAACGCATCAGAACCAGGCGCTGAGACGCAATCGTATCGGTGCGGAAAGAAAGCGTGCAGAACTGCAATTGCGGTCCGAAGGGAGAGAAGTAGCGCAAAGCGGCAAGGAAGAGAAGAAAGGGCAGGAGCAGAGATCGACGGCGGAGGATATGACCAAGGCAAGTCAGGGAAAGAAGAAACGACAAGGCTTGCAACGGAGACCACGCGAGGATGATGCATCTAGGAGGTCTTCGTCTGTTCCGGCGCCAGACTCACCTCAGCAGCATGCAATAGCGCCCAAAGCATTGCCGAATGGAGTCGCTACGCGGCTCACATCTGACTGGGATATTGCAAGAGTCAACATGCGGGACAAGCAAGAATTTGAAGATTGTCGGCGTGCGGAGCAGCAAAAGAAGTCGCCCAACTGGCCACGTTTCGAGGAGTGGTGGGCGGCACGTCTCCTTCAAGTTCAATGTTTGCAGCTCTCAAAAGACCAGAAGATGGTCCTGAAGCGTCCAGAGCCGTCTAGCATCGAGGACAATGATCCAGTGTTCGTGGAGAAGACTAAGGACCTATTGCCAGCTCATGTGCAAAAATCGGTTGATGCGAAAGAAAACGTCGTGTCAGATGATTCAGATCTCGATGACCTGTTTAATGATGATGCTTCAAGTCGTGAAGAAACCTAGAGAGCAGGAAATCCGGGGTGATGCTACGATCCGGCAATACTATAACAGTAGTCTTGACGTTGTCGTCTTTGCAACCATTACATCTTATAATCTAAATCATCATTTGCAGATGACATCGAGCGGAAAGCGAAAGTCGTGGATGTGAAGCGCCAACATCGTGAAGTCGTGAACGGCGCATCATTCGAGCTCGTTATTCATTTCTTGCACAACGCGATTGAACAGTCGTTGCGATGAAATGCATTGTTCAGGCCTAGCTCGATATCGAATTTGAGATCGTCATCCAGTGAGTACGTCTTCCGTTGTTTTCTCCGTGAACAAGGTCGCGAAACGAGTGCCTAAATTTTCTCTTTCAGCCTGGAGAGGTTACACAGACGTTAGGGTCTCGGAGCAGCACGATGGGTGATCAGACTCTCTTCTCCCTATATCTCTGGTCGTTACCAACCCAGAAGACTGTTCGAGCAACCTGCCCGCACACACACACCCAGGTCCTTCAACTTGAGATGCCATCCCTTTTGAGCAATGCGCTTGGCCACGTCTTCGTGCGTGGTAACCGCGCTGGGGATGCCAACATCCGGAAAGCGGAAGGGTCCCCTCATCGATCACCCACCTCTTTGGAACCACACGAACTTATCTTGCACTACCTTGGCAAGGAACGTACACACGTCTGCCAATGTACCAATTCAACACGGCATTCCGAGGGAACGTCCTGCGTGGCTCTCGAATCCAGACATCTCGGCGCAGATCTCACGCTGTATCTCGAACGTCATAATCTCCAATCATGCGCCATTAAAGATTTGTGGGACTATGAAGATTGGCAAAATGAGAAGTGGGCGGCTGAAGACGTATACGCTGGCGACTTCCATTATACCAACCGAGATAAGGATGTTGTCTGTCGCTGTCTACGACCATGGAACCATTACCATGGCATGACTCGAAGTTTCGAGATCATCGAGCAATGCGCGGAGTTCTTCTGTGTATACAAAGGTGAGCTGATTGTTACCAAGGAGCAGTGGACATCCTTCGAGCACAATCCACCTCCCCGGTACTCATCCACTGTACAAGATCGGTCCGATCACTCGAGGACGTCTCAAGACAACAAGAAGAAGCATAGATCAACCGTATCGCCGGAGATGGAAGTGCGGAGCACAGCCGAGCGTACTACTCCAGTCCTGCCGAACCATAGTCGACATGCGTCAGCACGAGAAGCAGAACCAGATCGTCAGCCAGAGATGCCTCCCAAAGTGTGGCAGCGCGGTCGTCCATCGCTTTCGAAGGCTCAAACTGGTGCTGAATCGGCTTTCAGTACGCCCATGGGTACTGTTCCACCTTCCCGGTCGGCGAGTCCATCAGTGACACCAAACACGACACAGCGTACTTCTACGTTCACCTCCCGGCCCCAATTTCGATGCGAGGTGTGTCAATCAGATGACAAGGACTCGTCTGAGAAGTCAGATGCACGAGAATGGCTTACCGGTTTAGCTTACACTAGGGCTTCGATTCGTTCAGCCTGGGAAGATAAAGCGATTCGTGCGTTAATCAAACGGTTTCCAGATTTAGAGGTCTCGGAAGCTGCAAACGTCCCGAAATCCTCAAAAGCTCAAGCAACGGGTAGTCACGGTGCCAAGGCAGACCTTCTGATTTCCAAAGCTGTACCTGCTAGACGTGTTTTTGTCCCTATAGACCCTCCCAGAGTTAACGGAGAGTATGATCATAGGCTTATAAGCAGGTGTAGGCCTGCTCTAGCCGACAATGGTCTATGGTACCGAGATCGTTTCCACTATCAGAAGTATGGAGACCTGGCGAGTCAACTTACGGTCGAAGAACTTCCCCCCTGTGGACGGCCCGTCAGACTTCCAGATGCCAACCCTGATATGGCAGTACCATATGGTTCTGACGACCGCCATGTGGCAAAGCAAACTCCGATTGCAGAGCTCTCTGATCGTAGATCACCGGTGGAGCTTCCGGCCACACCTATACCCCAACAGCATACTGCGACGTTGGAAATGCTCGAGGGACAAGGTCGTGATGCGGCGTCAAAGGAGAAAGCTAGAAACCCCATGATTCAGTGTGAACAGGCTGTCAGTGGTATGTTCAACCAAGCACGTAAGACTGCAGGATTGAGCTCACACTTCGAACAGATTCTCCATACAGCAACACACACACTGCCTTGCCAGGGAGATATTCTTCTTCACCACGCTATGATGTGCCTCACAAGTGCTGAGGTGTACCAGATCTGCTGCCGGCGTCATCGACATACGCGAAAAACGAACCGTCATGTTGACGGATTGTGTTTACGATATCCATAAGGAGTATTTCCTGCCCGTTTCACGCAATCTTGACCAGCAGTCCGGCAAATGTTGATTTTGTAGCATAATTGCGTGCGAGCGCACTTTGACCGATCACATCGGCACCAATAATGAAGCCATCTTTGGGTCGCAACTTACTTTGTCAAAACTGGATGTGAGCATGAAAGTTCCTCGGTGAAACCAACTCACCACTTGTCATTCGTAAAAGAGTATTGTGGTTGCGCAGATTCGTCTGGCCAAGGACGATGTTGACATCATGCTGAATAGGTCTTTCGTCCATGAGAATAGAATCCCGCAGAGCCCGATTGGTATATGGAAGTAGTATGTCCGATCCGTGAGCTCTCTCAGGTGTGGTACTTTTACACCACATATGCACAACGGAAAGAACCGAGGGTGTTATTAGAAGAGCTGCATGGTCAATCTTCGTGGGCGAGAGATCGATGAGACCAAAAGAATAGAGCCTGTCGGGCAAATTGTGGTGGTGGTGTGAAACGTGACAAAATTATGATGCGCACTCATGCAAAATGATTGATTAGCTGCTGAGTGTACGATTAGCATAGGTCCAGGTAGTGATGCACACTCCCTTTTGAAAATACTTACGCAATGTCCTTGGGCTGGACCCGTTGCGACTACCTAGCCTCACAACGTAAGACTCGCACCATAACAGGTACGCAAGAGACATGAACCGAAGATGTTGTAGAGGTTAAGCCGAGGTCATCCTCGCGCCTAGGTACAATCCAGAGGTTTGGTAGATGAAGAGTGTAAGGCGGCGAGATGACGACGACAATTCCAGGCACGGTGGAACGTGCGCGTCTAAACCTCAAACGGTCAGCTACGATGAATCCTCAACGTTTTCGACTCATCTTCGTCTAGTTGTCTTCCCATATTCTACGTTGCTCACGAAAGGTTGTCTTCAACTCAAGGGTATTGTACTAGATCACCAACCAGCTTCCAAGGACACATGTATATATGACGTCATCACCTCCATCATCCCGAGCGGACATTGTGTGTCACCTACAACACCACAATGGACATGGACGCGTCGCTATCACGCCAGCCCTCTGATATCAGTGCTTTACTACGGCTCAGAAGCTGAAACATTCATCGAAGGCGGCACATAAAAGCGCGCAATGTAGGACCAACGCGTTCGGTACCAAGCTTCGCCCGCCTCCATTATCTACCCTCCAGAAAGGCGCTATATTATGCGCTTTGGAAACATAGAAATCATCATGAACACTTTGGTTGCTCAAAAGCATCTCCAGAAACCTGCATTTACTCATTCGTGGAGCACCGCTTGATGCGACCGCAAGTCGGCCTAAGCCTCCGGCTATTCTCCAAGGACAAAAGGCAGTGGCTATAGGATAATCACACTATACGCTGTGGAATTAATTACTTTCAAACACCTGGTCGCTCGAAAGGTACCTCCCCACATCATTTGCGCTCGATGCATTGACGAAGCAGCCGCATCTACTGAGATTGGAAATAAATTGCAGTACGCAATGTGACCAAGCAAAAGCTTATTTCGAAATGCCATATGGAATAGTCAAATACGGGTCGAATGCCGCGATATTTATTTATTCTGCAGGTTGCTAGCGAGTTCTTCTCTTATCACGATGTTCTTTACGTCGCTGCTTTCCGTCGCGTGTGCGACGCTTTCTTTGGTGACGCCAATTGTTCATGGGCGTGCGATTGAAGCTGTCGAGAAGCGACAGGATGCATCGCATTGGATCAACACGTGGACCAGCATGCCGCAACAAGTAGAAGCGAGCAACATGCCGCCCGCGCAATTTGTATGAATCCTCTCGCATGATTCAAACCTCAATTTCGAGACTCTAACTTGATCATAGAGTTCTGGAGGTGTTCTCCGAGACGCAACGCTCCGCCAAACCCTTCACATGTCTGTCGGTGCCCCGAAGATCAAGATCACAATCTCCAACACCTTTGGTGGCTCTGATCTTCCCATCACCGCAGGTTCCGTTGGACTTCCAGCAGGTGGCGCGGCAGGTGTTAGTGGCATCCAGGCCTCACCACTGGCAGCCATCACCGTTGGTGGAAAAAGCAGCTTCACCGTACCCAAGGGCCAAGTCATCATCAGCGATGAAATTGCTTTCGAAATCAAGCCGCAGAGCATGCTCACGGTGAGCTTGTACAGTCAGCAAGGGCAGAGTGGAAGCAGTATCACCGGCCATCCAGGCAGTAGGACAACGAGCTGGTTTGTGAGCGGAAACAAGGTCAATGCTACGACCTTCTCCGGAACGTCAAGTGTGCATTGGTACTTTGTCAGTGCTGTTCAAGCCTACGTACCACTCGACACGCACTCTTTGATGATCCTCGGTGACAGCATCACCGACGGACGTGGTTCAGATGACAACAAGAACAACCGCTGGCCCGACCTCGTACTCGCCCGCTTGCAATCCTCAAACCACACCAACGTCGCCGTCTGCAACCAAGCCGCTGGCGGCAACACAGTTCTAAGCGGCGGTCTCGGCCCAACGCTCCTAACCCGCTACAAGCGCGACGCCATCGACCAACCCGGCGTAAAATGGGTCATGGTATTTGAAGGCGTCAACGACATCGGCAGCGGCGCCAATAACGCCGGCACGCAAACTTTGATCGGTGACCGCCTCATCGCAGCGTTCAAGCAGATCGCGGCTGATGCGAAGAAAGCTGGTTACACGACGATCGGAGGGACGATTACGCCGTTTGCAGGGAACAGCTACCAGGGTGCTGAAAGGGAGAAGACGAGGAAGAGGGTGAACAAGTGGATTCTGGAGAGTGGGAATTATGATTTCGCGGTTGATATTGCGGGCATGGTGGCGAACAAGGCGAATGCTGAGCAGTTGGATCCAAGGTACAATGGGGGTGATGGGTTGCATCCGAATGTGGCGGGTTACCAGGCGATTGCTGATGCGTTTCCTGTTGATATATTCAAGACGTGAGGGAGAAATGTGGTTTAAAGCGATCTGATCCATTAGTATGGCTCATTGTCCATACTAGACCTTGGCCGTCAAAGGTTGATATGAGATCAGGATGTAGCACTGCCTTGTAGCCGAGATTCACTGTCGCTGAACCACCGTCTGTACGGTGTAGGACATCTCCCATACAGTTATCAAGATTGCTTATTCCAATTCCTCCATATGAGCATCTGCTAGAGGCGCCCTGATATGCAGACATGACGTTGATGATGGACCAATAAACACGCGAGTCGCGCGTGCGCTCAATGTGGCTAGCGTGTTTGTCGCGTGCACGCGAACGCGCCTGCCACTTTAACATCATCAACCGAAACGTCAACGCCGGCCGCAGAACAAGACAGCACATCGACAACACCATGATCCGCCACGACTACTCCCGTGTTGACCCAAAGCGCCGTGCGCAACTCGACTACAAGAAACGCCAATTCGCCAAAGCCGAGTTTGAACAGCAGAAATATGAACACAGACTCAACTTCTACGTGTTGCCGCCCACGGCAGAAATCACGCTCGAGGAGTTTGAGACGTGGGCTATCAACAGGTTAAAGGGTAAGCCTTTGGCTATGTGGATGCGAGACATTGCTAATACTTCTCGATACAGTCCTCTCAGAACTCGAAGCCTGCAGTTTCCGGAACAAGAGCCCAGAAGAGACAGCCGAATACATGAAGAGCATACTAGAAAAGTACCTCCCACTACGATCAGACTCATCGCGGAGTCAGAAACTACAGGAGGAGAGGCGGCGAGACCACTATTCACACTTTATCCTGCGCCTAGCCTTTTCCTCAACCGAGGACCTGCGACGGCGCTTCTCGAGACTGGAGACGATGCTGTTTACGCTGCGGTTCAAGGACGATGACTTGCGAGAGAGACAGGAGTTTGTACGGAGTCTGAATCTCGAGTGGGAAGAGGTCAGGGAGGATGAGAAGCGGGAGCTGAGAGACGAGTTGCATGCTGCGAGCGGCATCAAAAAGGGCGAGGACCAGGAATGGTTCAAGGTGGACTGGGAGCGCGTCCCGGAACTCGTGTCGCAGCGAAAAGTGCTGTTGAAGCGGGGCATGGCATATGTCCCGCAGCGTGAACAGATGAGTCTTGTCGTTGCAGAGTTTACCAAGAAACTCGACGAAGCACTCGAGGTACGTACTCCACCATCCCCCATCCCCTTCACACAAAAAAAAAACGCTACTAACAACCCTTCTAGCTAACAGCACGCGCCCTCCCCCGCCTCGACGAAGATGACCGCCTCGCCCCCATCCTCACCCACCTCTCGCAATCCTTCACCGCCCCCGACGCCGCATACACAACCGCCGACGCAAACATCTCCGGCCTCAGCACCATAACCGCATCCTCCATCGACTCGCTCTCGCAAAGCTTCCCGCTGTGCATGCGCAACCTGCACATGGCGCTGCGCGACAACTCGCACCTGAAGCACTACGGCCGTCTGCAATACACACTCTTCCTCAAAGGCATTGGGCTGAGCCTCGACGAGTCGCTAGTCTTCTGGCGCCGCATGTTCAAACTCATTACCGATGAGAAGTTTCAAAAAGAGTACAAGTACAACATCAGACACGCGTATGGAGATGTGGGCGGCGACGCGAATCGGCGTGGCCGCGGCTACACGCCGTATTCCTGCCAGAAAATACTCACGGAGCCGTTGCCTGGTCCGGGACAGACACACGGGTGTCCGTACCGCACATTTACACCCGATAATCTGTTATCGATGCTGCAGCGCGTCGGCGTGAATGATCGCGATGTGCTCAAGGTGGTCAAGGAGGATGTGGGCAAGCAGAGGTATCATGTGGCGTGTAACCGCGTGTTTGAATGGAGCCATAAAAGGGAGATTGCGAAAGTTAAGCAGGATGGGAGTTGGAGTGGGAGTGATTTGGATACGATTGTGCATCCGAATACGTATTTTAAGAGGAGTTGGTTGTTGAAGCATTTGGGTGAGGGGAATGCGGGGGTCGTGGGTGGGGGTGGGGGAGAGAAGATGGAGGAGTAGGGGGGGTGTGGGCGTCAGTGATGGACAGGGGTTTGGGTGCATTGGATAACGCATGGTCGCCAAGGTCGGGTCTGGTGTCACTGGCGTGTGGAGTGTGGCTTCTGTTAGCGGTGGATGGTTTGATGGCTTTTGCCTTGTTCTAGGAACAGTTTTTTTGATGTCCATATATTATTTTGATACTCCAGTAAAGGTTGTATTGGCTGGCTGCCTGTGTCGCCACTGAAATTTCCGAGAGCACTCCTCATTGCGAACACATTCTTTCACTGAGAAGAACAAGAAAGATGTCTGAAAGAGTCACGCTTGATTGACGTGATATGTAAGCTGATAATGTACAGATGTAGTCGTAAATGACCCCAACCTATCCCAGAATAACCCAAGACAGATGATATCCAACTGACCGGCCTTCACATAAACCTTTTCAAACTCCAGCTTGCAGCCCGTAAAATATGGTTGGCAGAAGCATATGCATAGAAGAACCGCGTCCCTAGAGCAGTTCTTCGAAAGTAGAAGAAAAACAGATGAGACTAGTAGTCAGCCGTAGGCCTCTTTAGATCATTTCGTTTCCAGGCTCATACCCAGAGGCGTGTGTACCACATGCTCAAGACGAAGCATGTTTGGCCGAATATTCAGCGCACCCACAACGCCATCCATAAGAGTATCCCGTGGTATCTGACCCGCTCAAAAACGCCCATAACACCACCCATGCCCATGCCCATGATGTGATAAAATAAAGATCCCCGATATCCATCATAAACCATGCCATAAAGAATGCCGCTGAAAAACCGTTGCAAGAAACGAGGCAAGTAGGATGGACCGAAATGTGCGAATACACCGCAAATCAGTCCTATAGTACACTACTTTCGTAGAAAGTCGTTGTTGTCATCAGCGAATCACGCCCCAGCTGTCCATACTACTCAGACCCCCAGTACGCTCCTTCTTCTTGAACGCATTCCAGAACCGCAGCGTCTCGTCGCCCGCACCTGTGACAATGACCTGGCCATCTGGGCTCATGGCCAAGTACAGGACACGGTAGGTATGCCCCGTCAGCGAGACGACTTGCTGCATGCTTGGGTACTTCCAGACGATGATCTGGTTCTGGCTGTAGCCGTGCGTCGAGACGATTTCGTTGCTGTTTTTGGACCATGCGAGGTTGCAGACTTGGCTTCCAGTGTCGAGGCTGTTGATGAGGTTGGCGGGTGCGGTGGGCGACAAGGGGACGTTTGCTGTTGCTGCGGCTGAGGCGGCGGCCGAGGCGGATGCGAGGGCTGATGCTGAGGGGCCGTTGGAGTTGACAAGGGTGTTCCAGAACTTGATGGTGCGGTCTGCAGTACCACCGCCGCTGGCAAGGAGACCACGCTGGTGTGGGCTCCAGGCAATGGCTTTGACGGCGGCTTGGTGCTCACTCCACTTAAAAGTGGGCTCGGCGTTGAGCTTCTCCCACACCATCAGCTTGTTGTCGTTGCCTCCAGAGGCGAGCTGTCCGTCTTCTTGGTTCCACTTGAGACCACAGACTTCTTGCTTGTGGCCGACAAGCTTGCGAAGCCATTGCTCTGGTTGTCGGACGTCGCGGTGGTAGATGGTACGGTCTCTTGATCCAGAAGTAAGAATGTGTTCGTTCCAGGCAAGTGCGCCGACCCTAGCAGTATGGCCTGTCATGGTACGAAGACGTCGCTGCGTCTGTGCGTCCCAGATTTGTACTTGACCTCGGTTTGTGCCGACCGCAATGTGTGAGCCCTAAAGGACATTAGCATGGACGAGGTACGGAAAACGGCGAAACTTACACGCTGTATCCAGTTGACACTTGTAACCGAATCATCTTGTAGCTCGCAGAGCTTGGTGACGCGGCCACTACTCGAGTTCCACATGTAGACACACGAGCCGAGTCCTACTCCAAGGGTATTTTGACTACCCCAGTCGACGAGGTTGAGGTAGAAGTCATCGGCGAGATCCGGTGCATCCAAAACCTTGTATGGCACCTTGGAGACGGCACGGGCTTGGCGTTGCGGACTGAGAAGCATGCGCTGACTGCTGTATTTGATTGGAGATAAGCTGTACAGGTCTGAGCGGGCATTGAGATTCAGAATGCCGTGCCGACTTGAAGGCGTCCGTGAGGGAGTTGGCTGGCCAGAGTATGAGAAGAGGTTCTTGTGCGGGGTCGACGGCGTCCCTGAAGGCGGGGGTAATGTAGCTGCAGTCCTGGCTGGGGGAGTGTGTGAGCGTCCTGCACCGCGCATGTTGGCACTGTCGGTCGGAGACAAACTTTGAGGAAAGGCTTGAGGCACAGAGCCCTCGAACATCTCTTGGCGGAGCACGGCGGAGTATGTGCGGTTGGCTTCTTCAGCTGCAGCAGGTCAGTGGCTGTACAGTGGACGGCTGTGGGTGCTTACTCTTCTGGAAATGCAGCTCATGGTGGGGAGTGCGCCTGGCCTTGGACGGCGTTGCTGGCGAGGCCTCGTCATGAAGGAGGTTGAAGCTTGCCTGGAGATCTTGACCTGCGCGATTTGGGATGAATCTGGGGACGAGTCAGCACGGTCATGTCGATGCGACTGAGTTGGCCATCTCACCTGTCGCCATATATGCGCGGTCGCTTTCGGCTTGGGCTTGCTGTGGGCGTCCGCTCCCTAACTCGGCCGGCCTGCTCAATGTGACCAAGCGCTTTTGACAGTGCGGCCGCGTCTATAGGTTCTGAGCCGCGATCGAGCGGGTTCGGGGGAAAGAGCTGGTTGCGCTTGTGGGAGGCGGTTGGAGGCGTCTTTGACTCGGGTGGTGATATCAGCGTTGGGGTTGCCACGTCGTCTTCGACTTGCGCATGCGCAGCAGCAGTCTTGCCTGGATCGTCGGGCAGCGCAGAGAAGAATGCGCCGGGCTGTGCCCTGCTGTTGCTGCGTGTATGAACCATGGTACCAAGGAAAGTGATGTCGCCGTGGCGGGGTGTAGGCGATGAAAGATGGCAGGGCGCAGTAATATTCTAGGCGGCGGGACAATGGTCACCTGAAACGAAGGTAAAGTTGGGAACAATGAGCTGAATGGCGCGGTGACGTCGAGTCGTGGTATTGTGATGATTGATAGCCCCTAAGTCGTTTGCCCTCCTCTTAACCAATGACGGGTCGTCGCGGCGCACAACAGTGCAAACAATAAACGTGCTTTTATTCAATTTCAGTGCGCATCGGGTCGCGATAGCGGTGGGTGTGGTGCTGTGGGTGTTGGTGGTGGGCGCGCAACGGGCGGGGTGGGCGGCGGTGACCTTGTTGTGGTTGCGGGTCGGAGCTTGTATGCTAGACAGCCGCAGGGTGCTGGGGGAGCAACGAGAGACGGGCGGGCGCGCACACGTAGCGAGAGACGGTAGCAATGGGCCGGACTGGGGCCAGGTTAACGCTGTATGAGCTGTATGTAATGGATGAAGGTGAAAGTGAAAGCGACTGTTGCATCTCTCGTCTAGACCAGGGCGCGAGGGAAGTGAGAGCAGTCGCCGCGACGCGCGAGGCAGGTGCCCGTCACGGTCGTGGCTGCCATGTCGCCGTGTTTTGATGTTCCCTCTCCTCTCGACGCGTTGGAGACGCCTCGTCCAATCAGCGCCGCGCATGGCCGCCCGTTGGAGGCTAGCGCCCTGTCCCGCCAGGCGCTCAACCGCCTCTCAATCGCTACCCCACACCGCCCGCGCCCAGCTGGTCGACGGCGCATCCAATCCTTAATGCTGCCCTCATCCAAGCTGCGGGTTACACTACTGCACTGCGCACCGACCCGGCCCCTTGTTGTATCACGTTCGAGCTTCCTCTCATCCCACTTCAGCGCCATGTCGACCAAACCCTCTCTCAAAGCTGCCGAGGACTTCCTCTCCTTTGTCAATGCCTCACCCACACGTACGTCGCGTGCTGTCGTCATTCACGTGCATACTGACATCCAAAAGCATTCCACGCGGTCAAGTCAGCAAAGGAAAGGCTAGAGAAGGCTGGCTTCAAGCAGATCAAGGTGCGCCTCCCCTTCCACTGCCATCACTTTCGCCAGCAACCAACCCCAACTAGGAGCGCGACTCGTGGGCACCCACCCTCCAGCCCGGAGGCAAGTACTACCTCACCCGCAACACATCCTCCATCGTCGCCTTCGCCATCGGCCACAAATGGAAGGCCGGCAACCCCATCGCCATGATTGGCGCCCACACCGACTCTCCCTGCCTGCGCATCAAGCCCGTATCTAAGCGTACCGGCGACGGCTTCATTCAAGTAGCCTGCGAGACGTATGGCGGTGGACTCTGGCATACCTGGTTCGACCGCGACCTCAGCATCGCAGGCCGTGCCATGGTACGGACAAAGGACGGCAACATCGAGCAGCGCCTAGTCAAGGTGGAGAGGCCCATCTTGCGGATACCCACTCTGGCCATCCATCTGGATCGCCAGGAGAACTTCCAGTTCAACAAGGAGACGCAGCTGTTCCCTGTTGCCGGCCTCGTCGCTGCAGAGCTAAACCGCCAGGGCAAGACCGAAGAGACCAAGGAGGATACCAAGGACACCGAGACCGAGGGCCCTCTCGCTGCCCCAACCGCAAGGCACCATCCCTACATCATCGACATCATCGCCGAGGAGGCCGGTGCTGAGCCCACCGACATTGTAGACTTCGAGATGGTGCTGTATGATACACAGAAGTCGGTCATTGGTGGCCTGAACAATGAGCTCATCTTCTCTCCGCGGCTGGACAACCTCATGATGACCTACTGCAGCGTCGAGGGTATCATCAAGAGTCTTTCTGCGTCGTCTGCACTGGAGAACGACTCGACCATCCGATTGATCGCATGCTTCGACCATGAAGAGATTGGCTCCCAGACCGCACAGGGAGCAGACTCAAACCTGCTGCCTGCTGTGATCCGCCGCCTGTCGGTCCTGCCCGCCTCGGACAGCAACTCGGACAAGTCTTTTGAAAAGGTCGAAGCGGATACGGCTACCGCTTATGAGCAGACGCTCGCCACATCCTTCTTGATCTCCGCCGACATGGCTCACTCGGTGCACCCCAACTACCCGGCCAAGTACGAATCTCAGCACAGGCCTGAGATGAACAAGGGCACTGTTATCAAGATCAATGCCAACGCCCGGTACGCCACCAACTCACCAGGTATAGTCCTGCTTCAGGAGGCAGCCCGTCGCGCCAAGCCTGCCTCTTACAGCCCCAAGTCGGGCAAGGAAGGTGTCCCGCTTCAGCTCTTTGTCGTCCGCAACGACTCTTCGTGTGGCAGCACCATCGGTCCCATGCTGTCAGCGGCCATGGGCGCCCGCACTCTTGATCTAGGCAACCCGCAGCTCAGCATGCACAGCATTCGCGAGACTGGCGGTGCACACGACGTTGAACATGCCGTCAATCTGTTCGATAGCTTCTTTGAGAACTTTGAGGAGCTGGAGAAGAAGATTATTGTGGATTGACTAGATCGCTCGCGATTGTGATGATTGAGGAAGTTGGATGTAGATGAATGAATGCGGCACGAACGAATGAAATACTCAGTGTAAATGCAAGAATGTATGAAACATCAGTGTAGAATGCGAGAATGGGTGGAACATCAGCGCAGAATGCAGGCATGCATGAGAGTGTCTGTGAGTACCTTGTGGCCTCCGGATCCCAGGAACAATTGTAGGATGAACCCGGACTCTCTCGATATGGTTCCGCTGCTGATCTCAGGGTCCACGCCAAGCACCCCACCATGTCATCTTGTGCATCTGTCCTCTGACGCGAACCACTGTGTCCACAATTGACATCATGGCACCTCAATTTCTTTCTGGCGACAAAAGCGCCATAGACGAGTTCTTGGACAGATTCGATGTATGCGCCGAGAAAGAACTGATGCTAAACATTGTGCTCACCACGTGTTCTAGGTCTTCCTGTTCGACTGCGATGGTATGCGCTCGCCTTCCTCCCATGCGGCATGTCGGTTGCACTCGCAATACAGATAGCATACGCTTCAAATGTAGCCGTCTACTGATCCTGACGAAGGATAGGCGTCCTCTGGTCTGGCGATCACCTGTTGGAAAAGGTCTCCGAGACGCTGGAGATGCTGAGGAGCAAAGGTAAGACGCTTGCCTTTGCAAAAAGCATACTTGAGCTAATCCGTTGCAGGCAAGCAACTCGTCTTCGTCACCAACAACAGCACAAAGTCCCGAGCCGACTACAAGAAGAAGTTTGAAAAGCTCGGTATTCCTGCCGAGGTGGTATGTAACGCGAAACCCTCCAACGCGACACTATCTGACAAAATATTAGGAAGAAGTCTTTGGATCCTCCTACAGCGCCGCCGTCTACATCGCCCGCATCCTCAAGCTCCCCGCGCCAAAGAACAAAGTCTTCGTCCTCGGCGAAAGCGGCGTAGAACAAGAACTCGACGCCGAAGGCGTCCCATACATCGGCGGCACCGACCCCAAGTACAACCGCGAGTTCCGGGAGCCAGAAGACTTTGAGGCCATCGCAAACGGCAGCCTGCTCGACCCGGATGTTGGCGTTGTGCTGAGCGGTCTGGACTTTCACTCCAATTACCTCAAGACGTCAATCGCGTTTCAGTACCTGCAGCGCGGTGCCATCTATCTTGCTACGAATATCGATTCTACGCTTCCAAATGCGCATACGCTGTTTCCTGGCGCCGGTGCATCGGGTGCTTCACTTGAGAGGGCTATTGGCAGGTCGCCATTGTCTCTGGGCAAGCCGAGTCAGGCTATGATGGATGCGGTAGAGGGCAAGTTCAAGTTTGATCGTAGTAGGACATGCATGGTCGGAGATAGATTGAACACGGATGTCCAGTTTGGCATTGATGGAAAACTGGGCGGCACGCTGGCTGTGCTCACGGGTGTTAGTAAGAAGGAGGACTTTTTGGCGGAGGATGCGAAGACTGTTCCTACGGCTTATGTTAATGCGCTGGGTGATTTACTGGGCTAGAGATGGTGCTGGTAGCGCAAGACTTGGGCGGAGTTGAGATCACGAGGATATAGACAGGACTGTCATAGAACTGATAGAATTGACATTATGATTAGATAGCAAACCGAAGCACTGGGGATATGCTGGCAGTGTCGTTCAGTGGAAGCAGAGTGGAGTACCGTGTGACAGCGAGACGCTGATCCTACTAGCACGATGAATGCGCGTGGGTCTCTTTTCATCAATGGGCTTTTCCATCCATGTTACCCCAGGCTTTTTCCACTCGGTCATGGGCGGCCGCATCTGGGGTAGGGCAAAGACCGCGGTAATCCACGCTCGACTAGGTATCCCGCGGGGAGTTGCCCACAATCTCTGTCCCTGCAATTAGCCGGCAAATGACCCGAACGTCGGTGGTTCCGCCGCTCAAACTCGTAGAGCAGTTGCCGACAGCCCCACCATAAGAGAGGAAGGACATCGGAATCTCGGAAATGCAACCGGAACGACGAGGGGAAGTTGTTGCATCACCGCTCATATCACGTTGCTGTCTTCCATCTCATTTCTTACTTTGCAAAACTGCTCCCCTAAAACAGATCTCATCTCGAGGAATCTTGAGACCAAACACAAAACATGGCACCACCCGACCTATCCCAAAACCGAGCCGTCAAGCTCGTCGCCCACGCCGCCGCAAACAACTACGCCATCTGCGCCACATGCTGCTACAACGTCGAAGGCATCCTCGCCTCTGTGCGCGCCGCAGAAGCCAAACGCGCACCGTTAATCATCCAGATCTTTCCGTGGGCCCTCACATACGCCGACGGCATCTTGCTGCACGCCGCCCGCGAAGCTGCGGACCATGCTAGCGTGCCGATAGCATTGCACATGGACCACGCGCAGACGCCGGAGATTGTGAAGAAAGCTGCGGATTTTGAGCGGGGGTTCGATGGGATTATGGTGGATATGAGTCATTTTGATGATAATTTGGAGAAGACGGCGGAGCTGGTGCGGTATTGTAATGAGCGGGGGATCATCACGGAGGCGGAGCCGGGGAGGATTGATGGTGGAGAGGATGGGGTAGGCGATTTGAGTGAGATGGGGCTTGAAGCTATTCTTACCACGCCGGAGCAGGCAGAGGAGTTTGTTGCGACGGGGATTAATTGGCTTGCTCCGGCGTTTGGAAACGTGCATGGCAAGTATGGACCGAGGGGTCCGCAATTGGATTATCCGCGGTTGCGCAATGTGCATGCCAAGGTGGGGGATCGCGTTGCGTTGGTGTTGCATGGCGCGGGCAAGGAATGGTTTGAGGAGAAGTTGCTCAAGGAGTGCATTGAGTGTGGTGTTGCGAAGGTGAATATCAACGATGGGTTTAATGATGATTTCATCAGGATTATGAAGGAGCAGGCGGGTCTGACGCCGCTGACGGGGTTGATTGAGAGGGCGACGGATGCGATGCAGAAGAGTATCGAGACTTATATCGAGTGGATGGGTGGCGCGGGGATGGCGGAGAAGATTCAGTTGTAGATGCAATAGATGGGGTTGGAGATGCAGATTCATACATATGGCTAGGATGTGTAACGGTAGTTAAGACATCTCTCAAGTTACTCAGAAGGGACTCACAGCGTACCCAAGTTGCGGTGCAAAAGGACAATTATGCGGCATCTCGTTATCGCGGCCGAGTGGTTACATTCTTGCGACAGATAAAGAGGGTAGAAGCTAACTAAGATGCTACAGTGGCTATGAGCACCTTGACAGGAGCTTGAATTGGTCTTATTGAAGGAAAGGTTCCAAGAAGAGTTACCAAAAGCGGCGTACAGAACTAAAGCTATGATACCAGGATCAGAAACATAATACCAGTCTTTGCCAAGAAACATATACTCGCCCGTCATAAAATGAATGTCCCAAAGAATGATAATACCAAACACATCTACATCCCCCACTCGCCGTCTCTTGTCAAGTCAAGTGTTCCTCAAATCCATCAACTCACTGCGGCCAAGCACACAAACCCGCACAATCGCTCCATCCATTCAGCGGATCACAGTCATCTCTCGGATCATCAACGCAAACCTGACCTGGGATATCACACTCGAATCCCGCAAACCCACCACACATTTTCTCACCAACGCAAACACCCAGCTGGTCACAAGCAGGACCGCAGGCACCCGGTGTGAACGGATCGGTAATACAGACTTGGCCAGCGGGACAATCGAGTACTTGACCTGCACGGCCGCCACCGCAGATTGGGTTGGTGGGAGCGGGCGGGTGGGGCTCGATGGGCGAGGGAAGCGGGACGGGCGTGGCCGTGATGGTCCAGAGGGTGGAGCTAGGGTAAGGTGGACAGACCTGGTCTATCTGTTAATATATTCTAACCATCGTAAAGGTCAAATAATTTCATACCTGGAGAACAGGCTTCTCGCCACCACACATCTCGTAGCATCTCTCCTTGGCAGCATTCTGACAGTAACAACTTTCAGGCCAGGTCGAGATGCAGCTTACCAGAGGACATTCGCAAGCTGGGGGAGGTGGGACCGGGGCAGGTACAGGCTCTGGGTCTGCCACACGAGCCTCGACTGAAGGAGGACCGAGAGGAGGGCAGTGCGTTGGAAACGGTGGTGCGGGACCGCCGCACTTGTCCGAACATGCCTTTGCTGCATTGTAGTCGCAGTAGCAAGAGTCAGGCCAAACCTGAAGGCAGGAATGGGGGCCAGGTGCGCATACGCAAGCCTGAGCTTCTGGCTCTGGTACGGGTGCTGGCGCTGGCGCACGAGCGACCACATTGTCGAGTGGAGCGCAGTCTTGGTAAATTGGCTCTACACCACCGCACTTCTCGTAGCATGCCTTGTCGGCGTCGTTGCGGCAGTAACAGCTGTCCGGCCAGGATTGGATGCACATAATGTCTTCGCATACACAAGTATCGGCATGTGGGTCCGGTGACGGGAGCGGCTCCGGTAGAGGCACTGGAGTACCAGCTTCGACGTCAGGGAGACTGCAATCCTGGTACATTGGCTCTTCGCCACCACACTTTTCAAAACAAGCTCTGGTTGCGTTATTGCGGCAGTAGCAGCCTTCTGGGAAAGACAAGATGCAAATAACATCTTCGCACACACAGGTCTCTTCGTAGGGTGCCGGGATAGGGGCTGCAGCTGGAACTGGGACTGGCTCAGGTTCTGGAGCACGAGCTTCCACTTCGTCAATGGGAAGAGTGCAGTCCTGGTACGTGGGCTCTTCTCCACCACACTTTTCGAAGCACGCTTGCGTAGCGTTATTGCGACAGTAGCAGCCCTCAGGATAGGAAAGAACGCAGAAGACTTCTTCACAGACGCACGTTGCGGGTGCAGGCTCTGGTGTGCTGACTGGTGCTACCGGTAGGCGAGGGCAATGCTGCCATCGTCATGAGCTATTTATTTCGCATATATGCTGCATTGACTTACCAGAATGTGTGGAGCGTAGTCAGGGCATTTGGCCTTGCACGCGTATTCTCGCTCGTTGAGGCACTGACATGATTCCTGTGACGATCTTAGCTATAGCGCGAGGGTCAGCAAGAAACATGATATACATACCAGTGCACCACTAGCAGCTGAGCAATCCGGTGGTGGACATGTTGCTACACAACTATCGGGCTGCAAGTCGTGCGCCAACCCAAGTGCACAGCCAAGAAGCGGAAGAAAAGCAAGGAGCTTCATCGTTGACAGAAAGATGACCGACAAGCAATAGGGATATGTTAATGTTGTAGTAAGCCCGGATTTTAGTCTAATGAGGTTCAAGTCGGCCCTGATATATACTTGGAAACCACGTGGGAAGCCCCGAACCGGAAACTTAATCTGACAAGAGTTCCAACATCATACTCATCTTAGAGCCTTCGGCCAAGAAAAGCCTCTGAGACATGCCAGAGTGTTGGAAGAGACCTAGACTGCGCTTTCGCAGCCACCAAAGTTTGCAGTCTGGCGAACACGAGTAGCCGGCTGCACAATAGATTGCTTGGCGGGTGTCTTGCAACGGGCGCCTTCCAGTGAGTGATGACGATGCATTGCTCGGATGGGGAAGTACGGCTCAAGACTACATGAGAAAGCCAACAGTGTAGTCAGACGGGCCTGTGTAGACGTTGGTCATTGATCCGGCCGTTGTCTTGTAGTGTAAGAGTTTCCAAGACCAGTAATGAAGCGGAAGACGACATCACACAAGGATCCGTACTAGACAAGCTTTCAACAGAGCACAAATCCTGCTCTCGGTTGCGGGGTAAAGGTAATCTCGACTAGACCTTTGGATTCCGGCGCCATCGCATGTTGTACTGCAAGCCAGCTGTCATTTTCTTCGTGTTGGAGGCAACGGCCTGTAGATTGGACAAAGGCTCTTGCGGCTGAGATACACAACAGATTCGTTTGTATATATTACGCGCTGCAAACTCAAACCGGGTAATAGATCGAGGGCTCCCGGTTCTTCAATCTCTCAACCGGGACGTTGCGCGCCTTCCCGCTCATTTTACCTTGTCTCACGATGATCTGACGTGGCCTGGCGGCGAATTAGGTTTGTACGTTCTGCTGATGGTGAGAACTTCGCAGCAGGCGACGAGTTGGGATGAATAGACTCCAAGGCTCATTCGTGGGGGAGTCGGCCGTACGAACTGATGTAGTGAATGCGACGAACCGGTGCGCGAGGACAGAGGGTATGGGGCTGCGGGTTGACTTACGCGGAACGCTGACGCCAAGACACTAGGCCATTGTTCGTGCCAACCAGACTATTGATCCCAAGGCCGGACCTCCCGTGAGACGTGAGACTACTATTGCGATCGTCCTCATGGACAGGTGTGTATCGAGTACTGGCACCTGGAATCTGTCTGAACACGGTTGAATGTTCTCATCAGAAGTAGAGAGTAAATCAGGTGATTATTGAGAACAGCATTTACCTATAGTAGTTTCCGCATACCGCTCATCGGAGCACAACTCCAATCAGGATTGCGATCACGCTTGGGCAACAGTAAGTCGTCAAGCGGACATTGTTCAGCTTGCCATAGCGGGTTTCAGGACCGGTAGAAAGGGGTGACTGATTGATTGAGTAGAGTGCGCAAAGACTGTCTACCATTATGCCACGCCATTCCCGAATAGGCCATTCGCTGACGTATAATCACATCCAAATGCAACGCCATTGTGCCTCCCAAGGGTATATCCCATCTATGTAACCAAAACCGATCATGTTGAAACGTAACTCATGAATGGTGAAATCACCGATTCCGATCCACATCTTCAGGCGGAGAGCGTCGCTGAAGACCGGTGTTCAATCGAACAGCATCAAGTCCTCGCCACACTACCGTAGAAACAGAAGAAGCTAGCTCTCGCAATGAGGTTCCGCCTTCTGCTGCTCGTGGAATCTCTCCGGAGGCACGCCTGGAAGTGGCTGCGGACCAACCAGGCTCGACGTCGTCATCAAGCAGGGATGGATCGGTAGGTGCAGATCTGGACATGGGCACGGGTCGCGATGCAGAAGGCGACTCGTTGCGAGTCTCAGCGGCTTCGGTCTGCACGTCGTCTTCGCCAACGGAGGGTCGAGGTGAGCGTGTCGGCGATGCTGACTGTAGCCGATCATGCCAGCTGCGACTCAACGAGCGTACAACATCGCCTTTACAGATGGGGCATGTTCGCCGGCGTGTGACGAGCCAGGGGGTGCTACTCACGTCAGATCGGATGGCTCAGTAGTCGGGGGGTGAATACTTACATGCAGTCTGCATGGAACTCGTGACCACACGGTAGGCTCATGACTTGACTTACTCCGTCGACGTACTCTTCTAAGCAGACGACGCATTCCCTTTGGCGGCCGCCGTAGCGTCGTCTCCATGCCGCCAGCCCTGATTCTCTCTTTTCTTCTTCACGGTCACGAGACGCATGCTGTACAGATGTTGAAGTGGCCGGTGTCTCTGATACCGTAGTTGAGCGCGACCGAGGCCCCGGTGACCTTGACCGGGTAGAAGAATGCTGCAGTAAGGGCGTGGTCGGAGAAGCTGCACTAGGCGTGGCCGAGGACGATGAATCACTGATGGTCTGATAGGTTCTGACCGGCAGGCGTTCCACAACAGACTTGGGTGCTCTCCAACGACGACGTCGTATGCGAGATCGGAGAAGGAGAAGGGCGTATACGACAGTCAGGGTGACCAATGGACTGACAACGAGTACGAGTAAAGTATCGAAGAAAGGACTGCTTGAAACGGTTGTGGGTGTAAGTGTGACCCAGAGGCCTTTGTGGGCAGTAGCAGCTGGGGACGTCTTGATGATACCAGAGTTGGCGTCGATGATTGAAGTGATGCTTCTAGTGCGCACGCGGCTGGACGATGCTGGGGACACAGCGTCGTGCCTAGAGCCTGACCACCAGGTCCAGAGCTTCTTCCTGCCACTCTCTACATTGGCTGGAGTATATTCGCCACTGCCGGGCACGACGTTACTGTCGGTTTTGATACTTGATGGAGTTGCGCTGGCTGCCGATGGAGCCTCACTTGTCGATGAGGAAAGAGGCAAAAGGTCAGGATCCCGCCAGTCGTGTTCTCCGATGACAAAGCCATCTGCTGCACTGGTAGGTGTGGGTGTGGATGCTGGTGTTTTGGTCTTGATGGGCGTTTGGTCGTCTTCCCAATCGCTGACGTCGACCCAGCCAAGATCTCCGCTATTTGGTAGTCTTCGACTGCCAGCCTTTGGAGGACTATCGCTCGTATCGAGGCCAAACATAGACAGGAGCGAATGTAGCCAGCCAGCATGCTCACCAGCTGTAGTCTTCTTGCCAGATATTGGTGGGTACTGTTTGCCCTGAGCCGCTGTTGGTGTAGTTCGTAGCGTCCCGGAAGGCGTTGGACGGCCCTCGGCAGTCTTGTCAGATGCGTGCACAGAGTTGGAGAGTATGCCGTCGGCCGAGAGGAGCGAAGACAAAAGATGGGCGGTTGTGTGCGAAGTGAATAGTGATGGAATCGTGATATTAGAGGTATCTCCTTTGGCGTACATCCGAACGAGGGCACCGCCGCGCACGTCGTCGCCCACTATGACAGCTGCTCCACCGCGTGACTGTGCCCATTGCACTTTGGCCAAGAAACCACAGCCGCCTCGCTTGAGTAGGACAACCTTGCCAGCGATTTCAGCGCTCTCCTGGAGCGACTGGATATCGGCGTGTTTGGATCCTGATGACGCGCGCATGCTAGAGAAGCCTGATTGCAGGTGATCGTCTGTACCATCGTCCACAGCAGCGGTCTCGGTGTTGTCGTCTGTGGCTTCGCGGTTCGCGTCTTTTGAAGGCAAGTTCCTGTTGGGCAAGGTACCCTTTGCTTTACCTTGGACACGACTAGATGACCGTGAGGCACTGCCAAGGTCATCATTGCCGTCTTGCCAGCCTGGAACGTCGCTGCATCCCAACTCGCCCCCGGCACCCAATGTATCGTCTCCAAAGCCGCTACCAATCCATAGCGGGCCACTCAAGCCCTCTTTAGGTAGTGCTGGGCCAAACGCGGCAGGTCTGGCCAGAAAGAAAGTCGAGTTATCGTCGGTGAGACTAATGATGGCGGATGGCGGAAACAAAGAGCTGGGCGACGTGAAAGAAAACAAGGCTTTGAAACCGCCCTGGCTCGATGCAACGGATGTTTGCTCCTGCGCTTCATTCTGTGATTTGCCTACTATCATGTATAGAAGTAGCGTGACAGCCAGTAGGCTCGTCGATAGCGACAACAGCAGACGGAGTGGACGCATGCTTGCGGAAGCAGCCGGCGGCGGCGGGAGAGGTTGAAAAGCGAGAAAAGCAGCAGAATGTGCTGGTTATTTAGTCGGGTCGCTGCATCGACCGAGGTCAGGAGACGGACGCGACGTGGTCCCGTTTGAGGTGGGTCACGCGGGGTGGATCGAGAGTGAAGGGTAGGAAGCGATGGATGATGATGCGGTAATAACAAATCCAGCCGGTCGTCACTACCTGTGTGGCGCAAGGCAATAAATGGCGCACATGGGCAGAAAGACTTATCGCGCGAGTGAAAGTATGCAGGAAGCGGGCCTAGGGAAAGCAACTGGACAAGGACGTGACGGAGAGGGAACGACTGCAGGTGGTCGGAGCCCGATGATGTCGTGATGGTTCCAGGACCCTGGTGGAAAGGGCACGGGCAGCTGCTGCACACGCGCGCGATGGACGCCAAGTGTGCGACTCCCCGCAATCGACTATGCTGGAACCGTCCAAAACATCGCGTCAGCCTTATCAAATCTTCCTTATCAAGTCTCTCTTATCCGCAGACGAAGATGGCCTTTCGCGCGACTTCATGACAAGGTGAAACGCGACGTGCACAGTCCGGACGCGTCTGTGACACCCATGTGGCTGATGTGGCGCGCATCTCTTCAATCACGAACAGAAACACGCAATATCCTAAAATGACCGACTGTAGAAAACAACAAAGTAAAAAGCGACGGCCCAGACAAAGGCCGTCGAGGTGAGATTGCTGAACATGTCGCCGTCACCAAGACTCAGTCATGGTCACACCTTCCTCGTCAGTTTCCTCGGTCGTTTGTGGCTTCTGCTTTCTTCATAGCTCTGTAGCAACTGGCAAGCACGTCCGCCACACCCCGACGTACCTTCGTCTTTTGCTCCTTCCTTCTCCCATCATGTCATCATGTTGCTCCCATCATCTCCCTCGTTCAACCTTCGACTCTGCATCACATCTCTCATACCTTCAGCTCCTCATACACCTAGTCCTACCATCAGCTTTCATACCTCTCTACAGTCCTTCTCCTAGTTGCTTCATTCCTAAGCTTTACCTATTCTTCGGCTGCCGATCCCAGCCCGCATCTCTCTGACCTACCCGACCTAGACAAACATCTCCCGTCGTACGTAATCCACTTCAGTCTCTCACAGATGCCAGCATACAATGCTATCTTCCACTCGTACTGATGAACCACCAGCGCCCCCCCGGAGAGCTTCATAGTCATGCCAGGCATGAGAACCAGATACACCGAAGACCCCAACCGCCCCGGAGAGCCACGCCTAACCGGTTTCTCATGGCTACCCAACAGAGCTCGCCACCTCTTCATCTCCTTCCTCGGTGAATTTGTTGGCACTTTTCTCTTTCTTTTCTTCGCCTTCGCCGCTACACAGGTCGCAAACAATCTTCGCGGCACCAGGCCCATGGACATCGGTTCACTGTTGTACATCTCGGTAGCCTTCGGTTTCTCCCTGGCAGTCACCGTCTGGGTCTTCTTCCGCATCAGTGGAGGCTTGTTCAATCCTGCTGTATATGCAACCAAGCAAGCTAGTCTGGAAGCAATCGCTGACATAACCCAGGTCACCATCGCCTTGGGTCTTATGGGAGCACTTGGCTGGATGAAGGCCTTGCTACTAATCATTGCGCAACTACTCGGTGCCATCGCTGCCGCCGCAGTTGTATCCGGCCTGTTTCCAGGACCACTGTCCGTCAACACCACTCTCAGCAGTGAAACATCTGTTACGCGAGGCCTGTTCATTGAGATGTTTTTGACCTTCATGCTCCTCCTTACCATTTTCATGTTGGCGGCAGAGAAGCACAAGGCGACCTTTGTTGCCCCGATTGGCATCGGATTGGCTCTGTTCATTGCTGAACTCGCGGGTATGCGCCTGCCTGCCCTGCCACAAACACCCTCATGCTAATACATACAGGTGTATATTTCACCGGAGGCTCTCTGAACCCAGCTCGCTCTTTCGGACCTGCTGTCGTCACCGGCGTGTGGCCTGGACACCACTGGATCTACTGGCTTGGCCCTCTTCTCGGCGCCATTCTCGCATTCGTCTTCTACCGCCTGTTGAAGACGCTCGAGTACGAAACTGCCAACCCCGGTGCAGACCACGATGGCCGTGAAAGATATTCTGAGCACGAAATTGGTAGGAGCTCCACTCATTTTGAGGAAGCTCATAGTGAGTTATCAGCGCTTCCGTCGAAACAAAACTGACCCCTCTACAGCCCACCGCGCGACTGACGGAGCCGACGAGCGTGAACAAGCAAGGCAGTTGCGGTCCAGCATTGTACTGCCAACCACGGTTCAGCGTCAACAAATGCCGTTCTGGAACACAATGTCGACGTCTACGAGCCAGAAGCCTGCGGCACCTATGCCAGCACACATACAGACGTTCGACGGCCACCGATCCGACAGTGTCAACCATCCCGATGACCGCCCACGTGCCCACCACAAGCGCGGTTCGTTGCAATACGAGATGTCGTCTGAATCCAGCTACCGCAACGGGCCGAGTGCAGAGTCGGGCAGCTCAGAGTCTTGGACCGGCTCTTCGACAAGCTCGAGCTCACGGTCTCGCCGCTCGCCAAGCGCATAGGATGACAAGCCGCCGAAGAAGGGCATCTTCAACGGCATATTCTATTGGCCTTGCTGCTTCTTGCCATACTTTGTACTGCAGGTCTGTTTCTGTCCTCACACGTAGATAGCCTTTGGTGTGTGTCGCCGTCTTGGGTGTTTGATGGATGGGGCTGGGTATTGCGGTGTTTCGCTACATAGAGTATCTCTTCTGTTTGCCTATGGATCAATACATCTCGTTTCAGCGCACGTTGAAGGTCTACACTTCTTGATCTGAATCATTTGACCGGGATAAGATGTCAAAAGAATTCGAAGTTTTGATCTGCGCAGCTTTTTCGGTGGCTGAGACCACTATATGGGCGCATTCGCGTGACTTTGCAAGCCAAGAACGGGATTGACGACGTGGATTCGATGCGCAAGCGCCCTGAAGGACTGCTCTCACTCACAGTAGTCCTGATCAGAGTTGTATGTTGCAAGTGTTGTTACGCCCCTCTTTCCAATGAATTTAGTGGAGGGGTAATTGACAAAGCGTTCTTCTTTCGCCAACTGAGGAGAGATGGTAGAAGATGGCCAACTTCTCCACTCGCAGTAAATGTGGCGATGAGGGGTGCAGGACCTTGCGATTTGCCAAAGTCCTAGCAACCCGTTCCAGGATTCAACCTCACCCGTCACGTCTTCACATAACATGCGAAACATGCGAAACTCTTTCATTGTATTACTATCCACTTTAGTATACACAGTCCGGTCCACGCAGTATACCATTCCAGCACCGCTCGCCTCCATCGAGAGGAAAATCGTCGTTCCGTCGTCGTCGCAGGTGGGTCTGGGTGCGCGGTTTTCTCGAGACACCGACCAGTTTATTGAATCAGAGATGCCGTCAAAGCGTCCGTTATGTAACAAGGTGTGTGTGCCGGACGCGGAAGTCATGCGACCACATCCACATCTACCAGCGAACCACTTGAGCCTCCCGAAAGAGGAGAGTTCAAAGGCGGATGGGGAGAGCCGCTCAGCTGATACACGCTAGGCTTTCATCATCTGGTGATTTTGTTAGTATGCGCGCGACCGTCGGGATCGGGTAAGGAGGGTGGCTTACATGTTATAAACTGGAGGGATGGCGAGAGGAACTGGGTGTGGGTGCCGGAAAGCTTTTGAAGCTTCTGCAGTGTGGTCTGGGCGGACACTAGTCCTGTTTGGGCACAGTGTCTGTCATGGCTTGGCGCGTCCTACAGACATGGCTGTGAGCTTCTCATGGACGTCAGAGACATTGTCACGATTTTGAAGGCTTGATCTATCGTCGTGACTCACTATGAGTCTCTTGCGCGCTTCCCGGTATGCAGTGACTCGAGAGAGTAGCCTTCGCAGCTCCTATGCAGAGATTTCGAAATTTTGTCGAACATCCCATCACGGGACCACGCCAAACCGTGTAGGGCCATGTTCACGACATACATATCGGAATTTCGCAAGCTCGCATGCTCCTACGCCCAATGACCATATACAAAAGACTCTCGATGAATTCAAGGCTACCAGTAGGTTTGCAACACCAGTTCAGAGCCAAGCGCTTATCAGATTTCAGTTCGTCCATCCGCCTGGGAGTCACTGAGCTCAGCATGGTCTGATACCACCCAGTCTGACAAACCTCCTGGCGAGACAATTGAACTCGTTGGCTACATCGGTACAAGACGAGATGTTAGCAACAAGCTCTCTTTCACTATGCTTCGCAGTAAGAACCAAACGCGGGTCATCCAACTCGTCTCGGGTCCCCAAGACGACGGAGCAGGCGGAACAGATGCACACACCTGCTTACGGTCGTTGAAAGAATGGACTCCTGTTCTCGTAAGAGGAACGCTCAAGGAGCGTCAACCACCCAAGCAACAGTGGGTAGACGGCATCAAGTTGGTCCAGACTCGCGAGATTGCTGTGCAGCACGTCCAGCCTCTCAACGAAATAGCAGACGACATCATCATCAAGAACGACACGGTTTTCGGTCCAGATCAAAGACATTTGCAGCTGCGTACAGACGCAAAATTGCGTTCGGATATCGTCACACGGGCGAGAGCCATGGCGCGGGCAAGGTTGCACCTGAATTCGGTGTCATGGAAAGAGATAGAGACGCCCATACTTTTCAAGTCGACACCTGAGGGTGCGAGAGAGTTCCTCGTGCCGACGCGGCAGAAGGGGCTAGCATACGCATTACCGCAAAGTCCGCAGCAGTACAAGCAAATACTAATGGCGTCTGGTATCACCAAGTACTATCAATTTGCGCGATGTTTTCGAGATGAGGACCTAAGGGCCGACCGGCAGCCAGAGTTCACTCAGGTAAGTCCTACGTGACACACAATGAAGCCGTCGCTAATTGTGGAACAGCTTGATATGGAAATGTCCTTTGCTGGCGAAGAAGATGTCATGAACGAAACCGAGAGTCTTCTCAGAGAGCTCTGGTACAAGGTTTTGAAGCAGAAGACACCGGAAGAGTTCCAGCGAATGAAATACCAGACTGCAATGGCTCGCTACGGATCTGATAAACCGGATCTGCGCTTCGAAGCACAGGTGTGTTGAGATGCTGTAACGTAGTTACTATTCTAAACTGACGATACGCAGATTCACACCATTACCGAGCATCTGACACCAGATCTGATAGGCAAGATCACCTCTCTACAGGACCCGGCAGTTGATGCCATCAAGATTTCGATATCTGAGGACCCCAAGGTTACGCGCAAATTTGTCTCCAGCTTCCTTGACAGCCCGGACGGGAAAGTCTTCCTGGATAATCCGGACGGCCAGCCCGGTATCTTCATTGGGGATCTCTCACAGCCCATGCAGGGCCTTGGACCATTAGGCCGCCAGTACGAGATGGAAGGTCCCGAAGCTCTGAAGCCAGAGAACGGAGACCTTCTTGTTCTCCAAGCACGTCCAAACGTACCATTCTCTGGTGGCTCAACCATGCTAGGAAACCTGCGCCTTGCTCTCCACAAGGCAGCTGTAGCGCAAGGCCTAATGGAAGCGCCCGCGAAGGACGACTTCAAATTTGTTTGGATCACAGACTTCCCACTGTTCACGCCATCGAGCGATAGCGAACCAGGACAAGGCGGCTCAGCAGGCTTCTCAGCCACTCACCACCCTTTCACTGCGCCAAAGACACCAGCAGACGTGGACAAGCTCCTCACAGATCCTTCTTCCGCAGTAGCAGCACACTACGACATTGTCGTCAACGGTATCGAGCTTGGTGGTGGTAGTCGTCGTATCCATTCCGCCGCCATGCAAGAGTTTATATTCAAGGACATTTTAAAGATGAAGCCTGAGCGCGTGGAAGACTTTAGGCATCTTCTCGACGTACTGAGGAGCGGATGTCCGCCCCACGCGGGTATCGCGTTGGGATGGGACAGGCTGATGGCCGTCATGTGTGGACGGGAAAGCGTAAGGGATGTTATTGCTTTCCCGAAAAGTGGACGGGGCGAGGATTTGTTGGTGAAGAGCCCGAATCGGATGACGGAGGAGCAGTTGGCTACGTATCATATGAACTTGAGAGACTAGGTCGGGAGGCGGACTATTTGAATGTACGATAAAGTCGTTGAACGTGTATTAGTACTGGCAGATGAGCAAGATAGATATCGACTTCAAGTATCATGTCCATCATGCGATTCGTGACGCTTCATGTGCTATCTGTGGTACCTCAACAGGCTCTGTGGTAGGGCACGCAGATAATGCGTAAGGCAAAAGTGATGCTGAATGACAGGCGGGAAGTCGGGCGAAGTCGGGCGAAGCTTACTGCAACGCAGTAATGCTTCAAACGAGTTTGATAGGCTGACAATCCTAGGTAGCAACAACGTCGGCTCGTAACACGACAGGCTGACTAGCGCTTACCTCGGGGTAAATGTCCTTGTATGGAAAACTGTTCAACCGCATCGATAGTGCGATGCTCCTCCAACGCAAACAACAGACATGGTCATATTGCACCAAGGTTAATGTCGCGCAACGCATGTAAGAGACCATGAGGTATCACAGTACAGCGGAGTCTAATTTCCGACGCAAGGCTCTCAGATCCTTATCATGAAACGATATAAAGCTACATGCAGCCTCTGTCAGTCGTCAGCAGATTATTTTCAGTCTTCAGTGAGCCATTTGTCGTCCCGAAATAACCAACCACCTTTCTTCATTCCAACATGGCAGACTCGAAGTTTCAGATCCCAGAAGAATATGCATCGCAAGTGACTTATGTCGAAGCGAAGGACAAGCGCACCGATGCTGAAATCCTGAACTCATTGATGACGCATACGCCTATCACGTCTGAGAAAAACATCTGGACCTACTGGCATGCCGGCATCCAGAACATGCCAAAGTGGACACAACGCAACATCATCAACTGGGTGCGCCTGCATGGCCCCGAATGGACTGTCCGCGTGCTCGATACGGTACCAAACTCGCCAAACCACGCGTTGACTTGGATTGCGAAGGAAGATCTCCCGGAAGCATTTGTAGAGGGCAAGATGACGGGTCCATACGTAGGGCCTCATAGCGCCGACTTTCTGCGTGGCGCAGCACTGTATACGTACGGCGGAGTATGGATGGACGTTGGAACTGTCCTTTTCCGCCACCTCGATCGAGTATGCTGGGCTCAGCTTGCGGACGACACGAGTCCTTTTAGCGTTGCTGCGCCACTGATATACGGACAATTCATTGCGAATCACATCGTGGCGTCTCGCAAAGGCGATGAATTCATCAAGAACTGGTGTGTTGTTTGAGCGCGCGGCCAAGTGTGATCCACTATACTGACTTTGGACAGGCATCTGATCTTCTTGGAATTATGGAAAGGACGCCAGGACTACTCTGGCGTATGCCAATCGCCCCTCATCAACTTCATTCAGAAGTTGAATTTCGAAGAGCTTGCCCAGGCGGGCTATAAGTGGGATTGGAAAGTGGACGAGCAGACTATCATTGGATACATCGGACAGTGCTTCGCTTGGATGCGCTTAACGTGGCTGCAAGAGCCCAACGGCGGCTTCGATGGCGTCAACTACTGGGCTAAGAAAGTCCTGTTGTGGGATTCGCTTGAAGACTTTCCTGCTGAGACAACCATTGGATTCGACAGCGCAGATATTCTCAAGTTCCTTGCAACGAGGCTAGACGCTGATGGAGATGACACAGGATATGAGGCGGCGAAGAACGCGGCGTGGAAGCTGATAACGAAGAGTGTGATGCAGAAAATCACTCATGGTAAAGAGCTGTGCCATAAGCCCCATTGTGGTACGTTGCTTGACCTTCCGGAGAATGAAGGCAAAGATACGGCGCCGGGCACTGTTGGAGAGCTGCTGCGATACGCCAGCGTGCACCTGGAGCAGACGAGAGAGATGCAGTACATCGAGGCAGCTGTTGTTGAACCCGAACTCATTCTCCACAAAGGACTCCTGGAACCGTGATCAGGAAACCACGCATCTTGGTAATCTAGGCAGCGATAGGATACCTAGGTAGCTCATTTCAATGTTCTCCTGTAATCGGTAGTCGACGTATAGGACCTGAGTATTGATAAGTGCCGAGATTGAGGCAGTGCAAACAATAATTTTATAGGCTTCATAACAAGACCTGCGTTCAGATGAGCAAATGATCCAGGCCATCAGCTCGGCGGCGACACGAGGTCTGTGCGCGGGATGACATCACACCTTCCTTGTATGGCTTCACCGAAATCAGGCCAAGAGACATGTGCTGGTCAATGGCGCTTCCACCGCGCCGCCAGCAAGCTTGGGAGTCCGCTGTCATCTGGGACAGTCATCTCTGAGTCTCGACAGAGGTCGGCGGCCCCGACTTCGAGAATGATGCGCCACAGCTGCTGCGCCACGACTCCAGCCACATTGATGGCGAAGGCAGTACAGGGCCGCCCTAGTGCCTGTCGATGACGCTTCACCGGGTCGTATACGCCCGTATCGTCCTTTATCGCAGAGTTGCTGAGGTTTCAGTCTCGGTATGGGTCTGGCGACGGTAGAAATCCGGGGTAGAGAGCGGAGGATGCGACAGGTGGCAGTCGGAATAAGACCGGTTAGGCTGCCACCAAGACAAGGCAGATTCGGTCCAGCGCGTAAACAGATGTCACTGATAGATTCCTATTGGAGCGATCCAAGATGGGCCTCAGGCTCACTTCCGCATCTGGTTGTTGTTTTCATCCAAGACGACAAAGAGACATGAGCAGTTTGGTGTCTTGTCTTCTGGATGCAAATGGCATAACATGATGCAGAGTTATGGAGGCTGTGTATGTAAGAAGTTTTCCACGTTTCAACGACTCAAACCTGGGCAGGGGACATCGCCACTGCTTCCCCCTTCACATTTTCAGAGAATGGCAAAATCGGTAGGCATAGATCAATCAACATCTGAGCAGAAAGACGTCCTCAGGCAAACATATTATGTAGATACCGACACAGCTGGACTGCGGATAGAGCTAGGCCCGACGCGGCTTAGAGCACGGCAAAGCCTCAGTGGCGCCCGAGTGGCGCAGTTTAAGCCCTGCTAGCCTCATTTTCATCTGCACCGTAGGCAGCGAAGCGGCACTCAATCGTGACTTCAATCTACAGCTCGTCTTCTCTTGCCATCCTGTTTCTCTTGCAGTGTTTGCAGCGATTGTCCTTAGCGACGCGATGACAGCGGAGGATGAGGGTCTCCGCGCATCATTGCGCTCGGATGGGGTCTGCACTGCCCCCTTTCCAAGACCGCCGGACTCTTGACTCCGCTCATCTCGCTATCAACAACGTTAGTCCCCCAAAAGCATCAAATCTCGCCTCGCTTGGCGACGAGTCGACAGCTGGACTATCGACGCGACGCACACAGAAGGCTATGCTCTCATAGATTTCACCAAGGTTCCAACGTTCAGATGACATCTACGCTGAGAAGGCGAAAAAGCGCCGCGGCGTCATCTTTCCATACCGAACCTTTAGTTGCCAAGGGAGGCTCTGGCACAAGACGAATCACACCGAGTGGACTAATATCGCGCACCAAGCGCCTGGCAGTCTTGGGTGAGGTCCACACTTTACACAGCCCGCCTCTTGAGTATAGGTACGGTGACTAGGAATGTGTCCTTCAGCTTATTAGAATCCAACCTTTACCCTACCATCACGTAAACACACCCTCTCGTGCAGCACAACTCGTGGCTACACATCTCGAGTTTTTCCATAGTCACATAGTCTTTTCATCAACATGGAGTCCGGCAAACTTGCCCCTCCGACACTCCAAATCAACACGAGACAGCGTGCGCTGAGTCAGGCTGACACTGTCACCTCACAAACATCAGATCCATTCCGCACACCGATATCGCCGAGTAATGCGTCCACAAGCGGTGTATCCACTGTAGTGGGAGACTACGATGCAGCGTTGCAACAGGAGTTGCGCGCTGAAGCGGCTGCGGACACCAACAACCCGTTCGCGTTCACCCCATCACAACTCAGCAAGCTTCTGAATCCCAAGTCACTTCCTGTTTACCAAGCCCTCGGCGGCATCCACGGCATCGCCGCTGGTCTACAAACAAACATCCACACTGGTCTTAGTACCGACGAGTCGACTGTTCCCCGCCACATCTCCTTCGACGAAGCAACGAATCCCCAGACACCTACCAAAGAGAAAGACTCAAGTCGACCGCCCAGCAGTGGAACGCCATTCGAGGACCGAATTCGCATCCACGGACGAAATGTGCTACCACCGAAGAAAGTCACTCCCCTTTGGAGACTTATTTGGAATGCTTACAACGATACCGTCCTGATCGTTCTTACTGTCGCAGCGGCGATTTCTTTGGCCCTTGGACTATACGAGACTTTCGGTGCAGAGCACGAGCCGGGCTCCCCAACACCCGTTGACTGGGTTGAAGGCTGCGCGATTGTCGTGGCGATTGTTATTGTCGTGCTCGTCACAGCCGTCAATGACTGGCAGAAGGAAGCAGCCTTTGCGAGGCTTAATGCAAAGAAGGAACAACGCGACATCAAAGTCACACGCTCTGGACGGACGGAAATGATCAGCATCTATGATGTTTTGGCTGGAGATGTCATTCACATGGAGCCTGGAGATGTTATCCCCGTTGATGGAATCTTCATAGACGGCTCTGACGTCAAGTGCGACGAGTCTTCTGCTACGGGAGAATCCGATGCCATGCGCAAGACTCCAGGGGCTGCCGTCATGAAGGCGCTGGAATCTGGACAGCCCATGAAGAACCTCGATCCTTTTGTGATCTCTGGCGCCAAGGTGCTCGAAGGCGTCGGTACCTTTCTGGCAACTTCAGTCGGAGAGCACAGCAGTTTTGGCCAGATTATGATGTCCGTTCGCGTTGAGATTGAGGCTACACCACTCCAAGAGAAGCTTGGTAAGCTCGCTATGGCTATTGCCTATCTCGGAACCACAGCTGCAACTCTCCTGTTCTTCATCCTCCTGTTTCGCTTTGTTGGCGGACTTGATGGCGACACTCGTAGTGCGTCAGATAAGGGTTCCGCCTTCATGGACATCCTTATTGTTGCTGTTACCATCATTGTGGTAGCGGTACCAGAAGGCCTTCCATTAGCTGTAACATTGGCGCTAGCTTTTGCTACAACCAAGATGTTGAAGGAGAACAATCTTGTCAGGATTCTCAGGGCGTGTGAGACTATGGGAAATGCCACAGCCATCTGCTCTGACAAGACTGGTACTTTGGTAAGTGGTAAATTACAGTTCGGTATGAACGCAGACTAACTTCTCCAGACCACCAACCGCATGACTGTCGTCGCAGGCACATTTGGCACGACCAGCTTCGTACATGCCGACTCCGCCACCTCAGACAAGGACCAGACCATTTCAGCATGGGCATCGCAAGTCTCATCGGCTGCGAAGCAGCTTCTCATCCAATCCATCGCGATCAACTCAACTGCATTCGAAGGCCAGGAGGATGGCAAGCCAGTCTTTGTCGGTTCCAAGACTGAAACTGCGCTGCTTGAGCTCGCCAAAGACCACCTTGGACTCGTCTCTCTGTCGGAAACTCGGGATAACGAGAAGGTCACACACATGTTCCCTTTCGACTCTGCTAAAAAGTGCATGGGCGCTGTTGTCAAGCTTCCGAACGGCCAGTACCGTCTTGTTGTCAAGGGCGCATCTGAAATTCTTCTCAGCTTTTCATCTGAGTTTGCGCATTTCGAAACCCTCGAGTCGGAGCCGCTCTCCGAGGAACACCGCCAGGTTCTGACCGATGCGATCAACACGTACGCAAACAGATCTCTGAGGACCATCGGCTTAGTCTACCGCGACTTCCCACAATGGCCACCGGCCAACGCCACGCTTACTGAGGGTGGCAGTGTTGACTTCGCCTCCCTGCTGCGCGATCTTACGTTTTTCGGCCTTGTCGGAATTCAGGACCCTGTACGCCCCGGTGTGCCTGATGCAGTGCGCAAGGCACAGAAGGCTGGTGTTACGGTGCGCATGGTTACCGGTGACAACGTGCAGACCGCACGTGCGATTGCAACTGAATGTCAGATCTATACCGAAGGTGGCTTGGTGATGGAGGGACCCGACTTCCGCCGCCTTACCAATGAACAGCTAGACGAGATGCTACCACGCCTACAGGTATTGGCCCGTTCTTCGCCCGAAGACAAGCGCATCCTGGTCACCCGACTGAAGGCTCTCGGCGAGATTGTTGCTGTTACCGGCGATGGTACCAATGATGCCCCGGCACTCAAGGCCGCCAACGTTGGATTCGCCATGGTTTCTGGCACTGAGGTCGCCAAGGAAGCGTCTTCGATCATTCTCATGGACGACAACTTTACCTCGATCATCACTGCTCTGATGTGGGGACGAGCTGTCAACGACGCCGTGCAAAAGTTTCTTCAAGTAAGTTGCATCAAACACGCCTCCTCAAGTTCCCTTGCTAACAAGAGCAGTTCCAAATCACAGTCAACATCACCGCAGTTGTTCTTGCGTTTGTGACAGCGGTATACGATGACGAGATGAAGCCCGCACTCCGAGCTGTCCAGCTCCTCTGGGTCAACCTGATCATGGATACCTTCGCTGCGCTCGCGCTCGCTACTGACCCGCCGACTGAGAAGATTCTTGATCGTCCACCACAGGGAAACGGCCCTCTCATCACGACAACCATGTGGAAGCAGATCACCGGTCAGAACATCTACAAGATCACAGTCATCTTTGTGCTATACTTTGCCGGTGGCGACCTCCTCAATTACGATCTTTCCAACCCTGACAAGCAACTCGAGCTCGACACTGTCATCTTCAACAGCTTCGTTTGGATGCAGATCTTCAACATCTTCAACAACAGGCGTCTCGACAACAAGCTCAACGTGCTTGAGGGCATTCTCAAGAACTGGTTCTTCATTGGCATTGTTGTCATGATCATTGGCCTCCAGGTTCTCATTGTGTTCGTTGGTGGCCGCGCGTTCCAGATCAAGCCCGGAGGCATTGACGGCACGCAATGGGCTATCAGCATCATCACCGGTTTCGTTTGTATCCCGTGGGCAGTTGTGATCAGGTACTTCCCTGATGAGTGGTTCGCTGCTATCGCCCGCGTCGTTGGCAAGCCCGTCGTCGTGGTCTACAGGTGGTGCTGCAAGGGCTGCCGCAAGATCAAGGGCGTGTTCACCAGGAACAAGAAGACCAAGGACGTTGATGCTGAGGCTGGTCCTGCACCCGCAATCGTCGTGGTTGGTGACGACTCTAGCGTAGCGGAGAACAGGAAGTGAATGTCGCATTCACAAGGTAGCGCAGATTGAGTAATTGTATTATATTAGATTAGATGAGTCACGATACCCCCATGTCCTATAATAGCATCGTACACAACCGTAATAGCACGCCATTGAGGTCATGAAGACGTTGCATGTACTCTGAGATAAATCCAAAGGTATGTAAGCAAGAAGGCGATAGTAGTGAAATACATACATGTGCATCTTCGAACATTCTATGGAACTATCCAGATGAACTAGATGAATGCTCGCACAGTCAAGGACTACTTCTTTGGTGTGTTGCAACATAAGTTACAACTCTTCGCCCTGAGATTGAAGTCCTGTAAATATGTTGAGATACTCCCTTTGAGCATACCGTCTGAATCAAATTACTGCCAGAATCTAGCGGACTTTGTAGAGAAGATGCCCTATATTTCTTATCAAGATTAGTAGTAGTAGCTATAGCTCAACTACTATTTGTCTAACTGATAGAAAATAAGTAGACAACCTTGGAAACTTCGGTCTACAGCTGAATAGATGCAGCAGGTGGTTGTTTCCAGATCCTGCGATTCATGGGTCTGCGCGCGCACCCCAGTGATCAAACCGTGCCACTCATCGCAGCATGGAGATTTTCCGCAATTTTGCCTTTCGTCCTCGAGCTAGGAGAGCAGGACCCTGAATTGGGAACGAGGATGTTGGTGTGGCACGTTAGCTCATCAACGGCTCAACGTGCATGAACCACCCCACCTCTCCGCTTATTCTGGTCAAGCGCCGGTATCCCGCAATAGCTGGCCTAGCCTCCTCACAATCTCATCAAGTCACGAGCGCTCTGTGCGAGCACGGTGTCTCGAGCCCGAATGTCGTGTCGCGACGATCACTGACGGTTCCATCCTCTGGAAGATCCGATGGCATGGAATCTTGGAAATGTCTCCACTGAAGCGTCCAAGTGAGGATGCGGAGCACGAAGATGGACGCCGACCTGCACCGCGTACGCCGAGGATCAGAGCCTGTAAGTCGACGCGCCCCACTCCATCACGACTCCGTGCCCATGCCGTACAGGTGCAGAGTGCAAACGGCACAAGATCAAGTGTGAACCCGTCGACAATGAAGCAAAGTGCGCAAAGTGCCTGCGGAGTGGAACGGAATGCGTCCCCTATAACCTGAACCAACGCCTGCTCGACGAAGATGCCGCGTAAGTGCCCTGGATACGTGTCTTTGAAAGGCATCACTAACGAGGCCAGTTGGAAATCCAATGCGACGGCGGAATTGGGCCAGCTGCGCTCGGCGGTGCAGCGTCTTCTCCAGCACAACAAACTTCCGAGCTTGGACAGTCCGGTCAGTCAAGGCTCACCCCAACTGCCGTCAGGACGCACGCATAGTATGACCATCAGCCCGACCAACGTGATGTCTGAAAATGGACACTCTACGTTTGTCGTCCCACCACCCATGGACATGACGAGAGACACCTCTGTAGAGCGTGAGTCGGGCGAAGAATCCGGCTTGGTAACAGCGCCCATGAGGAGTCTCTACGACCTTACGCGGATTCGCAATCTCGGGAGCAGCGTACGGTGGAAGCCAAATTCCAGCTCTGTCGAGGAGGACTTTATAGCTCAAGGTATCGTGTCTTTGGCTGAAGCCGAAGACCTTTTCCGAAGGTACATGCAAGACATTCGTCTTTACCTTTGGGCGGGTGTGCTTTTCCCTTATGACTCTCTGGAAGCAGCACGCCGCGAGTCGACGCTTCTCACTGCGGCTGTGCTCACCATTTCAGCATTGCACACGCCTGGTCGAGACGAAGCATTACAAAAATGCTACAACATCTTTGTCTCGTTGGTGTACAGTGCCGTTCTCGCTCGACCCCAGAACCTCGATGATATCCGTGCATTAGCTCTTGCAGCCTTTTATCTGTCCAATCTGAGCTGGAAGTTGGCAGGACTTGCTGTGAGGAATGCCGTCGAGATGAACTTGCACATGTCTTACCAGCGACTTATGCGAGGGCACGAAGAGCAGCGCGACAACGTCCGACTATGGTACGCGCTGTATGTGTGCGACAAGCAGTTCAGCATCGCGTACGGCCGTCCATCCGTCGTCCACGAGGACATTGCTATCAAGAACGTCGAACACTTCCTCGACAGTCCAAAGACGACGCCAGGCGACATCAGACTGGGCGCCCAGGTCACTCTCTTCAAGATCCTGACCGAAGCATACGTCGCGTACGGCAGCGACCCAGAACAGCCCCTCACGGAGCCCGACTTCCAGCAACTCCGCCTCTTCAACTTTGCAATCGAGCAATGGCGACTCGCATGGCAAGCCAGATCCGCCGATAGCCCATCCATCGGATCATACCCGTCGAAAGGTGTCGTGCTGTACTACCACTTCGCCCGGTTCCAACTCAACTCCCTCGCGCTCCGCGCCTTACCCCCACCGAGCGCCGCAACCTCCGAATCGCTCTCGTACGACCGCCGCGAAGCAGCGAATATCGCCATCACCGCTGCCACGAGTACGCTTACCCTCATCTTCGAAGAGCCAGATCTGCGCAAAGCCATGACCGCAGTTCCCATCTTCACTCACACCATGGTCGCCTTCTGCGCTACGTTTCTGTTGAAAATGGCAAAAACGTGGGGAGGCATGGCACAAGTACAGTCGCCAGAGTGGGCAACAGAGCCAGTGGGACTCGGCCTCAATTTCAACATCAACCAAGTCCTCTCGCTCTCGCGGCGCTCATCCTCGTTTTTGGCAAAAGTGGCAGAGAACCTGAATGAAAAACACATCACTACGCACATTGTGCAGGGCATCAACGATCTGCTCAAACGCCTCGATGTTGCTGGCACGCCGTCTGGCTCTACGGTAACGCAAGGCGGGTTTCCGACGACCGCGTCGCCGGCGACTGCTGCTGCGCACGTCTTTGACCCGGTCAAGGCTGCGACGGCGAGTAACGATGAGAGCGTGGACGCGGCAAACGAGTACAACATGTATGATTTGATTGGATCCTATGGCTTTGGCTTTGACGAGACGTTTGTGGGCCAAGTGGCTCCTACCAATCTGGATTTCTGGCAAACGGAGCCTTTCTGATAAAGGTAAAAGAAAATATATAATTCATAATTTTTTTTTGCACGTGTCGCTTGCTGCTTTTGTCTCTTCTTCTAGAGATGAGTACTGCATAACCTTTCTAGGAACATTTCCAAACATATCAATTGGTTCGCGCAGAGGCTGCAGCCAAAAAGACGTCCAAGTCGAGTTTTGCGTTTTGCTAATTTCAGAGCTGATATTCCCACGTCGCATAGCACAAAGTCGAACACATATTCCAACAACAACAACAACATCTCCCAAAGCGGTGACTTTCCTTCAACGCCCATGATGATAACTCCCAGACGCCTTGACGTGCGATTGTTTCTCCAAACCAGACATGTATGTTATGTCTTCACGCCTCATTCGCGCTCTGTTTCGCTATGACTCTTCCCGAATCAACAATAATCTGGGTATCAAGTCTCTTGCCCGTGTCACCATATTCCAAGCGCTTCCACGTAACGATGCGCGCCTGATTCGTATCGATTTCAAAAACGCGTAAGCGGCGGTGATAATTGTTGTAACCGCCATAGCCACCAAAGCCACTGCCACCGGCATAGCACATCCACAGTTCCGGATCGCCCGTGTCTCGATTCTTGGCCAGCGCACAGTAGTCGTTGACGTGGTCGTGGCCACACGAGACGGCGCTGATGTCGTATTCGACCAGGGCGTCTTTGAAGTGGGTATTGAAAGCCGGGGCGGTGATGGGCTCGGTCCAGTTTCCTACGCGCTCGTTTTCAGGGTCGCCGTATTCGGGAAGGGGGATGTGGATAAAGGCCATGTTGAGATGCTTGTGGGTGTAGTGGCTATGCGCTTCCTTTAAGCCCTCGGCGGTGGTCTTGAACCAGTCGATTTGGTTTGGCTTGAGCCAGTCGTAGCCGCGGTAGTGGGTCTCGTCTGGCGAGTACGAGTGTGTGTCGAGAAAGTACAGGGTCAGGGCTGAGTGTTTGGTGCTGTGGGCTTGGATCTCGACAAAGTAGTTTCCGACGCCATCTATGGTGTTGGGGCCGGGCTCGCTGACGGAGTAGGGGAGCGAGTCGTAGAGGTCCATTTGGGCGTGGCGGGATAGTGTGCCTTCGTCGTCGTGGTTGCCGAAGATGGCCGCGTATGGGATCTTGCGCTCTGCGAGGGGGTCGACTATCTTGAACAGGGCCTGGAGGTGGTTGTTAGCTACCGTGTCGCTCTGGAAACAGGAGGCGTCGTACACTTTGGACATCAGGTGCGGTGTCGCCGTTGACCTGGTCGCCAGACAAGACGACAAAGTCTGGCTTTTCGTCGTCGAGCACTCTCTCGACAAACTCCATGGTCCTGGGGTCGGCATCGCAGTGTCCGCCGTTGTGGTCCTTGGGCTCCGGGTCTCTGCAGTGGCCCAGGCCGGTGCTGAGGTGCAGGTCGGATATCTGCATAATCTTGAACTTGCCATCCTTTCTGATTTTGGGCACAGGCTTCTCGACCTTGGCTGCGGGGCCTCTCCGTATGCTGAGGCGAGGTTCGGTGCTCGCTTTGCCCGTCTCGAGATGCAAGGCGCCGTTCTTGACGAGTTCCCAGCCAGGACGCGGCTCCACCGCATCGGCGCCAAACAAAATGTCGACGGCCGTTACGGCCTTTTTGGAGTCGCTCGCGTGACGCTTCAGGGAGCGCTTGATCCAGATGCCGGCGGGGCGCGACTCCCATTTCTCCGAGGCCTGCGTCTTCTCACCCACAGAGGGGTCGAGCTTGCCTGTGCGGACGTCGACGATGACCTTGTCTTCGGTCTTGAGCTCCTCCTCGCGCTTGCGCTTGACGTGGACGTAGGCCTTGGACACCCATCCCGAGCCGAGGTAGAGGTCCTTCTCGATGCGGTGCCACTTCTTCTGGTCGAGCATGCACTTGGAGAGGGGGTTGATGGTCGAGCATGTCTGCACGGTCATGTCGGTGATGATGAGGCCGTCGTGGTGCAGTGGCATGTGACTGTGGACAGAGTGCGGGAGGACCCGGTAGCGGTTATCGAGGAAGAATATGGTGACGGAGACGACGATGCTCAGGGCGATGAGCTGTATGCCCGTCCGGACCTGTCGACGACTGTCAGTGCCGAGGGGGAGAATGGCGACGGTGTGCTCACGATGCGGCGCGTCATGGTCGAGGCTCTCGGGGGCGTGAGTGGTGGCGCATAGAGCCAAGGGGCGGGTTCAGGATGTGTGAGTGTCACGGCAGCGCGAGCTCAAGTCCATGGCATGGGGGCGTTTTGCTGGTGAAATGGCGTCAGGCGTGTTGCGAGGTCCATACAGTAGTGTGTTGCTTGGCTGGGGTGCGGAGAAGGCGTCACCTCCGCATCCCACGTCTTTTGCCTCTACAACGCCATGCGCTTTTCCTCGCTCGGCCAGCTACGCCGTGCTGCACTGGACCCGCGTGCGCGACCCTTTACGAGTAGCTCCTGCCTGTGTCGCGCGTTCCAAGGCAAGACCTCTGCTTCCTCCACCACCGCCCCGACTCCGCTCACAGGCGCATAGAAGGCGATGTTGTGCTCCTGCGCGAGAGCAAAGAGACACACGATGGCCGCCTCGTGAAGCTGCAGGCGTCCAAGTCGACGGGCACACACCGGGGCGTCATCAAGCACCAGGATGTCATAGGCAAAGAGCCGCGGCAAATGGTCAACTCCCACAAGGGCGCCCCGTTCCGCGTCCACGAGCCTACGCTGGCCGAGTACGTCAGACTGACTCCACGCCTGGTTACGCCAATCTACCCTTCAGACACGAATCTCATCGTGTCCCTGCTCGACATCCACGTCGACACTCCCTCGCCAAGCCCAAGCACCGAGCCACCGTTTGAGATACTCGAAGCTGGCACAGGTCACGGGGCCCTGACGCTGCATCTCTCGCGCGCCATACACGCCGCCAACCCGCCCGTCCCGAGGACACCGACGTACGCTACCGGCGAAGAAGAACCCGAAGATGCGGTATATCTCGGCGAGTCGCTAGCAGACCTGCAAGAGGCAGGCCTCGAGTCATGGAAACAGGGCCGTCGCGCCCTCGTACACACGCTGGACATCTCCAGCAAGCATTCCAAGCACGCACAGAAGATTGTCCAAGGCTTCCGCCATGGCATGTACGCTGCCAACGTCGACTTCCACGTCGGAGACGTATCCGAGTGGATAGCCAAACAACGAGCGTCGAGGAAGACGGAAGAGCCATTCCTGAGCCATGTCTTCTTGGACCTGCCCAACGCCACTAGTCACCTGGCCAATGTCGCTCCCGCCTTGCACGTCAATGGTTTGCTCGCCGTCTTCAACCCGAGCATCACCCAGATTGCCGAATGTGTCGAGACGATTCGCAGACATAAACTGCCCTATCTGCTCGACCAGGTCGTTGAGCTCGGCGCAGGCACAATTCGCGAGTGGGACGTCCGCGCCGTCAAACCGAGAGCACCCAAACAGGATGCTCATACGAAGCAACCTTCCGAACCTCCGGCCGACGAGAGCACGGATTCCGAGTCTGGCCAAATAGCACGCGATACTGAGCTGGGAGAAGAGCTCAACAAGGAAGACGACAAATGGGTCATGGTGTGCAGACCAAAGGTCGGTCACCAAGTTGTCGGAGGTGGCTTCCTGGCTCTATGGAGGCGTATGGAAAGGGTTGGAAACAAAGAACCAGCCGAGAAGCCTGAAGATACAGAGTCGGTAGAAGAAAGCTGAATACGAGGCTGACATTGAATCCTGTCTCATCCCATCACTGACGTTTGATCTTCTCTACTTCTGTACCTATCGTGTACACCTATGCGGAATCCATGAGTCTACAACTACTCTCAGGCCTCAAGGCGTTACTTGCCGAAGTAAACACCACCAACACAGCAGCATAGCTAGAACCCGTCCCAACAAATGGTCAGCAGTCCATACTCCTTGATAAAAAAAAGACACTCCACGGCGCAACACGTACCTCGCCCCAGCAGTAAACGTCTCGATCGTCCTCGCCTTTGTTCACGTCGACAGCGCCGAAAGAAAGAACAATACAGCCACCGTAATCGTAACAAGCCGCCACAACGCATCCTGAATGCAAAACAACACAATGACAGGCGCCAGCAGTATCCCGCCCGCAACCCACGCCGTCACTGCCCGACTAAACGACCGCAGACGCGGGCCCGCGAAGAAGATGCTGGGCTCTTGCGTTAGATCGGCACGCCCTGGTTTGAGCGCCTCAGGAAGAAACGTTAGTTTGCGAATGGGACGTGCCAGTCTGAATGCTGCTCGTTCGATCAAGGACTCCATTGACGTTGCTGCGCTGTCTAGGGCGCCGGTTAGATTGGCTAGGTCGTGTGTGTGAGAGAGAAATTCTCGCTCTGCTCGAGCAATGTTGCCGGGACCGTTGAGCCAGTTCTCTACGCTGGATAGGTCGCGGGCTGAGGCGGTGGGGAGGCGCATTGCGTGGTGGTAGTCGCGCATCATTGTGTCTGTTTTCTCTTGTCAGTTTTGACGTTTGTCGATTGAAAGAGCTGGCTGATACAAGAATAAACATGACGTTCCTGTGCAGATTACACAGGTCCGTTACATCTTCTCACCATATTCGGACAACGAAACCTGCAGTCTCTTCAACACATCAAGTCGTTCGGCATTCTCGTCTTGCCTCGCGCACCCTAGAAAAAGCTTTCGAGGCTCTTGCTCATCGATAGAGCAGAGTCTCGTCTCTAGCTCTGCAATGCCATCTTGCTTGAGTAGCAGCAAGCGTAGCCTTGTCCTAGTAAAGCGTCGGAAGTTTTGTAATGCAGGGTGCATGTCCAGAAGCGCAGCGAACTTGGGATACCCGTTCGGAACGTCATCGACTGTTTCGAAACTAATGTCTTAGACTAATTTCGGCTGCATAGCTGGCTTGTTAACTCACAAGAAAACTGGCCCTTGTGGGTGGGAAGTGTTGACATGGCGCTTGGAGAATGAGCAGCAACTTGTTTGGATATTGCGACGAACCAATCCTAATGGTAGATCATACAACAAGCGAAATGCAGCTCTGCCCGCCTTTGTGGCCTTTTAGTCCGGGTCGATGGATGCCTGCAGACGTTGGATATCCAATGATTACACTGCCGGGATGCACAGCATGCCTCTGTCGTTCTTATCGTGTACAGGCTGACATTCACCACCTACCTGCATGCAAGGCGTCCAATTGAATTTCTACACGACACGAATATATATACCAAAGGCTGATTCTAGAGAGGCACAGGGTTCACCTGCCGTGGCGACAAGGATGACTCTGCCGGGCTATATCAGAGTTGCCTAGGCCCTAGAATGCACAGCCTACGCTACACTACTTCTACTGTAATTACAAACAACTCAGCTTCCCTTTGCCATGGATGACCCAAACGACAAAGATGTACCCGTGGTGAGTTGCACGGCGTATTACCGCTGAGACTCGCTAACGCTGTAGTCATCGCGACACAATGGGCCTCTGAAAGACGGAGAGGGGAGACCAGTTAAGAAGACATATGTTCTGCCAACCCCTTTCTTGCATTCTCTACATCCACTAATTGGTAAATAATTCCCTTTTACTGACTGTCCCCCAGCAAGCCAAATTTGCACCAGGCGACCAGGTCCGAATCAAGGCTACCAGTGCCCAAGGACTCCGCGGACCGTACAAGGTTACCGAAAAGTTGTCAGGCCCGAGGTACACGCTTGAAGGATCTGACGGCAGCTCCGTCGACAACGGAAAGCAGTTTGAGGAAGCGGAATTGGATCATGCGTAAATAAAAACAAGCGTATTTCTAGGCATTGGGTCTCCTCCGTTCAAGCTTCCGCAATACCGTTCTGTCCATTGCATCAAGAAGCTTGCTTTTCCGTTCGTCGTCTTGCGTGACGCCAAAATCCGATTCGAGACAGGTCAGCACTGCATCTCTGTAATCTGAGCCAACATAGTGTGCCAGACTCTCTCGTGCCGTATCTTTCAGCCACTTGACCATATCTTCCTGTGCCACTTGCTCATGCCTGTCTTTCACCGTGGCATGCTTGTGGTACCCTTTCTGCTGATGCTTGGCCCGTTTCTCAATCGTATCGCGACAAGATTTCCAGAGTCCGATTTCCAGCAGCACAACACCCAACGAGTACAGATCGTGTTCCTTCTTGTGACCGTCTCGCACCTCGCCCTGTCGGTCTGGATGCCGATATATATCAAGCTCGATATTCTCCACGTACCGGCCGACCGACGCTTTCGCATTGGGACGCGCAAAGTCGAAGCCGTGCAGATACGGCGAGTCGAAAGCCCATCTGTCGCTCGTGTCTCCCGAGACAGGCTTCAGGAACACAATGTTGTGAGACGAGATGGACTGGTGTACCCAGTCGACGCGATGCCATTGTTCGACTGCTTTTGCGATGTCGTAGGCCATAGTCAGGCGCTCTTCGAGGGTAGGTCGCAAGTGGCGGTTGAGATTCATCACTGCGTCGTACAAGGTGATGGACTTCTTCTTGTAGTCGTTGGGTATGAGAAAGTGATACACGAACCGACGATCATGTTCCTCATGCTTCCAGTCATGGAGTTGAAGACATCGAAACGACTCTGGCTTCTCCACTTCCAAGAGGTTTGCGAGAAGGGCTATGCGTGCCTTCATATCTTTGATATCTCCAGGGCTCCGGTGTTCATCATACTTTTTGTACTCTTCCATTACTCGATCTGGAGCTACCCGTGTAACGGACCTGGTTGCAGCAACCTTCCCCTTGAGCTCGGGTTCTTGTTGCCGACAGATGATTTTACGTAGAACCAAGTGGCTCTTCAATTCGAATAGCTCCGATGCAGGATCATCGAGTACTCGATCGATCATAGCGGGGTTTGAAGATGCATCAGAGAACATCACTACCTTTTGCAGGAGTTGTGTGATTTCCATGTTGCAAGCATTCATTGTCTTGATCAGGTCATCGTCAAATTGCCGTTTTCGATCTTCGAGTTCTGCGAATGCTGATGTATCAAGCCGTGACTTGTAACGGGTTACGTGCTGTTCCAGTGAGTTCCAAACCTCGCTGATCTGCTTCAATACCGGAATGTCCACATATTGCGCAACGGCGCCAGATTTCATTGGAAGCGAGTTTCCAATAAAGTCGTTGATGTTTGCAGTTTGAGTCAGTACTCTCTCAACCTTCAATCCTGCGACAAGTTCATTTGGTGCTTCGTCGAAGAGCCACCGGCCGATGTTCTTTAGGATAGCGTGAGTCAAAGGTTCCCGCATGCCAATAGTAACGCTCACAGCTGCCCTCCAAGCCACCATGCTCTCTGTTTGTTCTCCTGGTTCCGGAAGTTTCTCAAGGACAACACTTCGCTCTGAAGGACCGGCGCGAAGATGCACGTGGAAGGGGGTGGTATATAAATCGGCCTTTCGGTGGACCAGAGCAGCATGTAGCTCCGATATTTTCACTTGCTTCTTCTCCTTGATCCACTCTTTCATAAGCTTGATCATTCCGTTTGTGAAAGAGAGGTCTCCTGGATGAGGTGTTTCAGCCTTGTCGCCTGCAGCCGCAAGTAGCTCCACTCCACTGGGTGGCTTGTCAAGTGCTTCGTCCCCAGTGTCTCTCCCCGCTTGCGCAGCATGACAACAGTCTAAGAGGAGGAGTACATCGAATGGAACGTCAATGAAGAGTTGTTGTACCTCGTACCATCTTACGGATGGTCCACCTTCGCGTTGGCTGTCTGTTGTCAGATAACAAAACCTTAAAGGGTGAGGTTGTAATTACGCTCGCCATACTGCCCTTCGTTGTTGAGGGCCCCCAGGCCCAGTGTAGTGGATGTCGTCATCCTTATCCCCATGGCCACCGTAATGGATGATCAGCAGGCAAGGTGCGTCAAGCAAAGCCATTCGGCGTACGAGTAATGCTTGCTGATCCATGACGAATTTACGCATCTCGATCTGACTATGATTACTAGGAATAGCCCAGACCTGCGTGTCGAATTTGAGTCCCTCCTTGAAGAACGACTCTACCATCTCGGCTTCTCTCACGTAGTCCTCCAATCTATCCGAGTCCTCCCAATGTAAGATCACGGCTCGAACAGCGGCATATCGTACTAGAGGCACTGGTTTCTCGACTAGATGTTTGAGACGCCTTTCGTAGTCATTGTCGGTGGCACCAGAATCCATGGTGGTGATAGGTAGCAACGATACTGTCAGCAGAGGAGATAGACCCAACAGGTCAATCGATAAGCAAGATTTCAGAAGATTACTTTTTGAGGATGCTGAACAGTGGATGGGGCTTCGACCGGTTGTCGTGTTTGGTGGGCTGATGAAATTGATGGTGAGAGACCGATGTCTAGATATTTGGGGCGTTACATGGTATACCTTGGCGAAAAGTGGCCCGAAAGCACACTTCCTAGTAATTGATTATCCTTGTATCGTCATGATCTCCCCGCTTGTCCTACGGCAGGGGCAATGGGTCGGCAAGAAGGCATGTCAAGACAGCCATAACGACGGGGCGTTTGGCGCAAGGCTGAGGCAGTATGTGATGCAATTTCCACTATGTGAAGACGAACGCAGCTTCTCAGAACCCACTTGGTCGTGTAAGTCGCTCATTGGGGCATGATAAGCTCGCATCGATGCCTTGAGCCTATAAACACAGAGCTGGATAAATGACGCATATAATGGAGGGCGCTCTACAGAAGGCTGAAGATGGGCGTTTTACCCCTCCTTCGCCACATGCAAAGCCATGCGTGTGCAGTGCACGAGTTCTCGCATGGAATAAACGCGTAGTTGGAAGCGTCTTAGCCGAGACGAAACGGAGTTGATCTTGGTGGTCTCTTGTACAGCTGGACTGCGGCCTTCTATACCATTCCCCAATTCACGGGCTTAGAATTCAACGCCGAATATGGTACACGAACGGTCAGATAGACGGGTTAAGGGAAGTGGGCCCGCGCGACAAGAGTCAGTTGACAATTCGACCAGGCTGGCAGAACCCGAGCAAGAAAGCCGAAGCAGATCCTATCCGGTAAACCCGAGCGACAGTAGACCTTACATCTCTGAACGCAACTCCGTTGGGTATTCCGGAGACAATCGAGATAAATCGGGTTCAAGCGTTGTCAACCCCCAATCACCCGGTTCCCTTGCCGCACGCACGACATTGGAGTACCTGTTTGAAGAGCTGCGACCCAAAACCTTGGCTGGTCCTGTCTCGCTGATAGGCCTACCCATCAACATCGGTGAGGGTGGTCAATTTGTTGTCTACAAGCAGGAAGTAGGATTCTTAGATCGGCAAACTTCTGATGGATCAGTTGTGGCGGTCAAGCGGCCAAAGACAAATTCCAACTCTGGCGGCCCTATGGATCTAGCGGACCCGAAGATGAAGGGAGATTTGAGCTATATCCGTAACGAGATACAGGCCCTGACACACCCAGTATTGCGACATCATCCGAATATCGTCAGATTGCTGTCATGGGCTTTCGGAAACGAATGGGACCGCCCCTTTTTCCTGGTGCTCGAACTTGCACATGAGGATCTGGCAAGCGCCTTGAAACAGCATGTTGCTCCCCCAGATCCGATGAAAGTGCAATTCTGTAGCGACATCGCTAATGGACTGGTGGCCATCCACGAAGCGCGGTTTGTGCACGGCGATTTGAAGCCGGCGAACGTCCTTTTATTCCGCGCAGGGGCAGGATTTGTTGCGAAATTAGCGGATTTCGGCTACTCCGCTAACGAAACTGACCAAGCTGTTGGTCGCACACCTGGTTGGCAACCACCAGAACTCAAGCCATCTCGTTTAGGGGACTGTTTTTCCTTCGGGTTGCTCGTCTGGAGCGTACTCTTCCTCATGGGTGAAGCGCCTCCGCATCCCCCAGGTCAGTCGAGGAAGGAGCTCGCATTAGCGCACGTTATGGCTCATCGCAATCAATATGCTGAGCCCGTGACTAAGAGGATAGAGACTGCCCTGAGTGGCTTACTCGAAGAGGACATGGCCCAAAGATCTTGTCAAGTAGATGGCTTCTTCATCCATGAGACGTCACCAGACCATGTAGGCCTGTAAGTAGCACGCGGCTTGTACAGGACTGCACTAACATCCGCTAGTCGAGATTCCGTGAAAAGATACGATCCACATATCCTGTACAACTTCATCTCCAACAGCTACAGATGGGAAATTCAGCCTCGAGCAGCGACCCTGCTCAACGGTCTCTACCGAACGACTCAAGAGAACCCCAAGGCTCTCGAATCGCTCACACCAGGAGATGCACTAACCATAGGATTGTGTCTTGCGGTGCAGATACCTGCGGAAGATACGAGCCGCAACCACCTTGTCCGGAAGTTCCTTGAGATCTCAGCGAGACAACGTGACAGTATTGGTTGTGAAGACGACCCTGTTGCTTATCAAGTCGAACGTACCACTGAGCGAGAGGTCTACCATAGCATTATTGCTGGTGATCTTCTATCCAGATTCTGCAAAACACTCGGTGAGCCAATCAGTCGCGAGGATGCTACCGAATGGTTGGAGGTGGCGGTGGACACTGGTTCCGTACATGCAAGAGCTGATCTGTATGAACTCGATCCCGAACGAATGAGCAGAATGTTGGAGTCCTTTTGCACTCGCGGCGGCTACAACGTGCTTTACCGTAATATGGCCTACTCACCGAACGAACTTACTCCGCCAGCTGTAACTGAGGTTACGGATCAGAATATACTCCACAGGCTGGCCGCTTTCGGAAGTTGCGAGGAGCTAAAGGAATGCCTCGAGGAGCATCGCGATCTCCCGCTGAACGCGTTCTCAGAGGAGGAAGAGACCGCCCTATATATTGCGTGTGCCCGGGGCTCTTGGAAGCATGCCGAACTATTGCTTGATAAAGGCGCCGATCCTACAATCAAGTGTACTGCGTCCAGAATCACGAGTCTGCACTGGGTTTTTGCCTTCGACGGAAAGATGTGTGAGACAGCTGTCAGAAGAATGCTTCAAGCTGGAGCTGATATCAACGCTTCGATCCCCCCGAATGTCGAGCTACCTTTTCCCCACTATCCGTTCGTGTTACCGGCTGGGACTCCCCTTCATTGGGCAGTTGCTACCTCGAGCCATGACGCAACTAAAGCCTTGCTCGAAGCAGGCGCCGACGCCCTTTTGCGAAACGGCAGTGATCCGTACATGTACGATGACAGGATTCGCCATCTATACGCCATTGGAGGCCCGGATGCCGAAGGATGCACTTTTGCGGAGCCTGGATGTCTCGGTCTTTCTGCTGTGGATCTGGCTGCAGTTCATAGAGATCCATTCCTCTTGCAAATAATGGCTGAGCGAGGAGACCGTATAGACATCAATTCCGCTGATGAAGAAGGGTTGACTGTCTTTCACAGGCTGGCCACAAGCCAGGTGTTCCGTACGAGCTGTAGAGTAAGATATTCCGCACGGATGTTTCGTGGATTAAACGAAGCCGAGGCCTTGCCATCCTTGATCGCGGCAATCAAAAGTCTGGGTGGCGATATCGAGCGGTTGACGAGTACTGCTGAAACTGCAGTTCAAAAGAAACTGAGGCCTACTGACCTCTCTAAGTCCAGCTATACCCCTCTGATGCTGGCAATATTAGAGGGAGACCATAGTCTTGTCCATGCCCTGTTGAACTGTGGTGCGAGCGCCAACACAGAAAACGCGTCGCGAGCGACTGCGTTGTTCCACGTATCGCACAAAGCGAACGCGGAGCAACCTCAACTTTTGCAGTGCTTCCAGACACTGTTCACCCATAGCGCGAATATTAATCATCACTCCTTGACTGGAAACACTCCTCTACTCGCGGCGGCGCAGGGACGTGTCCTCGGTGTATTCGATTTTCTCCTCTCTCAAGGCGCCCATATCGACGAGAGGGACAGGACAGAACGTTCGGTTTTTCCAGGGAAGAGCGTGTTTGCCTTCTTCGCTTCTTACGACAACAATAGCGATGATGTTCTTTTGCAACTCCTCACCAAATACGTCTTCCATTCGTCCAAGCCTGAGAGAAAGCGGCGAGTCGTACAGGACGGGTCCGATAGTGGCAGTACTCTTCTTCACGAATGCGCAGGATTCGCCATGCCGAATTGCACGAAAGCCCTCCTCCAGAATGGTGCTCACGTCAATGCACTCGAATGTAAGACCCGGTTTGGCAAACCAGATGGGCGGAGCATATTGTATGAAACTCCTTTAGATCGACTGAAGAGCAGCAGAGACTTTACTCTGAAGATGATGTTACAGCGTAGGAATTTATCTACCGATCAAGCGAACATACTTCGGGCCCGGTGGAACGAGGTAGAGGAGCATATCAAGAGCGAACGCGGAAAAAATTGGACATCGGACATGACCCGCGAGTAGTGGCCATGGCGAATTCGGGTTGATTGAGATTCAGCACTATGACGAGACGTGCAGTTGAGGCTGTTAGGGTTCTCTGATTATCGTAATATTGCTGAGATGTCGTTCGGCGTTTCGCAAATGGTGCGTTGCGTGCTATGATCTTGTCGTGTAAGCTCTCAGTCATATTGAGATGACGTCATGATCTTGACGCGTCCCAACTGAGCGCAGGATACACCCATCAGCGCGACATGGCATATTTCTCGCGCTTGGGCTCCCATATGGGTCTTGTTGTTGATGAAACTGTGGTGCGTGTTGAGATTGCGAGTGTCTCCGATGACGTAATTGCCGCTGTTGTACGGTGGAGCTTGTTGGGGGTCATTGCCATTATCGCATCACGGCGTTTTGAAGCCTACGTCGTCTGATCGCTGCTCAGAGACGACTAATTTTTTTTCAGTCGATGCATTGGCGCAATAGCATCCCGAAGAGGATGGCTGGCGGGGAGCGGTGTGGAAGAGAGTGAGAGGTGCTGTTTGTGGAAGCGAGAAAGGGGACTGCCGAGCAGGGATCATCGATAGCGAGGGTGTGTGGCAACAACAATATGGTTGTTGCCAGGAAACAACTCAATCATACGCCTTCAGTCCTGTCATCTATGCATTTTCTTTCACATCTCGTGGTTCGACTTTTCCACTCATAGGATACGACACATGTTTACAAGAGCGTCATAAGCTGGTGCACTGTCGTTGGAGTCGCGGCAGCTTCACAGTCGCGTCTTTGTCCCTCCATCATTCGCAATCACCCTGTATTGACCATCCCCACTACCCGAATACACACCCATCTGTGCCCCTCTGCATACATGATTCGCATATAATTGTGCAGGGGCGCATTACTCATCGCTTTCGGAAAAGCCACGTCCACCAATTTTCGATCCAACACCCTCACCTCGTCAACACAATTACGTTCGCAGTCAAACACCAACTGAATGGCCGCCAAATACGAGTCTGTAAAGTGCAAATCATGTGCTAGAGTTCTCGCCGTGGTGTCCGCAACGGGACTGACACCGACAACATTGCCTGATACGCCACACGCAGGATGCAGCACATGTCAGCAATTTGGCTCCCTCTACGACGCGATACGAGCTGCAGATACTGATTGGGCTGCGCTGGAAAACAAGCGCGATTCGATCACCAAGTCTTTCGCGCGAGAGAATCACATGAGAGCCCACATGGAGTTTGACAACTGGTTGATGACTGTTGAGGCGCCCGGATCACCAAGAGACGGGCAGGATAAACAAGCTGAAGACAAGGGCCCGAACGACGGAGACAGTACCAACGACAACAAAGAGCAGATGCCCGGAACTAAGCGACGACGATCTCATTCCCCTACTACCCAGCGATCTGGCGACACATCCAATTCAGCACCGCATGAACAACAAGGCATATCGCTCTCTCTCCGGCCATCGCCCAAACGATCACACAGTGTAGCAGCATCAACAGGACGCAAAAGACTAAAGTTTTCTGATACGGTTCAATTTCACGATGATTACAGGAGCAGTGAGCAGTTTCATCGGCCGAGCGAAACGTACGTGCGGGGGAGGAATGCGCCACCTGAAGGATCCGAGTACATGGATACTAGCGGATCTGGCCTGACCTTTCTTAGGTTCACCGGTATGAGGAAAGTGGGCGCCAAGTGGGTTGAGCTGAGCGAAGACGAGCTTGCAAAACAGAGCGAAAAAGCAAAATCATGTGCGGAATTGAAAAGTCTCGCGACTGCAGGAAACTCAACCACCGAGACGGAAGATGCTGTAGCAGTAGATGAGTTGAGCCAGAATGAGCTCGCTCCCACAGACGCTCGTGCTGCCAGACTCGCGCGCAGAGCCAAGGGAGCTTCGAGCGCAGAGCCAGCGCAAACTACAAGTCTGAAAAGCAGATGGAGCCGGGATAAGTCACGAAAGGGGAAACAACTACAGCTTGATGGTGCGCGGGATGATGTTGAAGAGACGGCAAATAGCTCAACCTTCGTCTCGTCAACAACAACCACACATGGCGATCATCATCAATTTGACGGATTTCTAGACCGAGTGGAGAGCATTAGAGACGATGGTCTGGAGCGAAGAATTGACGCTGTTCCAGAAACAGCAATCACAGCGGCGATGTGCGCCGATCAGGTGCAAGACGCGACCAAACCCCATGATGAGCCCCACATGGATACGCAAGTGACCAGTGAGGCAGAAGATCAAGGCAATGCAGCTCAATTAAACACGAGTAGTGTGGAGCCGCAGCCGGTCGTCTTGTTTGAATACGAATTACCACAAACCGGATCAACGGAAAATATTTCTCGCAAAGCTCAGGATGCACCTGAGGGCGGCACACAGGGACTGCTGCCTGATTCGCTAGGCTTGCAGCTGACCTCGAACAGCCATGAGGGTTCCAAGACGGCAAGCACAGAAAGCCCAAGTCAGCCTCCAGGCGCTTGTCGCGATGATGCTTGTGAGGCCCCAATGCAAAAAGGGGATATTCCACGAAACGATACAGGACTGGCTGATCAAACGAAGCTGACACCCTTGAAGGAAGCGCTGGCGATGGAAGCTGCTATGCGAGAGCCATCCGCGGAACAGGAGCATTCAGTCAAGCATTTGAACACGCTCCCATCACCCGATAACGAGCCCCAGGTGCAGCGCCATTCCAATGCGGCTACCGCTAGCGTGGCCAAACCGCAAGACCCTGATCGCCCTTCTGCAGCCAGAAGTTCTACAGAAGAGACGCAGATCCTAGCAGTGGCGTGATCGACGGAGCTGAAGATGCTGTGAGTCAGTGTCACGCCTGAGCATGTGGCTGCGGTTGGAAACGACAGATTTTAGAATCCATGTGGATTAATGATTAGGGATACATGAGGTGGCCTTGATGCAGCCGGGTTACTATGTGGGTACCCTTCTGTACAGCTGTTCTAGCGGCAAGCCTACGCCGGACACTTGCCGTTGCTCCACGTTGCGGCATCGACACCGTGCCGCACCCGCCGTAGCCTCTTACATGATAGTAGTAACAATGATCGATTTGTAACATTGTTCTGTCTATGCGACTGTGCTAACGGTATACAGTAGTTGATATGAATGTCTGTGCGTTCTGGTTGCGAAAGTAATGTTGGTACTGCCACACAATCTTTACCATGGAACGAATGAGGGGAAGTGGTACCATAACTCCCCGTTAGAAGGCAGCATCTTCAATGCAGACTCTGCTGCGCGTCGAATGGAGATTGATTGCGGGGTCAAGCCACGATAGAGAGGTGGGCCAGCCCTCTGCCATTTCCTTGGGACGACTGCGTCACATTCGTCTCGAACTACGCGTTCAGGAATAAGAAGTATCCAGGGTCGAAATACTAAACATGCTTTCAGCTACAATCATCAAAACCAGGCTTTCCTCAAACAGTACACATGCTCCTCAACGGACGGGATACGCTATACCTGAATCGCGGATCGTGGCGACTACAAATTTCTTCACCGATCAATGCGTAAGCGGAGCGATGCATGCCCAAAGAAGCAGTGTTGATTACGGCGGAAGGGCTCTTCCAGCTTAGTGGGCAAGTGTGCCTGGATATACAACGTACGATTTTCTAATCTCTTCTTGCTGCCAGATTGCCGATACCCGTGCGGGATGGCCTGAGTCTGAGGTACGGTGTTGATCAATGCGTGATGCTTGCGGCGGCCTCTAGCCCCATTTGGTATTACACAGGCAGGGACTACAGTATGTTGAGGCTCGTTGGTATGTATCGGGCTTTGCAAGATGTACAGCACGGAAAGAAAGACGGGAAGATTCCATACAAACGGTGTGCGCATTCTATCGCTACCTGGGCATACCTAGGTAGTCACTCTCGACTCATGTGCACCCTACTGGACTACTGCGCACATAGCACTGAACACGGGATTGAAGCTTGTTTCTTTTCCTGTTCAGTCTGAACGACTCCTACGTCGAGGTGACGTCCAGCATCTGGCTTGGCGGGATGGCTCAGGGACAGATATAGTCTGAAGCTAGAAGCGTTTGGGCAACGCTTAGGTCTCTCCTTGCGTCAAGAACTAGATCTTCGCTCCAGAATCGCTATCGCTTCTCATGAGTGTAGGGCTGAGAATCCATTTCCCTTCACCATCTCACCATTACTATCCTTCGTAAAGCCACGAAACAACTACCGGCTACCTGTCCGTCGGCGCTAAAGCTTCAGTTGCTCAAACATACCTAGGTAAGAGTCGTTCATGTCCGTCTCAAGACACAGCGCGCGCCCATAGAGTCAGGTTCACCAACATGGCTGAACGAGTTGACCGAGGTCTGGCAGCGTCCCGAAGTTTTAAAAACGCTGCCCAGGTGCACTCTCGCAGCGCCTCGTGCGCTCTAAAGACTGACGTAATAGCCACGCAGTCATGGTTACCAATCAAAGATCAAGTGCTATGTTACTACAATGTCGCAGCGGGACGATGAGACATGTGACTGAGGAAGTACAACGATCTTCCCGGTGACGTCATAGACGCGTCGCTATCTCATGATCAACCCAGAGATAGTGTCGTCGCGTCACACAGGGCCATCCCACGATTGCGTAAGGACAAAGCACCGCTAGGTAGTTACCAGTGAGCTTACCTCGCGTACACTGAAAGCCGCCGAAGAAGGGACTGCTTTTCCCACAACGGTGGTGATTGTCCTTCCCAACGTTCGGTCTTGTGTCATGCATACTCACGCCACGGTTGATTCCGCAGCGACGGCGAAACGTCTCAAGCCCGCGACATTCCGCTCTTCCACCCCGGCCCCAAGCACATGTCAGGAAGACGGAAAATTGGGTGACGTATGCACGGGCCTCCGGTTCAATCGTTCCGCCGGATAGATCTATCCAGCTGACTGGGTTCCAGGGACCCGCCAAGTATTATCCCGCGACCCCAAGATCAGCTTCCCCTCTATCAAATCACCGGTTGGCGATGACATCGCTTACCCATGTCTGACTGACACCAACTTTCGCCGTCTTGACTGTGTATTTCTGACGAGTTCGGCGATAACACGTTGCGCATGATAGGATTGACGCCTGAAAACGAACATGTAAGAGATATTGGCAGGCGGCTAGATCGGCACCTCCTGCATTTAGCGCGACAACGTGTTTCTCTCAACACCAAGCGAGATGTGGAGGGTTGGCTGGTAACGGCGAGTTCGGCTATGGTGTCCATCGTATCGGCCTTTGTCACCGCCCACTGTTGCGGCAGTAAGCAAGGGCGACACACAGAGAGCGTCGCCGTAGATGAGCGGCTCAGCACGCACACTCGCATTGCGCGACTTCAGCCTCTTTTGCCTCTGGCCTCACGTATGCATCTCCCCTTCCTCCAGACTGTGCTCGTGGACACCGAGACAACACATGGCTTTCGGCAATGCCTGTATAGGCAGTCGAGATGCCGTCCTTGCTGGTCTCGGGGGTGGATCGGCAGCAAGCATAGTCTGTATTCTGGAGTACGTGTGAGCCTAAACGTCCTCGATAACATGTTAGCCCGAGCCCAACCACGAGGGCATGCACATTACCAGCCTACCATGCAGCAAACTAACTCGTGCGTTGTGCCGCACGGCGCATTAGGATGGAGAGTAGCGCTGTAACATAGCGCGTGAGCGTTCTGACCTACTGTTCCGTTGGCTGGGACTAGAGCTCCGCTAGCGAATTGAAACTTCTGTCACACACTCGAGCGAAGTTTACGCAAGACTCATTCCGGCTGAGACATATCTTGGGACAAGGGTAACAAGGACTATTTCGGCTATCCAGATGTCCATAAACAAACATCTCAGGTTACTTAGAGCAGATCCATACGTCATTCTCAGACCACAATTTCCCACACCTACTTTACGCGGCCTGCGTCTCATCTCTCAGCACACGGCTAAACCACGGAGCCGCAACGAACGGCGCCCAAAGAGGGAATCCGATGGCCCCTACACCATCAGCTCATCCGCGCACTAGTGAAATGCATGAAAACCTGCAGTAGTGTACGCTAGGCGCCGTTAAGCCTCACTAACCTGCAGCAGGAAATCTTCGAGAAGCCCTTGTATCCTATCGCTCGCTTATCCCAGCATCTAAGGGCTACGCCATCGTGCATACGTGGAAGCGGTGTCTTGCTTGCATGTGCATAAGCACCGCGCTGCAGCTCCCAGATTGCAAGCCTTTGAGGCAGCCACCATCCGGTCAGGTCAAACATCTATATCCTCTAGCGTAATTCGCGGCGCGTTGCGGTGTAGGAGCAATGCATAATGTCCATACGCTGTAAACGCCCAATTGGACATGGACAGCACTCGTCGGCCATACTCTACATACGAAGGATTCAGGGTGCATGATTATGATGTCATCAAAGGCAGCTTCCGACTCTTTCGCCAGCAAACACGTGCATATTTCAAGGTAGGAGAGCAATTGTGCATCATCGAACTACCAAGCATCCTCCACAAAGCGACCGCCAAGACACCGAGCCAGGATACCCCAATGGAAATATCCCGACTCGTTACGAGGCACGCACCTCGTTTCTTCCCGTCCCAGGCGTTGCCTCTAGGACTAAACTCTAAACCACGTTTCTCTTTTCTTTTTGCCAAGCTTCCTTTTTACCAAAAACGTGGCCGAAATGATCAGCGAATTTCCTACACACACCTCGATGATTTACACTGGTCTTGTGACTACAACTTTTGCATAGCGTGCGCAATCCCGCTTGCATGTATGGTGATTGTGATATAATGATCTTCGTAACGCCGAAGCACCGCCACATTGCACCCGGGGGAAAAGTCCCCGAGTAACGAACCGCCTGCTGCGTCCCAGGGTGTCTCAGACACTCCTGTTTCCAAGGTATACCACGCAATATCGGGCCTGCATCATGTATCGCTAATCCCAGCTCACGGATTGGGCCGTGATTGCAAGGCAATATACGCAGGGCACTCAAATGTTGTCTCGCGCGGCACTATGGATACTTCCATCCGGTCGCGAACCGGATCCGCACTGGCGGCGAAGATGGAAAAGTGGGGGTTCCAGCTGGTTTGCCCGTTGGTCAAACGCCGACCGGTGCATGTTGCACTTGCTAGCGACGCAAAAGTCGCCCTTCCAGAAGGAACAGTCAGACCTAGTTTGCAAGTAGAGTATCTAGAACGCCTTGGTTTTTCAAGTGGATATGGGGTAGGTCAGAAGCCGATCGGATAAGACGGCATCAAGCCGTAGCGGTCAAGGAGTCCATGTTTGAAGTCATGTTGTCATGTTGTCATGTTGTGACGATGCAGCGTGCGTGGGCTGAGAAAATTAGCAGGTCACGTATGCACATTCGTAAGTTGGCAGAAAAAAAATTGTTCTGTAAAGCGCGATAAGCTTCTATTTGATTTCTATGTTTATTTGTTATCTATGCCGCATGCAGGCTAATACTGCAGCCCTAATCTTTCCAGCTAATCTGATCCTTCTACAATACTCTCTCTTCCACAATCTGAAGCTGCAGCCCGTGCGGTCGCATTGCAGCAGACCGTCCGACCATCGGCGTTTGCGCTCGATGAGACCTTGCATCTTGTGTCGGATTCGGGATTGACAGTTCGTGTTGCTCTAGTTTTCCGATAGTTCCCGCACTATGGACAAGGGCCGGGCGCACGCTAGTAGTGGCTTGTACGGGACCTCTGAATCCTAGACTAAGCTGTCGGTAGTACCTAGACTCATCATGGCTGAGGCTGACAGCAGCCTAGCGGCGGGCTTGCTAAGGGGCAAAAGTTTGTGTGGCTGTTGAACCCTCCAAGTGGAGTGCCTCATGGTACCAGACCCTCTGATTCTTCTCCTTGCCACTGCTCAAACAGCTGGCGCACGCGGTAGTCCGTGGCCCAACCAACATCGGACTCGATATCTCTTAGAAGATGTAAAACGACTTGGCGTTCTCGTGCATCACTGAGGCACTGGCCAGCAGTAAACAGGGGTTGTACCGAGTGAATCCGGACCGCTTCGTCTGACCGAGCAAGCGAAATGCCAACAATTTCGCGACTGTGCTTCTGGCAGGTGACCAGAACCGATTGGTAAGAGTTCATCCGGGCGACGACAGTGCTGCGCCCCTGCGTGGACTCGTGTGGCTTATTCATGAACAAGAGAATTTGTGACATGTGGTATGTCTGCATGGTCGAGGCACACATGGGTATCGAGTACCAGACCTCGGTGAACATGGACGCGTTATCGTTGTTGGACATCGGCCCGGATGCTTGCGATGGTACCCTGGCCGAAGGTTTGAATGTGACCGGGAGGCCATCGTGCCAAACCTGGAACTGCTTTCGTAGACTAAACCAGTAGTCCAGCAGAGTTCGCTGAGGGACGCCTGCCCATGTCATGCCCGCCTCATTGGAAACTTCATCTCCTGCAGCCATGAAGTTGACTAGCTTGGCCATGAGCCAGACAAGGGCATTGCAAATGAGGTCTTCCCTCATCACAATGTCGCTGTCTTCCTGGAAACCACATACTGTCGTGTTGCTGGGCAAGATGAAGCCTTGATCGTCGATCTTGAGGCCAGCCTCTCTCCACAATGAGAGGTCCTCGGTATCCAGTCGTGTGTTGGTCTTGTTGATGAAGGCTGCGAGCATATCTTGTCTAGCGATGTTCCAGAAGGTTGCTCGCCGAGCCTTGGAGGTAAAGTTGAAGCTTGCGGATGGTACCGAAGATGTGGGTGTTGGTAGTTGTAGCGGCATCACATGCTCTTGTGAAAGCACGAGCAAAGACTTGGCACCATTCAGATGCTTTGCCCAGTCTGTGACGGAAGTGTCCAGGAACTCGTAAACACAAAGAATGGCGGATGCTGCTAGCAGTTCGTCGGTGTTGGATGAGAACGAGGTGTTGCTTGACGTCCGTCGTCGCTTGGGTGCTGGTCCATCGTAGGCCGAGTGGGGGTTTCTTAGCTCGCATTCTGACTCGTCGGGAGAGGAGGCAACATCCATCTTGAGAGCATGAAGCAGCAGTGATACAGCTGTGTCGTAATATACTGCTGCTTTGTGCTTCCAATCAACCATTGATGCTTCGGGGTACTGTTCCATGCGCGCTTGACGCGTTACGCTGCCTCCCATGACGGGCTTGCGGCCTTGAACACGTGCAAGAGACTTTGCTGCGCAAGCAACAGCTGCGTACTTGAGTAGTGGGTTCTCGCGCGCCTGCACAGGAACATAAGACGCAAAGTAAGTGCCGAGGTCGTACAGATCCATCCAGTAACCAGGACCTTCTGAAAACCATCGGAGCAGGAAGGCGATCTCGTGATCGTCTTGAACAATGGAGATGCCGCTGTCCGAGCGAGGTGGTGAGCGTCTTGAACTTGCTATTGACACAGAGCGGTGCATGTGCACGTGGTCGCCGGAGTCGTATGGTGAGTTGAGACGGGGATCTATTGGCGGTGAGGCTGACGAGGAAGTAAAGTCCATCACGGGATGTATGCGTCGGTTGCATAATGAAAGAGGTGGCGAAAGAGGCGTCCCTACGACCGAGGCTGGTGGCGACTGCATCAGTGGTGGTAGCGCCTCGAGATCAGGTGTGTAGCAGAAAGAAACGCTTGTCGGAGCCAGATCTGGCACCATGCTCGCTGGAGTGCTGGTGACTGACGGGAAGTTGCTGTGAGTACGCCATGAAGGCAAAGAGCGAGTTTCGAATGGTCCTGGCGACTCCATCGAGGCTGTCGACATGTTGTCAAAGTCGGGTGTACCAGGATCCAGATATGGGTTGGTGGTGTTAATGAAGGTTACTGCAAAGCATTAGCCGAGCTGCATGGGTGACGTGCGAACCTCTGACGGTCTTACCATGCTTGGGAATGTCCATCCAGATGGCATCATCGTCGAAGGTGTTCTTGTACGCATAGAAGCCTTTGAGGGAGTTCTCGTCTCCCGAGTCCTCTCCGTTCATGGAGGCATTGTGCTGGTGGCGAAAGACGATACCTGAGCTGGGAATGCATTCTCTTGAGGCTTTGGTGCACTGCCCACACACAGGTTTCTTTTCATCACACTTCAGCTTCCGCTGACGGCAAGTGAGACTATGGGGCAAGGTCAGTAGGAGGCGACGACGAAGAGGCAAAGGCACAACACCACGTACCATCCGGTTCGTGATCGCATTGCAAGTGGTTCTATCGTGTGGGTCTTGTTGCGAAAAATAAAAAGCTTAAGATCTCATAGCCTCGTGCCGAGGGATGTGGGTAAGAAAAAGCATCCACATGAGTCGGAGAGAGCTGGCCTATATCTATACCAGTATGTCGAGGGCGATAAAGCGTTTGATACTCGATGGTTAGATGCGGGGTCTAGCATGGGTTCGCGCCAGTTGCGGATCCACCGTCACCATGAGCAAGGTTACGAAAATTGACGAAAGGATTGCTCCTGGGCTAGTGCACAAATCTGAATCGCGTCCGTGTTGCTCAAATTAGCTGGTGTGTGAGAAGCCAGACTTCAGTGTAAGGAACTAAACATTGGGCCCGCCGCGCCCACGCCAGGTCGCGTCAAGCGCCGCAGTCAGCCGAGCCAGCGCCGAGTTGCACTGCAGACACTACTTGTAGAACGCTGCAAGCATGGCTGGGGGAAGACTAGCCGGATTATGGACGCTAACTTGCCACTGAATTTAAACTTTTCTCCTGGTCGCTGCGCGTTCGGCTAGGGATGCACGTCGGCCCTACTACCTGGCCTACCTACGCATTAGGAGCGCTTTTCCCTGTCTCCACGACCGGAACTTCACTTCCTGCCTTGCTGCCAAGTTTCACAATAACCTATGAGAGACATCGGACCGTCCTCCACGCCCTCAGCGAGCATGGACGATAACGCGCTCGAAGCGTTAACAGCGGCAGCGCAACGAACGTCCATCATCATCGCATTTCCCAATCTTCGATGAGCATGCAAGCATCGGAACATGATGCGGCGCCCCCTTCACCGCCGTCCTCCCGCGCCCCCGTGCCCGCTTACGGCCATGGCAAGGCCTGTCACTATTGCGACACCTTCTGCTTCTTCTTGGGACGTTCTGGTACCGCCTCCGCGGCGTCACCGTCGCCATCGCCGTCACTCTCCGCATCTTCCATTTCAGCGTCGCTGTCGGAACCGCTGCTCTGATGGTCGGAGTCGAATTCCTCCCCAACCTCCGACTCCGAGTCTGCTTGGAAGTCTTCATCTACACTTTCGTCATCCTCGTCGGCACTACCGCGGTTTGCTGGTGCTCCATCGTCGCTCGAGGCAAGATCTTCGTCTTGGAGAGCAGCTGCCAGAATGGCTCCGGACTGTATCACTATGTCAGCCAAGCTTGCGCAAGAGATATGATATCACTAACATCGTCTGCCATTTCGTTCTTTGTCTTGATGCCTTTGGCGCGGAAGAAATTCTCGAGCGGTTGTTGCTCCTCACTGCGTATTGTCAGTTTCAGCGTCTCTGGCCTGAAATTGGTGTCAACCTACCGGTTAATATTGGAGAACTGATGCTCGGCCTGGCCGTTCTTCATGCTGAAGGTGATGTCAAACGTACGGCTTGCAGCCATAGCTCCACCAACACGCGACATGGTTACAGAGGCGATGTTGTCCATGCTGATGTAGGTTGCCGGCTTGGGAATGAACATGAAAGCCTTGTCAAGGCAGAACAAGTGACCTTCGTTGGCCTTGATCGAACACTTGACGCCCGACTGCTCGTGATGGCTGATGAAGTCACGAGACGGTCTAGTGATGCGCTTTCCACTGAGACCACGGAAGATGTCTGCAACGACTGTAGCGATGGGGGCTTCGTAGTGCGACTGCAGCTTGTCCTTGTACTTGTCCTCCAACAGATCTCCCTTCATGTTGAGATCGAGATTGACCTCTTCATCGCGCTTGAACTGCATAACGAGGAAGGGGTACCGCGTCTGACCCTGACGGAGGGGAGGGTCGAGGCCAACGGTGATGAGCGTGTGCATGTCGTCGGGTTTTGGCAAGACCATGAACTTCTTGACCGAGTCGAACTGGATCTTGTAGTCGTATGTTTTACCGCGTAACCGGAACGAGCTTTCGTACATGTCAATGTCGAATCGACCTCTGTCGTTGTGTTAGCGTGTCGTAGGATATGGCAGATACGGGCAGCGTACCTGGGCGTGAGATGGAGGATATCCAAGAAGGTAGCAAATGTGTCACCAGCGACTTCGCCAATCTCGGCCTTCTCCATCAGGGTCTCGTAGAACAGGTTGGCGGCATTTGTCTCTTCGACATCCTCGGCACCAGAGACATCTTCGCCGTCCTCCGTCTTCTCCTTCTTCGAGGCTGTGCCGGGGATGTAGAAGCGCATCTCGACCAGCTGGTCGCGAGCGCCTGCGGACTTCTTGCCTCTGAAGCGGGCGCCTCCCAGGTTTCCATTTGCGCCCGCGTCGCCTTCGGCCGGCAGTGAGAAATCGACAGCCACTTCGTTCTTGCCTGCCAGATTTGTGTTTGAGACTTCGGTGTATGGCACTTCAAAGGCAGGGCGGTTGGCGACGTTGAAGGTGAGTTCGGCCTTGCCAAAGTCGGCCTTTCCCCAGTTCCAGCCGCGCAGGGCATGCTCGCGGTTGTCGAGGCCGATGCCATACCACGACTTGAAGACTTTGGAGACGCGGTCGAAATCCTCGTGCTTGAATCCATCGAGTTGTATGACGCCGTCGTTGCGCGACAGAATCTTGATTTCGTAGCCGCGCGCGGCTCGGCTCCACTGCGCTTGCTGGATCTGTGACTGGTCGCAAGTGTACGTTTCGCCGCCGTTTGCGGGCTTCCAGCCAAAGCCCGAGTCTGAGAATCGAGCCGCGCCAGGCTTGCGCGAAAGATTGAGATAGATGTCGTTGAACGCCTCCCTGCGCCACGTTAGCTGTGCTCTTCACGCCCTGCCAAGAAGCTCGTCTCGTTACATTTTTGCGATCGCGGCGGAGTAGACGATGTGGACAAAGGCCGAGAGGTGCGACAACGGAGAGATGCGGCGGTGACGGTCGAGAGTCGTTGTCGGATAGCTGTTGCTCTCTGTCTCTCACTTGGCAAACGCGCTGTTTGCTTACGTAAAGACGCTAGCTGCAGATCTCACGTGACAGCGCGTCAACACTTTCGCGTCGTCTGCACGCAGCATGGTCCACCCCGTCGACGTCCCACCTCCACTTGCTCCCTACAAACGCCAGACCCTGAGAACGGTCTCGGTCAGGTATGCCGTCTTGTGTACATGTCACCCTGAGAAGGCGAGACCCCCATCTTTCGACTAGTGCTCACAGTTCCCAGACCTAAACTTAACACTCCAGCTACGTTTCTGATAGACGAAACCTTGGTCTCATGACTAGCACCCAACGTCCATCCATGATCCAGCCACAAATGCTAAGCTGCCGGCAGACTGTGCTCGGCCTAATGACATGACGCCTTCGATTCTCCAACGGTTTTAGCACCCACAGCCTCGCTTTGCTCCAAACACTAGGCTCGTTAAGTTCGCATACGGTGCCAAGGTGGACGCAAAGTTCGTCCGTTCGTCCGTTCGTCTGCCCTGCATCTTCTTGTCAGAACACCTCAGTTAGCTTTGGCTGTCACTCGTCTCGGGAGCCCGTGATGCTGCCATGATCGACACGGCGTGAACCTACTCCAGAGAGGTCGTCTAGCTCATGAACTCAACAACCAACAATAGACCCTGATGCACTCGCTGCCTGTGGCGAAAACTCAATGTAGGTATGGCCCTTTCATGCGACCCTGTAGTAGTTTCCAGACTACTGTGCTCCACTGTCGTACGGCACCCTGATCATCATTTATAGTTCGGACGGCATATCTTCCTGTCTTCCCCGCCCCGCCCTCCGCAATCTGGCTTGTTCTACAAGAACAACGTCAGCTTGGCCTGCATACTGAACCAAAGCACTACAGTCTCGGACAGCAGTGTCTGAATAAGAAGAAGCATTTGGAATACGCTATACGCCCAAATTATCCACAGAGAACCAGAGTTTGATACACCACTTTCAACGTGCTTCAAAAGTGTCATCATCTAGACCCAGCGCCATTACACGCGTGGTGGACCAGATGGTTTGAGCTAAAATCAAACGTTATATGTTGCGATTACGAGCATGGCACACATTTAGCTTGAATCGCTTGTGTATCACGCACTACGTCCTACTACTGGTAATCAATAGGACTGCTTGTGGAACCCCTCATCCAGCTATGACGTTAGAATCAATACTTGTCAATCAGGCGAGTTAGAATTTGTGTATTCCAAGGTTGTACACTCCTCATGGTACAAGCCGTGAAACTATCTGCACCACTATATTGTGTAGACGAATCGATCTTTGCTTAGCTTGTGAGGCAGTTGAAATCGAAGTCAAATATACTTTCCAGGTGCCAAGTTAATTTGGCGACGCTACGATGGTAGCATGGAATACGATCTTGGATATCTCGGATACTCCGACACGGACGAGATCCAGCTATCCTAGGGGTACGGATAAGAGATTATCCCGTTGTCCAGCGGAACTCGAAGCCGTCAGGCACTCCATCTCCGTTTTGAAACGAACTCGGCGTCGTGGTTCCTCAATTCGGGGGCTCTCGTACGAGGGCGCTCCGCGGAAGACTTCTCAAAGATGGTCTCTCCTAATAGCTATGCACCTTGATCGTAGACTTGAAGCCGTTGTGATGCGAAGTGAAGGCTGATAAGCTGTATATGTCGCCTGAAGTTGGTATGTACCATGCATGCCTTACTCAGCAAGAGAGGTAGGGGGGAGGTGGAGGTCCGCCCGGAGCTACCCCGCCAGACAATGGCTCAGCTCCTTTGCAGCCGGCGGACAACTCCATCATGCCATCATGACGGATTCGAGCGCACAACAGGCAGAGAGCGACTACTTCGCCAACGAGCCGCCGCCCAAAGACCTCAAGGCGAACACGACTCTTGCGCGCGAATTCATCGCGCGCCATGCCGATGAGGGTCGCCGCGTCGTCCTCGTCACTTCGGGTGGCACCACAGTACCGCTAGAACAGCAGACAGTCCGCTACATCGACAACTTCTCTGCCGGTACGCGGGGAGCCACGAGCGCCGAATACTTCCTCCAGAATGGCTATGCCGTCATCTTCCTGCACCGCCAGTTCTCGCTCCTGCCCTTCTCGCGGCACTACTCGCACAACACACGCTCCTTCCTCGACTACATGAAGGAGGAGAATGGACAAGTAGTGGTGAATCAAGAACACCAGGATCAGATGCTGCGCGTGCTGCGGCAGTACACCGATGTCAAGCGAGAGAACAAGCTATTGATCTTGTCCTACGTGACCATCACCGAGTACCTATGGAATCTGCGCGAGGTTGCGCAGCTTATGCGTCCGCTTGGGCCGAGAGCCATGTTCTACTTGGCTGCCGCCGTGTCCGACTTTTTCGTGCCACAGGACCGCATGGTCGAGCACAAGATACAGTCAAATGAAGAGTTTCACCAGACCGCAGATGGTACTCGTGGAGGCCATGCAAAGCCACCAGCCGCGCGTACCGAGGGCAAGAGCTTGATTATCGATCTGGAACCTGTCCCCAAGTTCCTCAAACAGCTCGTAGATGGCTGGGCGCCCGACGCCATGATCGTAAGTTTCAAGCTCGAGACTGATCCTTCCCTGTTGGTCACCAAGGCCAAATACGCGCTGAACAAATACTCGCATCACCTTGTCATCGGAAATTTACTGCTTACTCGAAAATGGGAAGTTGTATTTGTCTCAGTTCTCGATGGCGAGAAATGGATACGCGTACCTACTAGCCGCAGGACGAAGAGTTTGTCGGGCATGCCTTCACTCGTCGGGTCAGCCGATCCCATGACAAAAAAGGACGCTCAGGCGAGCGAGTCCATCGCAACAGAGAAAGGGGTACCGCAGGGTGAGCCGTCGTTGGAAATCGAATCTCTCATCATCCCCGAGATCGAGAAGATGCACACCAAACTCATAGAGCGATCCCAAGCAAAATCTCAAGCTACGTAGCAATCTCACATGCACAGCGAGTAAGCTTTGTGCTGCATCTACTACAGCATGTATTCCAAAACGGTTCGATGCATTGCACGGCTTCTTACACGTGCTTACTAGGCTTTCTACTACACATTACATTGGTGTCTACGCGTAGCTCATTCCAGGATGACCTTCCATTGTGCCGAAGTGTGGCGTACAGCAGCGCCATAGATGACCAGCACTACAGCACCAATGCCAACTATGCTAGCAAAGACACCGGCCATGGTACCAAAACTGTTCACATAGCCCGCCTCCTCAACCCATGGTACCACACCATAGAGAAAGCCAAAAGCCACAATGTTCTTCAGTCCGTTTACTAGTAGTAGAACGTCCGAGTTGACCGGCAATGCGCAGTCGCTGACATACGCCATTGTGATTGTTGGTACGGCAGTCAAGGCGATCGAAATCATGCCGTAACCGAAGAAGAGCGATAGCCATGATAGGTGGTTCTGCACACCGTAGCCGAATACGAGACAGCCTGCTGTCGTGACCACGAGCGGAATAGCAATCAGATAGAGCCTGCTTTCTGGCTCGTAGATGCCGAGCAGTTTTCGTGTCCGTCGCTTGCACCAAATGTCCACGAGATTTCCTAGCTTCAGTCAGCACACGTTTCATCGTAGTTCAGCTGAGCTGCTCACCTCCTGCCCAGGCACCAATCAAGTTGCCCAGAATACCCGGTATGTTGATGAGACCATTGATCTGCGGGCTCCAACTGTATGGCTGTGCTTGCAGCACAAATGGGTTGAGGATATTGACCGCGACAGTGAGTACTAAAGAGATGGAGTAGCAGAGAAACGCGTATATGACCGCAGGATATACGATCATCGGGAACGGCCTACTCGACGTCAGTACTATATTTTCAAACAGAATCAACCTATCAGTACCTTAGAAACATTTTCGGTAGACTCGTATCCGAAACTCCGCTCCATAGACTCAATTCCCGTGCCCAAGTGTTCTTCGCATGTTGGTGCAGGATCCGGTTGCTGGACTTTGGCCGGAGGTATTGCTCGTCTGCCATGACGATCTTGTCGCTCGATGGGCAGATTGCTACACCGACGCCTTTAATCTCTTCGCGCGTGTAACGCGTTTCAGGGACAAAGAATAGGATTGCGAGAAAATTCAGCGCAGTCAGAACGACGGCAATCCACTTGTGCCAGCGCCAGCTGAGGTTCGTTACGATGAAGCCGCAGATCAACGGTCCCAACGTGTTGCCTCCTGCAATCGCGTTCATGTAAATGCCCATCTTACTGCCTCGTTCATGCAAGAAGTAAAGGTCGTTGACAATTGCTGCGCCCAAAGCTTCTGTGGAAGACCCTGCAAATGCCGCGATGATGTTGCTCCACAAGAGGCTCTTGAAGGAATTTGCCATGGCACCCCACACGTAGCATGCGCATAGCAGGGCACTGGCAAATACGAAGACTGGCCTCTTCCCGACGTAGTTGGCGACCGGCACCCAGAAAAAGTTGAACGCGCCCAATACCAGAATGGGGTACAGGAGCAGATGCGAGGTCTCGTCCATTGACTTGTCAAACTCGATCGAGAGGATGTAGAACGCTGGTGCTAAGCCTCCGAGAGCGAAGTTGGTCAAAAACGTGAAGGCGCAAACTGAAGCGAACGCGACGTGCTTCTTCCATCGGGGCCAGCGAAGAGGGTCATTGGGATCGACCGGCGAGGGTTGAGGATAGAGAATAATGTCTGCTGGCGCGCTCTCATCATATCCAGCTAGATGCGCACAATCAGCCTCGCAAACAACTTAACGAGCATCGCCAAAACCGTACCTTGCTGTAGCACCACCGTACCATCCGTCCGATCCAGATCTCGCAGGCAAACGAAGTTAAATCCCATCATGATTACTCAAAGTCCCTGCGAAACCAGCAGCGAACGCGATCCTTTAGTTCGGGTAGGAGACAGACACCCAGGACCAAAACCAAGCAGTTGCGTCGCGATCGCTTTTGGGCTTGTTGCTCATCGGCGACATGGAGTATGCACTGGAGCAGATGATGAACATTGTTGACATTGTGGTCGGACTCAAAGCTATGTATGTGGAGTTCCGTGCGTGCAAGACAAGATTATGGTCCGAGTCGACTGCTAACTTCTCACGCGCTGCAGGAGCCTAACTGTGTTGATATACAATTGCTGCAGTGTTGGTGTGTTTGCTTCTTTGGTTGGCCGGATGGACATGGTTAGTATGGGGTCGAGGACACTATCCGATGCTGACATGATGAACGTTCATGCAGTGTCGGGACGTGCGGGGCCGGTTGCAATCCTGCGCCCTTATGTGATCGACGGCTAGAGTCGATGCTGAATGCGCTCGAGTGGACAAAAGGAACGAACAAGTGCAATAGCAGGTGCCGGAGTGCGTCGCAGTAGCGCAGATTTGTGCTGAGATTGCCTGGTGTCTTGGTCCGGATGAACTGATCAGTCGATGGTAGTGCAGATATCGATGTCGGGGTCAATAACCACACTGGAAGCCCATGCGGGTCCCTGTCGCACACATACACGATCCGTAGTCATCGCAATGCTGCAAGATTGCGTCGCCATGCGTTGACCCTTTGCTTTCTCAAGCCCGTGAACGCCCGCAACCCCTTGGGCCTGCCTAGCGATGAAAGACGAGTAGACCGTGCCCAGGTGCAATATGCTATCGCGATCCCCCAAGTGCTCGAGAGCTGAGCTGAGGTTCTCCGACAGCGCGACGAGAAACAGCTTGCGTCGTGTCGGAGAGTTATCGATTGCTAAGGCGACGAGCCCGGACGAGCCGTGCAGCTTGTTGTTGGTTGCGGCGCCATCCCGTCCCGCTTCGCTAATCTGCGCCAAGACCAGCAGCGTGAGAGCCGCGGGGAATGCAAAACTTGGAACCACAACCTCATCCTTCTCCCACGCGCCGTAACTAGTCCAAGACGTTATACAGTAGACTGATCCGGACTTCTCCGCCCACGTTCTCAACCCCTGCTGCTGAGGCGGTCGTCGTGTGGCTGGTGCTGAGACGCTCGATGACACGAATGTGAACGGGACTCGAAGCTGTGCTTCCGCAACGTAACGTTGAACGCCGACCTCAGCATGACACTGACAGTGCAGTATAGACAGATCGAATGGTCAATATTCAATAGGCACATCGATGCAGATGTTGTCCTTTTCCCAAGCCTCGATATTCCAGCCATCGCTCTACTGCTCACGACAGCTCCTTTTTTCCTTCGAGGGTTGCGTCTCGTCTCGAATTATGCGACTGTTCGTCATGAGGCCGTAAACGCCTCTTCGTCATATCCTCCTTCCCATTAACATGCGAAACAACTCATGCGCAATCCTTTTTTCCCTTCCCTAGGACAACGAAGGAACCTCGGAACGCACCTAGGTATATCGAGTTACATCCCAGTCATGCTGTACGACAACAATGAAATCCAATACAATGCCCACAACATCCTCTACAGCCCCAAAAATAATCTCGAGTGCTGCGGCCTCTCTGCTGAATGATAAGAGCGAATCTAATGCCCATGGTCCGATTTGCCGTGGCGTCCGGCAGGGAGATCACCCGTATCATTAACGCGCGCACGGCAAATCATCCTGCATACGCAGGCATATCGTCAGTGATTTGGAGCGTTTCTCGACAGACGCCAATGGCGCCAGTAGCATGCTGACAAGACAATGCTCCCTTGTTTCTTTTCTTTTCGCCCAAGACCCCTACCACATCGGGATCACAGTGACGCCTTGCGTTGCACTGCGTGGCGCCTATTGGGCCAGGCACACATCGCACGTCCGCTACGTAACCAAAGAGACGTGGAGATCTGCTTGCTACTGCACGCTCATCGAGTGACGATCAATAGTGTACAGCGCTGTCTAATCCGAGGATGCGGCGCAACGTAACGTTTAATCCTAGCCTACACCAAAGTATCTTTATCCCCGCCACCGCCAGATCTTGGTGTCTTGTTTGGGACGGACCTATAACCTGATAAACACAGTGTCTCACCGCCTAGGCCCCGATACACTGGACTTGTACAAGTATATATCGTATGCGAAACCCAAGCTTTTGTCAGGGTTTCCTCGTATACATAGGCTTCACAAATCCCTTTCCTCACGCTTGTAGTCATCTCCAATACATTACACAGTCACGATATGGCCACCTCCACCATGACCACACTCGCGCCAAACGAAGCTGCACCACCCGCAAGAAGCGAGTCCCCTTTCAAACATCCTCGACCACCACCAGGTACACCAGCGAAGACAGCGAAGCTCTGGGACAAGTACGAGCGACAAGCCGTAGAGACAGCGAAGATGAGAGAAAGGAATACAAAGCCTTCACAACCTCCACCTTTAACAATACCAAGTAACAGCAGAGCATATCGACCAGAGGAAGGGTCACCGTCGCGGCCCAGTTTCGACTTCAAATTCAAACGTGGCCGTGCCGCAATGACTTCAACGACAGTGGATATCTGCAAGACGTGTACGCTCCCCATTACCTACACCTCGGGGGTATGCGAAGTCTGTACAAGAACCATCTTCCTACCGTCCGCGAATGGCGAAACAACGCCGCCTCTCAGCCCTGCCGCGCGTAACTTTGCCTCTACTGACCTCCAAAAACTCCGCAAGAACTCACTGAACGATGATGTCATCACTCCGACATCAGCATCATCACGACGAACTTCATATTGCCCACTGCCAGCGCACATCTCAGATCCATCATTCCGGCTCTCCGCACTCCAGCCACCACCCGACCTCGAGTCGCTCTCAGACCTCGGGCGCAGGAGGAAGACGTCCCTTGTTGACCCCAATGAGCCTCTGCTTCGTCTACAGATTGTACAACAACCACATGTACCGCGCTCGGCCATGAACTCACCCCCCATAACCCCCACATCACCACCCCCATGGACCGCGCAGTCTCGCTGCTCCACGCGCCGCTCTAGTCTCGCAAACCCTCTCTTATCAACACCATCAGGTCCAAACGCGCGCACAG